>NC_030858.1:5501045-5831185 GCF_000208745.1 Theobroma cacao
GGGGGGGGGGTTAATTATAAAGGACTTCCAGAAAATAATATATATAGATGTGCTGGTTTTGATTTCAAATGAATTCTTCTGCAACACAGTTTGAGCGTGACAAAGTGGATTCACCTGAACTGGGGTGATGATGGATTGATTACTTTATTTACAAAGATTTGGAGGCTTCTTCATCCGGTAATTAACACACAGCCTTGTCAGGGAGAAATTTTTTTAGCAATGAGTATCAATTTTCTTTCCACTTATGCACACACATGGAAGAATGCATGTACAGTATCATCTGAACTGCTTATGATCATGAGCAGGGTGGCGTTTTTGTGTTGGAACCTCAACCTTGGGAATCATATGAAAAGAACCGTAGAGTCTCTGAGGTATAGCTCTTTATTCTTATTCAATTAATGTGAACATTTATAGGGTGATACCTTTGAGTATGATGAGTGCAGTGTTGACTTGCTCGTATATGTTCACCACTGTTCTAGTATATTCTCTCTTCTTTGTTTCTGTTTACAAGAGCATTCTGTGATTATCTACGACTAAAGTATTGCCACATGTTCAACATAAATTTACATGTTTGATCAGTGTTTCATTAAATTCATTTCTTGACTAGATCTTCTAAAAACCTTTCCGCAATATTTTGCAGACAACAGCAAGTAATTATCGCAGTATAATGTTCCGACCAGAGAGTTTTCAGGAAATTCTTCTGGATAAGGTATGTGTTGCATCTTTGCTAATGATGTTGAGGTTTCAGGTTGGATGGAAAATTTAACTTTGTAGGCTCCTGTTAATCATTATTGCTTTGCGATGTGTATCCCATTTGCAGATTGGATTCAGAATGGTAGAAGATGTCACATCAGGGTTGTCGGGCACTAGAACTGGTTTCGATAGACCAATTTTTGCATTCTACAAATGACTTAAAGGACAAAGACAATGAGGCAGTTGCTCCTGAAATTCTATAACTTTATTGTAATATTGTGTAATAACCACAAGTTTAAAAGAACAATTTTGAATTTTGCTTTTATTGAAATCTAATACATATCTTACTTTAAATTTGATTAGTATTAATCTATGTTTAAAGTGGTTGGAAACTCGTGTCCAAGTATGTCCCTGCATTGAATCAGACAATATTAGTAACATTGAGCAAGAATATAAAGCCTACAAGCTTACCACTTGTATGCTTTTATGAGGCAATTAAAAAGAGCATATTCATATTTGGATGAATCAAATTATTCAACAGGGAAGTTTGTTTTTCTGCAGATTTCCCTATTCTTCCAATTTTGCTTGGATTTATTGTCATTATCAAGTACTGTGCTTTAAATTTTGGATTCCAAACAACAAAATGAACAGTCTCATAATTGAAACATTCTTTTAGATGCTAAATTCATTTTGTATGGTGAAACATTCCCCTTTTACTTTAAAACTATTACTACTCAATTTAATATTCTATTTTGACTGTAGTTTTCCAACAAATCCCAGTAGTCTTGACCATTTAGATAGGCAGTTGGTTCTTGATTTAAACCCTTCTTAGTCAGGTGGTTTCGGTCTTAATGCTAAAATCTTAATGACGCCAACCATATTTCCCATTAAACCCCGAAATTTTAGCTCCATTCAATTCAATATTATCATAATTTCTTCAACTTTTCAGTTTCAGAGTTCACTACAAGTCTGCTGTCCTGCCTCACTTCGTAACGTTCCTTCTTTATGGCAAATTCAAAGACATTCGTGTAAAAGTTTTACTTTATTGTATATGAGAGAGCCATCTTCTTCGTGTTTTCCAATTCAGTAGGGAGTAGAGAAACAGATGGCTCCAAGAGAAGACTCGGATGATACAAAGTTGTGTCCTCGTGAAAGGAAGCAATATGTAATCTTTGATTGTTCCAACCATTTCATTACAGCCTTCTGCTCCAGACGGGAAGACCATTTTGGCATCTCGAAGCCTGTGGCTACTGATGCTCTTGCAAATTCGAGGGCTACGAAGAGAACAAAGTCTTTGATTCTGGATAGAGTGAGTGGTGACCCATCCGGGCTCGAAGATTGCTCAGACGGTGAGTCATTGGCTTGTTTTCGTACTGATGTTTCAGACGATGAAGGATGCCTGAATAACTTGTTTCACGACGACGGAACCAGGAAGAAACTCAAACTATTGGCAGGAATAGTTGGGGCTGACAGCATAGAGCCTGGGCTTGTGTTGGCCAAAGTCGTGACCGTTTTGAAAGGCTTAGAGATGAGGAATGGATATTAGCTACCTCTGGTAAGCTAATCCCATTAAATGGTAATTTTTTTTTAATGGTTCAGAATCTCAAAGAAATGGATTGAGATCTCTTCCAAATGATTTATCTTTTCCCTGTTTCCGATTTGCTCATTAAACCGGCCCTCGCGCTTAGTTCGAAAGGTGATGATACCAATTATTATAACCACAAAAGAGGTTACTATTCTTGAAAAACCAAAGGAAACATCTTGGTTTCAGACTATAAACAACAAAATTACTTAATTCAATTGGTAACTAGAAAAATCTTGGTTTCACACTATAGACTTCAGACCATGCGCCCAAGGCTAGCGAAGGATGACACGTTTTGTCAATGAATGCGTAAACGCAGCCCTTTAGGTTGAATGAACAAGAACGAAAACGATATCACAATTCTCAGAAGTATTCTCTTCCCTGAATGTCACGTACAACTAACGCACGAAGTATATATTTTAGCTTTAACTTAAATTATGCAAGTAGAGCTCACCCTGGAATCTTTATTTATCTTGCTTTCGTTTCAAATTGCAAGCTGATCTTCCAAAATAATTCAAAATGAAATGCACACAATAAAAAGAGGTACAAATTACAATTAAAAACTTTCGTAAGAATAGAATAATTAAAACCCTCTACGCACACATACCGAAACATTTCTTACCCTTGTATTATTACATGTTGACGGTGCCCAGCTTCCTAGTTTTCAACGGCCAAATAAAACCTGGGGCGTCCAGAAGCGGAGAAACACCCGGAAAGAACAAAGGAAAAGACCACACAAAAAGATTGCATTAATAAACCCATTTGACATCTGATAACCGATAACTTGGTTACCGATGTTCCCGGCTGAAGATCCATAACACAACGCTTGCATGTCCCCCCTTCTCAAGAATTCATGCCAATACTAACTGCCTTCCAACTAGTTTCCCAGATCTTTTCCTGAACCAGGCCTACTCCTTCAGGTCTGACATCCTCCCCTCACTCCTCTTTCCTCGTCAAGGAAGACCAAAAATGTATCCTAAGGAGCCCCACTTATCTGGGCAAGGAACAGAATATTCCTGATCATCCAACTTCAGATTTCACAAACTCCACTAATGGCATAAATTGCACCACTTTCTGGAATAGAATAATTATCAGAAGAGGATGTCAGGAGCTGTACATACCTGAAGCAGCTTGAAGCAATGCTACCGTCATCTGGTTTCAGATGCACAAAATCTTGAGCCCTGACTAATACAAGTGTCAACTGACCAAGAAAAGCAATACTATTCCTAGACCAACAATTGATGAGAGAAAATGTTTTATCCCCCACCTGGTTCAAACTTCAAACCAGACATAAAATGGTCTCAAAGTCCAGCTTTGCCCCACAGAGCTCTTCAGATCTCCAGAACCCAAGTAGCCACAGCATATGCAAATAGTAGTCGACTTTCTATCTTCTCTAATTATCCTGAACAGCTTCTATCAGAATTTTTACATAATAAGACAAGCTGGGTAGTTACTAGTTACACATTGTTGGCACACCGCCTGTCAACATTCCAGTCTGAGGCAATGTGCTCCTTGAAGTAGACCAATCAATTCCAAAATCATCAACTTGAAATCGAACATACAACTGAGCTTTACTGCATGTACACTGTTGATATTTGCAGAATTCAGGATACAAGACAAAATACCAACCATAAATGGTTTCTTCAGTGTTCACCAGTCAGTAGTTTGCAGCCATTACTAGATCTTCCATGGTTAGCATGCAGAGAAATATATGTTTTATGGTCTTTGTATGCATTCCTGAATTGTAATTCCCTATTCCACCCTTTCCAACAGTACTGTAGGCAGAAATGAGTCCTGCAAATTAGAAAGTATTAACTGATAATTGAGAGGATTATTTAAAATTAGTTTCATGACCAACAATATGCTAGAAAAATTTTCATACCATAAATTTTGAAAGGACAGAACAACTAACTTCTCATTGTTCTAATATAGGATGGCCTAGAGAATATTTTAGTCTTCTTAAGTCCAACATGAGGATATTGAAGTTATGCATGGAAACAAATATATATTGCAAAGGCTTTTGAGAAGAGAAAGAATGAAGCAAGAAGAAAACATTGAAGACAAAAAATTTCATGACTTAATGAGTCCCTTAAAGGTAGCTGATAAAATTGTAAACTACGCAAATTAAAATTACTTTTTGCCAATCATATGTCAAGATGAAATTGAATTATTTTCTGGGTAGCAATATATTTCATCACATGTAATTCATGTTCACATAAAACCATAAACATAAAGATTGCTGTGGGTCATTTATGACATCTATGTACAGCTCAGGATTCAAACAAGCTTCACGTATCCGTATTACATAACAACCAATGTGTTTGTACCATGGGAAACTGCCATTCTAGGCTAACTAATACAAATCTTCATATTAGCCGCAAATTTGCAGGCCTCCATAAACACATCACTAAGAGCTCTCAATCAAATACAAGGCGAGAATGCATAACATGAAATCACCAAAACCCACTGACTCAAACGATACATCACTAGAGTCTCCTTGACCAGAATCATAGCTAAAGGTATATTTCAGAATATATGGACAATGATGCCAGAAAATTTGGATAGAATCCAAATTAATATAAACTGATCTATGCGTGGATAAATTACCATTTTCATCATTTGGCAGACGAAATGCGCTGCAATGATGAAATCCAACTACTGGAAGGTCCGATTTTGTTTCCATTTCCATGGCCAGAATTGGCAGCTTCAGTGGGCAATTTCTGACCATTTCTTTTTGAGGTGCCAGCAGGTGCAAACGATGATGAGGGTGTATGAGAGTCAAAAATCTGCCAAAATAGACACGAAAATTAATAATGCAAGGATGCTACAGCGCATTCCAAAATTTAAACGCAAGAAAAAAAAAATGAAGACAAATCAAGTACATAGAACTGTATCCATTAATACCTACACATGCATAAGTGCTATTAAAAAGCAACAAGAATAGTTAGCATAAATTTTCCGTCTTAGTTTGAAACAAGATCAACAAACTTACATTTTTGTCAACTGTAGCATCAGAAATCAAGTTCTTCCCTGTTGCTGATTTAAATTGCATGCGAACACCTGGACCAGAAACATTACTTGATCTAATGCGCTCTGTGACGTCAGTCGAATAAGTGGCATTGAAGCCTGCTGGCAATCAAATAACAACCAAATCTTAATATTATTTCCAAATAAAACTAACATCAAGAATAACAGAATTTGAAATCTCTCTAAAGATAATGATCATAAAATGGTTTTAAACCTCAGCCTTATCTCCTTGCTTTTTATACAATACAACAAAATAGCTAACATAAATATTCCTACATATATGATTTGTATTATCTATCAATTTCATAAATTAATAGATATGTGCTTCCAAAGCATATGAATAATCATATCAGTTGCCTGTTACTGAAAGCAACCAGGCATCTGTGTCTAGTCAAGCCTCTACCCACCCAACCTACCAAAAGAAAAAAAAGGTGAAATCATTGGAGGCGGGATGTGAAAACTTTAGAAACCAGTTTTCAATGAGGAAATTCAGGTTGAACAAAATAGTTACCTAGCTTCAGTAATCTACAATCGACATAGTCTCCAGTTGAAAGTGCACTATTTTGTTCTTTAAATTATCATTTTTACCTATGTAATCTTATTCTTATGGATATATAAAATCCAGTGCCAGTCCCAGTAAGAAAGACAGCAAAAAAGGTTACTTTAGGCATTACCTTAGACTAGGCCCATTGACTTATGGTATACATTTTACCATTCAAGACGCAATTTTATGGATTCTTATAATGGTATTGCTAAAATATCCCCAACAAGAGAGGATGGCTAATTTTATGGTATACATTTTACCATTCAAGACGCAACATATGTAAAGAAAATTTCAGAAAATCATTTTTTTTATATAAAAGTTTCCCTCAGATGGGAAATTAAACTCATACTGTTGAAAGATTTTTCAGAAGGGCAAATAAACTAATAATGTTCACTAAACCAAAAAAAGAAAAAGAAAAAAAAGTGACACCAAGATTAAAGCTCTTCCAACCTTGATGCAACATCCAAATCTGAAAGCATAACTTAGTTACTAAAGACACCATAATCTGACACAAATATTAGATCTTTGCTTTTGACTTATTAAAGGTCTTCTATAATTCTTTTATCCAATAGATAAATTCCTCAAGACACCATTCCGTCATTTGAGAAGAAAGCGCAGCAGCAGGAGCTAACCTTGATGATGATCCACATCCACAGGTAATGGATGACTGCTGCTACCTCCAGTAACTGGCTGTAATTTGGGAAATATAATCATGTCAAAATGGCAATGTTCCATTTAAAGGATACAACTACCAAATTACTATGCAGGTTCTACAATTTAAAATACCAGATACCATATTCAATCTAAATGCAATAACAAATTTTGGTATAAGTTTGAGATACTGACAGACAATCGAGGCTGAGATCTAGTTTTCTGGGCCTGCTGGTACTTGATGATTGTCCAGTCAAATATGTAGTCAAGCTCATAACCTACCATAATAAAAAACCAAATATTAGTTTGCAGAAGATTATGTATAAAATTATTCATCTACATCTGTGACATTCATCAAGCCAGCTGGCAGGAGGCCTTTTCTTCCCCCTTCAATAGCATAATTTAACCAACAATGTCAAAGGACATCACTCTAGATCACAATCAGCTTGTTCAATAGCATTCATAAGCCTCATGCTTTGAAACAAGAGCCTTACTGAACATAGATGAAGGCATAAGAGTATAGCACATCCAACTGTAGAAAAATTACAACCACCACGCGACACAGGCATTCAACAATTTCAAGCAAAAAAATGTTGAGGGGTTTTTACAGAATTGAAAGGTAAAATGCATCCTACAATACCTTCACGAAGAAATAAATCACGGAACAAACGCTTCAGGAACCCATAATCAGGACGTTGATCAAATGTCAAAGAATGGCAATAATGAAAGTATGATGCAAACTCCACAGGATGAGACTTGCATAGAACCTTGATAACAACAGTCAGAGAAAACAGCAGCCATGTTAATCAAATCATGCTGGAACCACAATGTAGAACTGAAAGATATATAAAATGCAGACACACCTCAATAGGAGTGGACAACTTCTTCTCACATATTTTATCATATTTCTGCTTCTTTGTGGCAGCTTTCAAACCTTGCCATGGAAGACTATATGCAGAAACATTTAGTCAGCTAAATACACACAAATAAATACCAAAATAGCCAAATGCATTAAACTTATTTGCAATAAAAATCAGTGAAAACAGGTTGGCTACCTTCCTCTGAGAAAATATAAAAGCACATAGCCAAGTGACTCCAAATCATCCCGCCGACTTTGCTCTACAACAAAAACATAACGATATAAATATCCAAGTTAATGAATTAAGTGCTTCATCTCAATGGATGACCAAAAAGAAAACCTCTTTCCTTACCTATTCCAAGATGAGTATTGCAACTTGCATAACGAGCAGTCCCCGTTAAATTTTTGTTTTCTCTGTTGGAGGCAAAAGTTAATTATTTCAGTAACAGCAATCAAGACTGACATAAATGCTGCAGAAGTGGTTTATATGTAGCAAATCAGAAAAACATGAAGGCGAGGAGTAATAAATACCAACTAAACCCAAAAACTACCTGTAAGGAATATGGCGATTAGTTGTGGAGTCTCGGTATCTTTTGGCAAGGCCAAAATCAATTATATAAACCTGATTTGCTTTGCGACCAAGTCCCATTAGGAAGTTATCAGGCTTTATGTCTCTATGAAGAAATCCCTTGGCGTGAACATATTCGATTCTTGTAATCTAAAAAGAAAATCCAACGATTTAAGATTAAAACATGTAATCATTCATGCAACAATTGAATACAAAATGTCACCAATTTAAGCTCACCATTTGATCAGCCAACATTAAGACAGTTTTCAGCGAAAACTTCCTGCCACAGTACACAAAGAGATCCTCGAGACTAGGTCCGAGTAAATCGAGAACAAGTACATTATCTTCCCCATTAACACCTGACCATTTTATGCTTGGAATTCCACCTATACATCAATTAAAATCATAAAAAATAACTCGTTATTTCATTTATTCTAATTTCTAAAATCTTCATAAAATAAATAAATAAACTGAAGCAGTACAGTACTTACTTCCTCCTTGAAGAATATTGTACAATTTTGCTTCGTAAAGCAGTTGCGGATGCTTCGTTTTATTGTTCTCCTGTAACCGCCAAAATTAAATTAAAAAATATATAATCTTTTTGAAAAAAAAATGATTTTTAGTTCTAGCTATTATTTTTACACCAAAAAGCTTAAACGATAATCAGATCATGAATCTGCAAAGCATTAGAAGACACTTACCATCTTAACAGCGACGATCTCGAACGTATCAATATGCGTAGCTGCCGAAACGAAATCAAAATCGCTATAAATCACTTCATATATACATAAGAAAAAAAATGAAAAAGATAGTTAAAAGAAGAAAGAAGACAAGGAAGAGACGAACCAAGAAAAATTTCACCGAAAGATCCACTGCCGATCTTACGGCCGAGCTTATATTTGCCACCGACGATTCGTTCCATGCTTATCGACGAGTTCGATCAATCAGATCATCAAAGCTAGAGAAAGAGCTTTGAAGGATTTTGATAACGACTTTTCTATTTTTTGGTTTTTCAGGTTTTATCCTTTTCTTTTTCCTTCGTTTTTTTCTTGTTAGAAACTGAAACCAAACACAGGAGAAGACTCGCAAAAAAGGACAGAAAGAAACTGCGTGGCTTTTGAGAAAGAGAAAGGAAGAGGATAAAGAGAAATGAAAATGTGTGTAGAGGGGTAGTTTGGGGATTTGGGGTAGGTGCAAAGGAAGCACGTTGACCTGTTGACTGGTGATGGGATTCGTGATGCGAAAGGGGTAGGTAGGTAATTTTAGATTTTAGAGGCTTTTATTCCTCTTGCATTTATTCGCGGCGGTCCCTATGGTTGGAAATTTGGTCATTTTGGGAAGAATAGAATGGTAAATTAATCTGCCAGCTGCTAAATGATTTTTTTTTTTTTTAAATATGGGTATAAAATAGTGACGGAGGCAAATCTGGGAGGCTCTCAACATTAACGTGTTTTCTCATCCTCTGGCTGCGGCGCCCGCGCGGTGGCGTCTTTAATCATCTAACCCCAGCCTCTTTGCGAAACGAGTGATTACCGATATGATACATCACTCTCTGAAACGAAGGCCAAGTTATATATCTATAACTAAAGTGGTGACCGCTTCGCATGGGTGTTAAATTTTTCATTAAAAATAATTTTTAATTTAATAATATTATAAATATAAATAATAATAAAAATAATAAATAATTTTAATTTAAAAAATGTTATAATAATAGCAATAATAATAAATTAAAATAATTATTTTACAAAATTAATATTTTCAAAATATTTTCTCATGTTTTACTAAGCAAAATTTTTTATTAAATAATTTTTTTGAAAATATTTGATTTTTTATATCTTAATATATGCTAAAGTTGACAGAATCATATTTTGTTAATTAAATGATTCTAACAGTGAAATAAAATTTATATTGAAAAACTATAATATATTAAAAGTAATTATTGGTAAGCTACATAATTTATATAATAAAATTATTAAAATAAAATGAATTTTTTTTAAAGTCAAAATAAAATGAATATTAATTACACTTATTGAAAATTTTTTAGTTTTGATGATGAAATTTTCTAAATTATTGCCAATTTTAATTACTACTTTTTTGTTTTATGCTTTTATAATTATTTAGAATTAATCAACTTTGTGAAAATAATTTTAGGATCTTCCAATAATTTTGATAAGTCATTAATAACTTTATTCAATTAGTTGTTATTTTTATTATTTATCAAAAGACTTTTATGTTCTGTAATTTTCTTTTAAGTATTAATAGACAGTGTGATAAATCTATTGATTTTGGACTCTATCATTTTCAAAAAATCATTTTTATTGAATGAATTTTTTGACGTAGATACCACGATAATGATAATATATATTTTTTTAATTGACAATTTAGAGCTTCCATATAATAGAACTTGGCGTAGCCTCACTATTAAGCAAAATCAGAGATTTCAAACTCCTTTGTTAAAGCTTGAGCATGATTGACAAAGATCTAAAACTACTAACTTGAAAATGTGCCTTGACTGACTCATGAGCAAAAAGGGTAAACGTGGCTTGACTAATTCTCCTGCAAAGTTTGGCTGACTCATGGGTTAGTAGATTAAAAAACGTGGGCAATGATTTAACTGACACGTGGTTAAATGAATGTTTTCCTTTTAAATATGTAATAGATTATCATTTACATGTCTATATCCATGTGGGTTGAAAAGCCCAATCCAATGCGAAAATGTTTTGTAGATTATATTTAGATGTTATTAGCATGTATTTTTACATGAGTTGTATGTGAATATTTTTTAATAAAGTTTTAAATAATAACTATAAAAATAAAATATAAAGTGTGAAATATAAATAATTGAAATTTTATAATGCTAATTTATAAATTATTCAATGTTATTAGATTTAAAATATTTAAAAAGTTTTTATTCAATATTATTAAAATTAAAAAATATTATTAAGATTAAAAAATATTACAGTTGAACTATGGGCTCTTTATCATAGACTCATCTTATGTTGGAAAAAAAAGCTTCATGAATGTTTTGGTTCAATTGGATTCATTGATAACATTACAGAAATTATCCAAGTCTATATCTTCATCAAATTCGAATCCTCATATGTTGAAAGGAATCAAGAAACTTCTTAAGTGGAATTGAGATTGTACATTTTTTAACATATACGATGAAACTAATCAGTACGTCGATTGGATGGCTATATTTCATGAAAAATGATCACACTTATTTAACTCTCCACCGGAAGATATTAACTATTAAGACTTTCTTACTTGCGGGCATTTGAAGGGTTTCATGAGTTAGAATGATGTAACTAGTTGCTTTATCATCAATATATAAAAAAATACTTTAATAAAAATCATTGAATGCATTAAAACTCTTATTTGATAAGGACAATTTTAGAACTTTTTAATTTGAATTTCGATTCTTATTTGATAGTACTATGTATAATTGTATTATTTATATAATAATTAAAATTTATTTTAAATGACAAATATATTATGAATATATATATGTAAATGTATATTATGTTATAATACAAGAAATTCAGACAAAATCAAACAAAGCAACAGATTAAACACGAAAAGTATATATTTAAATTCTTAAATTTGAATATATATATATATTAAATTTTGATTATGTATAGATTGGATCAGATTAAGATTAAAATTTACAGAGTAATTATCCTATAAATTAACCTCTCACTTTATTTGTAAATACTCACTTTAATAACATTTTCATCCAAACTTTAAATACTTTCTCTCATGGTTATTATTATTTAAAAAATAATAAAAATTATTTTAAAATATTTTTATAATATTATAAATACAGATTATTTCACTTATCTACATTGTCCTCTGGAGGGGACAATTAAGCTCAATTAGAGTGATACATCAATAGTTCAATTAGTTGATGTGTGGCACTCTAATTGAGTGAGAGTTGTCCCGTAAGAGTTCAATTGGTTGTCATTTTTCCCTTTCTTAGGTTTCTCCACCGTTTCTACTTTGCTTTCTCCATTCTAATTTTTGGCTTCTCCCCTGGATTTCTCCGCCTTCTCTCTTCTTTTACGTACTTTCCACATTGTTTTCATCTTTTTGTTCAATTTTTACAACTCTTTTCGTTTTTTACTTTTTTATTCTTTGGCTTTCTTTGTTTGTTTTGGTGTTTTTTTCTTTGTTTTGTTTGGTCTTTGATTTGTTCAACCATTGTTCTTTCCTTATTTTTTTTTATTTTGATTTGTGATTTGTATTTTTTTATTTTTTGCATTTCGGTTTTATCATTGTATGAATCTTTCTTTCTTTGTGATTTTCATTTTGTTTTGATTTGTAGTTTTTGTGTTGCTTTGGTTTGACTGTGTTAATTTGCTTTATGTTTTGGTTCTTTAAGAAGTTGTATTTTACTTTCGGTTTTTCCCTTTCATATGCTCATGGTTTTTTTATTTTTTTTTATGCGCTGTTATTTTTCAAGTTTGATTTTTCTTTTATTTATTCTTATATAGTTTTTATTTATGTATGCTTTTGTTTTTAAGTTTTTATATTTATTCTTACTCTAAGGTTTTTAAGGGTTTTTGTGTTTTTGAGAGGTCATGGCATTTTCGTCATTTTTTAATGCCATGCATCCAGAATTTTTTCTCTTCATTGGAGTGTTCCCCGCTTTCTCTCTTTGCTTAGAGGAAGAATCTGGAGAAGGAATGAAAGAATGGGGTGAGGAAAGAGGAGAGAAGAGAAAGGAAAAAACAAACAGGAAGGTCAAGAGTATATAAATATAAATTCAAATTTTTAATTTTTTTAATTGATTGAACAGATTAGATAGAGATAAATTGGTTTCTCTCTTATTTTTCTTCTTTCTTCTAATTGTTTTACTTTTTAATTATTTATTTGATTTATTTAATTTCAATTTATGCATTAATTCAAATTTATGAAATTAGTTTAAAAAATGACAAGAATAAAAATAAAATAATTAATTCCATGATTTTTTGTTTATCCAGTTTTTTTTATTTGGGTTTTTATTATGTTTTTTAATAATGTTATTGCTTATATACAGAAACCAGAACCTGTTAGTGTAAGTTTTTAATTTTTTTATCTCATTTCATTTGTTTATTCAAGCTTTTATTATTTGAATTCTGTATTACTTTTATTTTTATTCAAGCTTTTAATTCAATTGATGAGCTTGATTTAAGGAATTCTAATAATTTGTGATTTTACTAAAACAATTTAATTTTATCTCTTGCTGTTAATGTAATCAATTGTTGACCAATTCTTTTGATTTCATTTCAAATGCTTAAATTGAATTTAAGGTAACAGCAGTTAAACACTTGAAACATAATATAATTATAAATATTACGTTAAATAAAATGAAGAAGGATTGCATTTGTGTTATGTTTTTTGTTAATTTTGAGAGAAATTTGTTTTACGATTTTGTTGTATGATTAAGTTATTTTTGAAATCTCAAGTCTATAACTTAATCATTTGTGTCTTTTAAACTTTGAATTAAGTGTGTTTATATTTCTTCATTAATAGTTTATAAATCCTTTCAAATACAATTTTCAGTTTTCATTACATTTAACTATTTATGAAATTTTATAAAACCATTGCATAACGCGAGTACTAGTTAATTTTAATAATCGTAACCTGCAAATTCACAATCCTTTCTCTTTGATTAGGGTTTATTGGATGCCAAATCTGTGAGTTTTTTTTTGATTGAATTTGTGAAATTTTATCCTAAATTCACTATTTTCTGCTTAACTTTTCTTGATTCGACCATGGCTATCGCATCAGTTGCATTTAAATCAAGGGAGGATCACCGGCAACAGCTAGAATTAGAAAAAACTCGAAAAGCAGGGCTTGCATCTACTGAAGTCGATGACGATGGAAAAGAAATTAGCCCTCATATTCCTCAGTGTATGTCATCGGTACCTTGGTATCTTAATGTTGAAAGACCAAGATTGAAGCATCAAAGGAAATGGAAATCTGATCCCAATTACACGAAGTCTTGGTATGATAGAGGTGCAAAGATAATTCAGGCAAATAAATATCCAAAAGGTGCTTGCGAAAATTGTGTGGCAATCACACATGATTCAAAGGCATGCATAGAGAGGCCTCGTAAGAAGGGAGTAAATTGAACAAACATGCATATTGCACCTGATGAAAAGATGGAGACCTTTGAACTGGATTATGATGACAAGCGAAATTGATGGAATGGTTATGATGCATCCACATATGCCCGTGTCATTGAAAGGTATGAGGCAAGGGATGAGGCTAGAAGGAAGAATCTGAAAGAACAGCAGCTAAAAAACAGGGACGGAGCTAGAGCATTTTCAAAAGGAGGCCAAATAGAAAAAGACATTAAACAGTTAAAGAGAATTTTATATATAATTTAATTATTTAAAAAATTAAATAAAATTCAAAAGATATTGACTATATAAAAAAATGCACATTAATAGTAATGATGGTATCATTTATATATATATGATTAAATGGAACTATAAAATGAGTCTTTCTTACTTTTTGTACTCAAGAATGGAAGAGAAAATAATTTTTTAAACTTAAATGAATTACCTCTTTACTTTGTGTGTTGTAACTCTTATCTTATTTTTTATTTGCCTCTTAAATTGCTAATTAACATATTGGGTTATTAGATTGAACAATTGAGATATAATATGTTATGATAGGTTATTAGGTTGGACTGTTAAGATATAATATGTTATAATAAGTTAAACTTTATATTAAAACTTAATAGGTTTGGATTAATAAACTTACTTTTAGTTTTTTGTAAATTTGATAGGCTTAACATATTAGTTTAGAATTTATTTGTTGGGCTTAACTAAGAATATGCTAACCATAATGACTCTAATTTTATCAAACAATTTAAAGAATAAAATTAATATTAAATAAAAATTATTTTGAGAGCCATTGAAAATAAATATAATAAATAAATTGTATTGAAATAAATACAATTATTTCATTTTATCAATTTATATGTATATCCTTGTTACTTAAAGTTTGCAACATACATGCTAGGATACACTGGTTATTTTGAATAAAAAATAATATATTGATGAAATGTTAAGCAATATGTAACTTATATTTGAGAATTATATAATAATTTATTTATTTTTAAAGATTGAAATTAGAGAAAATAAAATTCGCATAACAGAAAAAAGAAAAACATGACAAGTAGAAGATAGAATCCGTATATGACATAATAAAAAAAGAAAGAAAAAGAATATGATTGATGGTTTGTATAAATTTGTGCAAGAAAATCTATAGAGATTTAAAAAATATAAGTATATAGAATAAAAATAAATAATAATATAAATTAAAAAAATAAAAAACTTTAAAATTGAGTCAAGCATATAAAATTATTTTGTTATTCTTGATTTGTATTAATTATTAAATAAAAATATATTTTGATGGGTCATTAAGAAAATTTATAAAAAAATAAAAAAAAATTATTTAGTATGTAAAAAAAATTTTAAAATTTGGCCCCACATTCCATAAGGAGGCTCCACCCCTGCTGAAAAAGTTGGAAGAGAAAAATAGTAAAAACAATGGGGAGGAAGAGGTTAGTGACGAAGATGACGATGATGACGCTCTGAAGGTTGATGAGAGCAAACAGATGAATTTTGCTGAAGTCGAGAAGCGTTGTCCGGACCACAGGTGGAGGAAGCATGGGTATGGCCAGGAATTTGCGTATTCGAGAAGACACAGCGAAATATCTTTTGAATCTTAGATGTCAATTCCGCTTATTATGATCCTAAAACTCGATCTATGCGTGAAGATCCTCTTCCTGATGCTGACCATAACGAGAAGTTCTATGGAGGTGATAATCAATATAGAATGAGTGGGCAAGCTTTGGAGTTCAAGCAGCTCAATATTCATGCGTGGGAAGCATTTGATAAAGGTCAAGATATTCACATGCAGGCTGCTCTATCTCAAGCTCAACTCCTGTTCAGGAATTATAAGGTCATCAAGGAGAAATTGAAATCAAAGACCAAAGATACCATCACGGAAAAGCATGGCAATGCAGCAACTGAAGAAGAGATACCAATGGAGCTCCTCTTGGGACAAATTAAGTGAGAGGCAAGTTGAATATGATCGTGCTGGCAGAGTTATAAAGGGAATGGAAACGTTGTTTCCGAAAAGCAAGTATGAAGAAGATGTTTTTATTAAGAACCACACAAGTGTTTGGGGTTCGAGGTGGAAGGGTCACCGATGGGGCTACAAATGTTGTAAGCAAGTCAGGATTTTGTGTTTTGGGGGGAGTGAAAAGTCGAAAACAATATAAAGTAATTTAGATGAAACAAATTCATATAAAAATATATAAATAAAATTTTAAAATTATTTAAAAAATTAATTTTAATTATTTACTTAAAAGAATTAACTAATATAATCATAAATAATTTAATTAGGATAATAATCCCAATTTATAGATAAAATTAACAACAAACAAAAATTAATAAATATAATAACAAAAATCTTAATGGAAAGTAATTCATTAAAAAAATATTAAAGGTTATCAATAAATAATTCAATGGGAAGCAATTTTTTAAAATTAATCACAAAAATTAAATACAATATCAATAAACAATTCAATGAGGAAGTAATTTCGAATAAAAAACTTAATTATTTACAAGAATATAAGTAAATTAAAAAAACACAAATAATTTGTAGGAAAACAATCAAATAATCCATAAATAAATAAGTAACAACTAACATTAAGTACTTAATCAAATTCTTATTTTGTTGCTTTTAACAAAAAAATAACTAAGACAGTAAATTCTAAATCAAAATCATCAAGTAAAAATTATTAAATAAAGAAAAAAAATTAAAAATTAAAAATATTAAAAACAAAATAAGTAAATAAATCAAACTTACTAATTATCATGACAGAAAAATTGAGTTATCGACTAAAAGTTTTTTATTCAAAGAAAGTTGACAAGCAAAAAGGTGTAACTTTTTTTTTAGTTTCTATAGTATTTAGTAAAAAGAAAAAAGAACAATAGGAGGTGGTTGTGAGGTTTTAGAGAAATAAGGTTTGAGAATAATTCTATTGTAATAGATTTTATTTTAATACTATTAAAATTTATTGTTAACTAATTGTTGTGGGATGTCTTATCAAATAAAAAATTATTATAGGGATAAAATTATAAAATTTTAAAAAAATTAAAATATGTTAAAAAAAAAATTTTTTTAGAGGCGAAAAAATTTTAAATTTTAAAAAATAAATGTAAATTAGAAAAATTTTGAAATTGCCCCCACTACGCCCCTCCCCTCCGCCTCTGGTTGTAAGCGAACAATTCGGAATAGTTACTGTACTGGTGCCGCTGGCATTGAGGCTGCAGAAGCAGCAACAGACTTGATGAAGGCTAATATTGCACGTAAAGCAGTCTCAGAGGATGTTCCTCCTCCTGCAGAGGAGAAGAAACTTGCTACCTGGGGAACTGATGTTCCTTACGACCTGGTTATTGACGAAAAACTTCTCACCGAGGCTCTTAAGGAGGAGGATGAAAGAAAACGTAAGTATAACATCAGATGGAATGATGAGGTTACTGCTGAAGATATGGAGGCATATTGGATGAAAAAGATACACCATGCTGACCCCATGAAGGATTTTCTAAACTACTGTGTTATCTTATATATGTAAGAAATTAATATCAAGTTTGTAATTCTCTCTCTTTCAATTAATTCCAAATCTTAAAAAATCAAAAATTGTCACCAACATAATAAACTTCCTACAAATTAAATCAGTAGCCATCATAATTGTCAAGTTAACATCTAGCTAGAAAGATTAATAGAAAGCGAAACAAGGAAGAAATTAGCTTGTTATTTGATAGTAATCAGCTAATTAGTAAGAGTTTGAACTCTTCATCCGTTCTTGCTTATAAAATTAGTTCTTTGCTTTTTCTCTGCCATATACAAGAACATTACTTTTGATTAATGAAAACTTAACAGGACAAAGGACTTATGATTTCTAGCTAAATATGGAATCTAACTGAGTTTTACATGGATTGGAAAAGCATGTTTGTTAAGGTCGAAGAAGGATCAAACAATAGCAGAAAAGGAACATGTAAGCCTGCATGGGTTGAAGTGGCCAAAGTAATAATTGATTGTTGGCTCATCATCATGCCGTCAGATTAACAAAATTCACATACAGCTTAAGAGCATATCAGAGATAATATCCCCTGACATTACTTTCCGATCAATTTACAATTGCCAGCATCTGAGGCTTTCTTTCTCACACATAAATTCAAAAATTTTATTAAGAGAATGAATAGTGGGTTTTGTTGGAAATTTTTTATTTTAAGATAGAACTTGAGAACCAAAGTCGTTTCAGGTGAAGATTTTGATGAGATTTTCCATGTTTTTCCAGTGAGATTAGCAGGAATCTTTGGATTGTAGGCGCCGTTTGCCTCAAAAGTTAACTGACAACGGTTTGTTTTATTGTATCACTTCATGGGAAATCCTTGTCGTTTGTTTTATACCAGGACACGTGTTTGCATCTTAGATGCGGACTGCCCTCTCCAGACCCCAAAAGGGATCCGGATATGGGAAAAACAAAGTAAAACCAATGACCAGGTAGGACTTCACTTAAAGACAAGTCAATGAAGCCATCCCTTCTTCTTACAACGAAAACGAAGTCGTTTTGAGTTTGCTCGTGCATTGCGGTCACTTCTTGCAAGATCTTTTTTTGTGCCAGCCCAAACAACGATCAGAAACAATGATCGGAGGCGTGGAGAAAATGTTGGCGGTGGGCCTAATCTGGGGTGCAACCAACGCCGCAATGCGCCGCGGCGCACTCCTGTGGGATCAATCTCTCAAATCCACTCCACCCCCTCGGGATCCACCCCACAAACTCCACCAAAAGCTCCTCGATTCCTTATCCAATTGGCTGACCCTCCTTTTCTTTTGGCAATACTCCCTCCCTTTCCTCATCAACCTCTCCGCTTCTGCCACCTTTTTCACTATCTTAAGCCAGGCCCCGATTTCGCTTGCCGTCCCCGTCACCAATGCGACGACGTTTGCTGCCACCGCCGTGTTTGGAATCCTGCTGGGTGAGGAGACCCGGGTCGGTCATGCACTATTGGGTACGGGTTTTATTGTTTTGGGTGTTTGGCTTTGTATCACGTGATCTGCATGTGCGTTGCTCTTTTTTTTTTTTCTTTCTTCTATTAGATACATAATTTTATTATTATGTAGAACGATTCTGTGAGAAATAGTGTTATGTTTTAGTGATTTATCATTTTGAATCTATTCCTATGATTTTGCTTTGTACCATTTGCTTTTACTTTTTCCTAACTTTTTTCTTGTAAAGCAAAATAAAAATGTAGAAGCAATGATTGAACGAGCTGAATTTATTGAATGAACGGAAAAAGGAAAAAAGCTGCAATACAATTGAAACACTATGAACCGTACAAAATTTGCTCAATCAAAAATTAGAGGAAAAAAGCAATGAAATGCGGAATGTTACAAAATAATTTTTTGGTTAATGCAGTAGGAAAAGAAATGGGAATATGGATTAGAACTGCGGTTTAAAACATTCAGGAGGCATTTGTCCATTGAATCTTTTAGTATCTTAGCAGTAGTCGTAGATCATGAAATTATCTCTGACCCACTTCATCTGACCCATCTTACTACTGCTCAACTGGCTGTAAGTTGGGGAAGTCCACCAGTTTGCTGGGGATCTGGAGGCACATTGATTGATACTCACTGGCCCATCCCACTTGCAAGCTTTTGCCCTAAACCTACGGAATCTGGCAATGAAAGGTGCATTATTCCAGTCAATCTTGACAAGCCCACCTCTAGTTGCCCAGTTGTCCGCATTCCATAAACTGGAGTATACCCTCATTCCTTGCTTGTTTGGAAAAGCAATCCCCTCTTTCTCATAGTTTCGGAAAACACGAATTGGCAGGTTGTCGATGTACCACCTAAAACCATTAAGTATTTTTGGTTAGTTTCATGAGAATAGGGAAATGCATTAAGATTTGTAATTTCATGTTTTGGTTGTCTTGGAATTCACTGAAAAGTTAACAACAGCAGAAAAATGGTCCGCATTGGCCATGTTTTTGAACTGGATTTCAAATGAATATATTTGGAGAAAAGGAACATGATGTTCTAGTGTAATTGAAGGGAAGTTAACTTACACGACTTCGGTGGGATTCCAGTGTATGGTGTAGTTGTGGAAATCAGCAGTTGGGTCAAACCACAGGTAAAATTGCTGTTCTCTGCTTCCATTTCCTTGAGTGTAGATGTTTGTGTGAACAATATATGGTTGTCCGGAAACATTACCTAAGAACTCGAAGTCGATCTCATCATGCTTGTCCCTGGTAGAGGACAGCTGCATATATTTGAGAATGAAAGATTAAAATTTATGTAATTTTCTTCTTGTTCTTTCTATTTCCTCTTGAGTGTTTTAAAGACCAGTACTCTGGGTTTAAATCCATCTATATGTGGTCATTGATGCTGTGAACGAATATTTTTACTTCAAAATATTTAGTTGGAATTAAGTTGCCCGTCAATTGTATTTTAATTACCGACTTTTAATCTTCTTGAATGTGGTTTTCTTGAGGAATTCAGTTTTGACTTATGATAACAGGATGAAAGACACCTGAATTTAGAAGCTTTGCTGACAATTATCAAAAGTGATTGCTATTTTATTTGATGTAGACATGTAGGTAGTTGTTTGTGCTTAAACTTACATAGTAGGCTGTGACTGTTCCAGCTGAGTTTCCTGGTACCAACTTTATTAGCATCTCAATGCTTCCAAATAAGAATGCCCTCTTGGATTTAACAGCAGAACCTGCAAAATCAAAGGCAGCATTGTAATGTCAAAAGAGCAAGCAATATGATTCAGTTTACTTAGATGTTTGCTTTAGCATTAGAATAGCTTAACCAAGCACCTGCAAGTGTATGAAAACGGAACTGTTTTACCTGAAGTTTGATCCAACACAAGTTGAAGGTCTTCACCATTGCTTGTAAAAGTTGAATGGTAAGCGCCCCAATTTATGTACATGCTATTCGAAAACCTTGCTTCAACAAAACTTTGGTTAAATGCAAGTGCAGAGATGAATAGAGCCAACAACGAAGCTTGCAAACTAGCCATTTTCAACTGCAATGGAGAAGCTGGCTCTGTATTTGTCAATCAATGCCGTTGAGAAGGGATGCTTTTCCCCATTGTTCTTGATGGCTTTATATAGCCTGTTCCACCACATATGCCTTACTAAGATAACCATTATATTACAATTTTTTAATTAAAATTTGGAATATGCTGAACTTGTCATGATTTTTGACTCCCCCATAAAATTATTTGAGAGCAAAGATAAGGAATATGTTATCATTTCACCAAAAATTAGAAAACTCAAAACAAAGTGCATATACAATGTAGAAACATGTAGTTCAGTTCATATATTGCAATCATATAAAGACTTTTTCAGTTTTTATTTTGTATTATGGTTAATTACATGATCGGTGCTCCCCTCATACAGCCAGTTTTGAACTATGCGTGATACTACATAATTAACCCTTGTAATTTTGGGGGTATATTACGATAAATGAGGTACTATAAATCATAACTCTTGGCAAGGATTTGCTGGAGAAATATTGCCCCGTTGGCTATTTTATTTGTTGTTCTGTCAAATTTGACAAACTTCCGAAGAATTTATGTCCAAATTAAAAGAAAAACAATGCGAATTTAGTCTGAGGAGTGCACAAACTAAAATAAAAATCAAGTATATACTGGCTAGCAGCTAGTTTTATGGTCTTACTTTTAGATGTTAATCAGAAATACTATTAATCATATAATTAAAGTAAAAGTTTGGTCAGTTGAGCCCAGCTGGTACACGGTAGGAGTAGGAAGAGAAATGAAATATCGTGCATGAGACTAATAGAAATATCAATGTCTTTCTTAGTCTTAGACGTGCACGCGCATTGACAACGTTAAAGTTTTCGTGTTTTGTTGAAAGACAGAGTTGTCTCCTGTCATCCCCTTGAAGTTCTAATTGCTTTGGCAGACGTGGATGTTTGAGCAACCAACATTTATTCTCGTGTCAATTGCAGAAATCCCAAAAAAGAAAATAAAAAAAAAATTGAAGAATTTAGATTGAGGAGTAACGAAACACAAAAAAAAAAAAAAAAATTGTCCTCAAGACTTCATGATTTGAACAACCAACATTACAAATGGTTAACAAAATGTGGACAAGAAATCATAATTTATATTGAATATACTAATTTAGAGAGGCTAATCAGCTGTCAAGACTTTGAATTCTTCTGACTTTTTTTTCTTTTTGGTTGTTGAAATTTTTTTAAACTGGAGCTTGAAGTAATGAGGCCTAGGGGAGCATCTGAACCCACATGGCACGGCGGCAAGGCACCCCTTTTTGAATCACGAAGAGCATGTAATAACCAGGAGGAGCAATGTTGCCGTTTATGGGTGCTTGAACTTTGATGCTGTGGGTTCGAGAGGAAACGTTTTTATCCACTTGAACAATTCCTAATCGAACCAGCCTCTGATTCATGGAGATCCCGTGTGTTGTGAAAGCCGGATAGTAAATATTTACTTGGAGATCCTCGTCATCCAGGGTCCGATCAGCACCACGTATTTGCACCGTGAATCTCTTTCCGTAATGAATCTTATTGGCGGACTGGTCAGGTACGATCTCAGGCCTAAACTTGGCCAATGCTGGATCCAGGTAATGTGGCGAGAATTTTTCTACACGAACCTCAGTGGGGAAGAGGGCGTTATCTTGGTATCCAGGGTTTGTGTTGCTACCAGCTATGAGGATTTTTCCATCAGGAAGGAGTGCGAAGGATGAGTGGTACATACGGGGAATAGTCGAAGGTGCAAGCTCTGTGAACTTGGAACCACCTTCTTTTACTCGGAAATTATACAAGACGGGGGTGAAATTTGGTTCCCTGGCATCGTCCCATCCGGCTGAACCACTCTTGGCACCGTTGATGAGCAGCACATCTCCTGTTGGAAGAACCACGGCGTCTCCCATAAGACGAGGCGATGGCATGCTTTGGATCTTCCATTTTCCATTCCTCTTGGTGATATCGATGCGGGCACAGTCTTTGCTTGCTTGGACAAACACTTTCGGGCGCTTTAAATCTGCCAGGGTAAAGGCATCGTGTGATGTACCGCCGCATATCAAGACCTCAGCAGGGATGACTTTACGCTTTTCATCTGGTTGAAGTGTAATAGGGAGGAGACAAGAACTTCCCGATGCTGGATAGTTCCGGGCACCACCTGGGAGAACGGGGAACTCGTGGAGGATTTTCTGATTGTTTGGATTGAGCAGAATGGAACGGTTGTTGGCAAAGACGAAGAGGTTTCCGTCGGTTGAGAGATAGACAAAAGGGTACAAATTGTTCTCCACTTTATCATGGGTTTCTGCTAGGAATTTGAAAGGGATGACTTTGCTTTTATCATTGCGTTGCCCTTCTGGTGGGACGAACTCGTAAGTTGGGAAGTTACGACCACCAAAAACCATGAACCTACCATCTCCTAAGGTTACCTGTGTCGCATACCTTCAATGACAAAAACAACTCAGCTTCAACTTCGAAAATGCATGAAAATGAAAAGTTTATAGTGCATAAGTCAAGTTAAATACCATCTTCCATTTCCAAGTGTTCCAGGATATTCTTTCCAATCGCAGGTAGGACAAAGGTCGAGAATTCTGACAGTGTCTGATCCGTTATTATATCCACCAGTGCTCACTAGCCGTCCGTTTACATCAAGGGCACCAGATGAACACCAAGTGTCATATTTCAACTGTTACCAAAAAAAATGTGAAAATATTTTCATTTATAAGATGAGATTATATTATAAGTAGGCCAACTGAATAATTCTTCCCGCCCTTCTTTCCACCGTCTCTGTCAAAGGCACCATAAATGCATGAAAAAATAGGAAAGCAAAATGTACCCTGAGTGGCCTAATCTTTGCTGTGTCAATGTCCAAGAGAATAGAATGGCAAAAGCAGTCTTGCTCATTGGTTCCCTCGACGTCACGGCAAGGCGGGCCAGGCAACTTTAATTTTGACTGCTTCCAAACAGTGGCGTCAAACATCAAAGCCTGGTCAATCTTGGGAAGCAAGATCAAGTGCATGGCCGAGACACCGGCATTTCTAACAAACAGCTCCCACTTGCCCTTGTATCCAGTCTTGATTTTGTCCTTTGCATTGCTTTCCCATTTTTTATTGTCAGCAGAGCCACCAGCAACGTTGACGGAGCCTGAATTTAAGCTTCCGTCATCCTTGTTTTGAGCAGATAAGCTTCCACCAGAAGGGGAGCCACCCGCAAATGGAAAGAAGCCATTAGCATTTTGTGGAACGACGCCACCTAGGTTGAGGCCGTTGCCTGGATTATTAAACGGATGGAAAAAAGGGAACAAAAATTGACAGTTCCCGGAGACAAAAAGGAGAGGTAGAATACACAGGCCTCTCCATAACATCGTCATAATTGTACACTTTATTTTCTTGTCTAATCCCTGCTGCGGCTTCTTTATACAGCCTCCTCCCTCCTTTATATATATAAATGTTGTCTTAGCTTCCAAATTCCCTTCCCCTCATTCCTCTCCGCATCTTTCTAATCCAAGGCTTTCCAACATGATCAGTTACGTACAAATCATGGAAAATTAGCGCTGGCTCCCTGTTTAGAGGACACCTAAAATAAGAGTTAGCTTAGCTAATTATAGGAACATTGTATTCATTTCAATGGTGGCCCTGAAGAAGCTTAATTTCGGAAAGAGTTCAGCAGGTAACCAGAAACTCTAATGGAGTTGAGCTCGTTAGGAAGACGTCGCGGCAGCCAAATCTGTCTACAGGCCTTCTATCTTTTGTTTATTGCCATTGGTATACTATTACTAAATTTTCAAACATGGATTTTCCAGTGCCATAGCCCAAAAAGCCATTTCAGTGGGATTATCTAATAGTTAATCATAAAAAACAAGAAACTCAAATAATCTTATAATATCATTTGAACAAGTTATACGTAAATTACAGATTTATTATATAAATAATAAAATTAAGTATATTATTCCATTATTTAAAAAAAATGATAGTAATCGAATACATTGTAATATTCATAAATAGGTGTATCCGTGCAGTGATGCATGTAATTGGACAATTGTAATATTTTTTTTGTTTTTTATTGTGGTTTTTTTCAAAAATAGCATCAATCCCTTTTTTCTTATAATTCTGACAATTAACTTTAATTCCTTTTACAATCATTAAAAAAAGCAAATGGTTAGATTACTTATCACTGAAGAAGAATTTTTTTTAGCAATTAATAATAACAATAAGCAATACAAATTTTAAATTTTAAAAATTCATATATAAGCGTTAAAGATTGGATACATATTAATATTTGGATGCTTAATTTTTTGTATGGGATAATAGATGAAATTTAACTTTTGATATTTTTTTCTTTAAGTTTTATTTAATTTTAGTGGGATCAATGTAAGCAAAAAAAAAAAAAAACTATTTTTGGGGTGTTCATATTGGCCAAGGTCTTTGTTTGTTGGGGACTTAAATCGTACTGCGTGCAATACTCCTTGGATTGTTGAATTCACAACTACTTGAAATTGACTGATTTCACCTGATTTTCATTCACTGGTTCTCAGGCCTTAAGCAAACGATTTCTATTAATAACATTGTTTTGTTACAAACGGAGTAGACAGTGTCTGTATCCGCAAGTAAGACATGATGAACGAAAATACGTAACAGCCACTGCTAATCGTTTACAGATCAGAACCAGCCTCTAGCATCCCACGTTCCCAACCACACAGCTATGTCAGCAGAACAACTACCTAGACACAGAGGAACGGCATAAAAACAGCCCTTCAGCAGCTCACCATACAATCCACCCAGGATTTCACATTCAAAAATCCAGCCACAACATAATTTCTTGCTTTTCACCAGGTATAGACTCAAACCATATCAGAAGTTCCCCCCAAAGCCGCCCTTCAACAGGACCTTACCCCTTTCGGGTTACAACACAGCGACTCGCAAGTTGTTTACAGAGTTTTCAATAAGAAAAATATCCACAAATCACGACTTTCTATTGCCGATTAACTTCCTCCAGTTTACATCAAGCCATGAAATAAAGGTTTCTACCTTGCGTTGCACAAAGAAGCAGCACCTCCCGAGTTCCCCACCAATCACATCATCACATCATGTCATGTTGTCTTTGCATCCCGGCTTTGTCCAGCCCTCAGCCATCACATCTGCCTCCCCTAGGATGTGTTGAACCTGCCACCTTCCCACCTTCCTGTTAAGGTCTTCAATCCGCAATATCACATTTCTTCACATTCCGAGGCGATGTTAGCGGCCCTAAGACCCAATTTACCGCATTTGTAAAATCACTATAAATGGTAAGATTATGTGAATCTACCCATTTTGATGGGACAAATATCACGAATGTTTTTCTGATGGCTAGACTTTCTGCTAGATTTCATTTGGGTTCTCAATGCCTATAGATTTTGAGAAGATGAGTAGAACCGAACCCCCCTCATCAAGGCAATTGTTGTTAACGCATGAAATCAGAATATAATATCAATCAAATCAAGGCATGTATATATCTTCAGATAATTAAGAACACCAAAACACATACTGCACGTTCAGCACAACACTTTGTAACCCAGGTCGGTCTGGTAATTGCCATACACGGCCCAAAATCGTCTTTCAAACAAATTCTTCCACAGGTAGACAGTCACATTCATTGAAAAAAATTATTTTCCATTCTCTATTAACGCCAAATAACCACTTTTTCCAATATGTTAGACAGCACCTGATTTATGGCAAACCAAGCGGAGATGAATTAGCCCCCAATCAAAACAGGAAGAATGTCTGCTAGCTTCTAACCATCCATCTCCTGGGCTTGGCAAAAGGGTTAAGAGTACAAGGAAAGACAGGGATTCACAGGAAGGTATATGTTGCAAGGGGTACTTTGAATGATTGAGGATCAGAAAAATCAAGGGATAAGGAGACATTTGGTCCCTTTGTCTTAACCCCTTGTGCCTTGTCTCCTTTCAAATATCCGTAAGAGCAACATTTATGGCAACAGGGTACATTGCACAAGCTCTAATTCAGCCCTTAGATTCTGTTGTAGGGCTTGGCATTGAAAATTCCATCAAACAGACAAAATACTCATAAGCCAAGTTTCCTACAAATTTCAATGAAAGAAAGTTTGATGGTGCTATACAATGATCCAAGCTTTCCCCCTTTTCTGTTGTGCAAGGTAAATAGGGGAGCAAATGGAGAGTTGCCCACCCTGGCTCGCAAAGCAAGAAATTGAAATTGTGGTAGTCTCTCTTTTGACTGGACTGTCACAGTTTAGAGTTCCCACCCACCCTCCTCCAGATTTGAACTTTGATCTTATCTTTTGAATGATATATTTCCTCTGTGGGGCTGCTTAGTATTGGTATTTTGAAATTTGTTTTTCTTAATTGCTAAGGAGAAGATAATGACTTGGAAGTTACCGTATCAGCAAAGAAATATCAATGATGATCTACAAGCTAAAATTGAATTAAAACTAATGACAGTTTTCAACAATGATAGTAGCTATTCCAGACGATGACTCAGGCAAATATACCCGCTATGCACAGGCCAATCCAAAAGTCTTCATTTTATTTTATCAATACTTCCAAACTCTTTTCTCTTCAGGGGCATGGGTAGTTTTAATGCTTGTATTGTAATTTAGGTAAATTTAAAACTAAATAAGGAGAATCCAATGATCAAAATTGATTATGTCGAAAAACTCGATTATTTTTTTTATTAACAATTTTATATATACATACACATATATAATTTATCTTTATGCTCATTTGATTGATTACAAGGATTCAAATCTCTAAAATCTTTATTTAACGTTAATGTTGTATTTTCTTTTTATTTTTACAATAATGATTGAAAAGACTAATGACAAGAAATCATAAAACTGAAAAACAAATAGGCGCGAGGAAATGAGGTCCTTTCTTGTTTACTTAGAGGGGCACATATCCCTGTTAATTCCTGTTTGTGAAAGTTTTCAAAATTAGCACGGTGTCCTGTTTTCTGGTTTGGGAAAGGTTTATTGAACATTCTCTCATATTTCCCTTTAAGGAAGAAATTAATGCTATTTGGTACTGTGACAAAGTTTTCCTTCTCTCTCTTCCATGATGAAATTAAGATTGTGGGCAACTGAGTTTGTTTTATCCAAGCCAAAGCCATTCCAAAACACCCCTACACATCTGTGCTTTGGTCCCATCGCTTCACTCTAATTGTAATTAGTGTTGATGATTATGCAATTGACTAGAATTTACCTTGGGTTGCTGCCTAGATTAGATATTTATCAACACACATCAAGAGAGTGGTTTTGGTTCAAATCTCATTACACCAAAAGTAATTTTAATAAGCTTTTTTGGTCTTGATGACAAACATATCTTTTCCATGATTGACAAATTAATACAGCTGTATCTGGGGGTATATTCATAGCTTTTACACTGCATATTAAAGTAGGCAACTTTATGTATAGTGAAAGCAAAAAACAAACACGTCAAGCTCAGTTGTGATGCACTCCTCTCATGGTATAATGACAAACAAATTTGATGCAAAAGATTGGAGCCAGACAGGTTGAGCTAAGATCCTACATAACAGTAATCAGAAACCCTAAGTTTCAATTCAGCAGAAGAAAGCCTTTCAGAAAAAAAAAAAAAAAACTCAGCAGAAGAAAGAAAAATTAAGAAATAAAGGATGACAGAAACCCTAGTTCCTAGGGTTTTATCTAGTTAGGCTTGATTAAAGTAAAAGGGCAATCGAGGATTAATCTGACTGGTCATCATATAAAGCTTATTGGTCAGCATTAGGGCTAATAAAAGAGATTTTACATGTGAAAAATTACATTCACAATGGCTGCTCCAATGTCTCCAACAGTTGATTGATGGGCATTGGAACGGAACCATTCTTCTTTTTGCCGTATTCTTTCTCAATTAATAATCCAAAAAGACACATTAAAAAACGGAAAAGAGAGGCATTTAAATATATAGAGCAGCAACTTTAGGATTTGGTACCTATATACACATGCTACTTGCTGCCAAACAATCTAATCTTTGCCAAGCTGGGTTTGCTACGTCTATGTCATAAAAAACTCAAGAGGGAAGGCTATGAAAATGCTGCTAATGATCTGCCTCCTCAGAGCTGAATCTAAGACATGTATAAGTAATTAACTTTGTGATCAAAAACTTTATTTGAAACCATTCTCCTGGTCCCCAAACCTCTCAAACAAAAAGAAAATGATATTCCTTAACAAAAAATCGACTTTAATATGGAATAAACATCACTAAAACTGAACCTTGTCAAGCAGTTGCAGTACTTCTCTTTGTGGCATTGTTGAAGATCTGACACATATTCATGAAATATAAAGCATATACCTTATCTCTCTCCACTTCATTGTTCAAAGCAGACACATAATCAGTTGATCAAATTAAGATTCCAAACCAAAACCAAACTTAAACTTTTGATGCAGCTGGGAGCCACTAGGAAAGCAAATTGCATAAGATTGAAAGTACTGATTCCATAGGCTAAAGCAGTTCACCTTTTCCTCTCTCCACTAGTTACCTCGTAGGTTTATACCACCTATTAAATCTCAAAAAATCAAAGTATATATAGACCATATTCATAATAATATGGCACTGTGATTCAAATTTAGTATGTTCCTGTTTGTGTCAAGTGCAATTTCTCGCATGCCAATTGATTGGCTCCTTAGAAATTCCTAGCTGTAGTATAGATAGCTAGGGCTTGTATTTAGGTGACAAAAGATATAAATTTCTTGTTTGACATAACCCTAATTTAGTGGATTTAATATTAGTTTCATTTTCATTTTTCTAAAGGCAAAAGCACCTGCTTGACCATGAAGTCAGTCGCTTGCAACAATGCCACATAGTAAGTTCATGTATTTGAAGAAAAGGATTCGGAGACATCCAAAGTTGTCCCTTATTACTTTTACCTTAATTGAGAAGCTTTAATCCCCACTTAGCACGTACTGGGTTGACCACAGTTTCCCTGATCGGTTATATTCCTAATCTCCTTTTTTACCTTCTTTAATAAAGTGACTAACTATTGAACAATAGGACTAAGGTTCAAATGCATTAATGGGATTTAATATGATTTCATGAAGTTGCGACTGTTAGATGCTGACTGCTAGGCTCAAAATAATTGAATTTTGTGGGAATTATGACTTTAATCCTCATTTCTTTGAAAATTCATGAACAAGAATATGAAATTTTTACTATATCTCATGCAGCAAGTCAATCTACCTCTCATTACAAAAGATTCCTTTCAAATGCAAATTCAAACAAGTTCATCAACTTGCTCAACTTGTATGTGAATTGCAAGACCAAACTGCTTATTTTGAACTTACAATTCTAAGGGAAGCATAAAATGCAGTCCATGCATTTAACTGGTGGACAACTGCTGATTACAATGACAGTCTAAGCTCCAAATCCAGCTCTTGCGTGTCACTTGATTCAGAATTCTGACTGCTAGATCCCAATGAGTTGCTCCTGTGTTTCTTGCTCTTTTTTGGTTGTGAATCCTATAAGTATATAGGAAAAGGAAGGGAAAAAATATTAAATTCTATATAAAACAGAATCTTTTTTTTTTTTTTGCTCAAAGATACAAAACAGAATCTTGACATGCCATCTATGTAGCTTTCATTTCTACATTTAATGTGGACATCTACATATGAAGGGAGTATGTAGCAACCTCGACATGTAGGTTTAGAAGCTGTCTGGTCATGTTTGGTTGTGCAAAATGTTGAGTGTCTAAGATGCCACTGCCGGGGTTCCAACTGTTGCAAATGATTGGAGATATTAATTATAAGCACAAAATACCCTAGAACAAGCTTCTAAGGAGAAATCAGATTTTCACCAAAAGGTCATTCTTGTGAAAAGAAATAGGATAGGAAAGTCAATTACACTCACCTTGCTGCAGTACTAGGTTGGGAATCACCATATCTGATGTTTGCTCTTTGATCATATTCACCTAGCCCCATCTGTAATATCAGGTAAATTTGACTAATTTACTTTGCAATTCAAGACTATAGAGAATTACTAATAAAGTAATACATAAACAATCAATTCAGTTTCCTTAATTTCTTAAATTCTTGTTCTCATTGGAACACTTCTATTCACCAATATAATAATTTATATACAGCAATCAAGGTGGGGGATGACAATATGATTATATGAAGTACTGAAAATTTATTTCTTGGGGGAAAAGTATCTAGGGTTAGCACCAAGTAAACAAAGTCAGCAACTTCAAGGATCCTTATACAAACATAATTTCGACAAATTCATAAAGAAAGAGACAACTATTTCCATCAAAGCTTGTATGCCATGATCATGATGAGGATGCTAAACAAATATTGCAATATCCACCAAAAATCTTCTGCCATGTATTTTCTCCTCTTAGCGGTACACTACCTCATCATCTATTAGGAAACAGCAGTTACAAATGGGTGACACAGAAAATCATTTCAAAGATGCACTCAATGACCCATCAATTTTTTGAAGAAAAAAAAATTGGAATTTTATGGTACTCTTTGGAGACAACAAAGAGCAGGTTCACCTACCATCATGCTGGGGTGGAAACCATAAGAAGCTGAGGATGTTGATGAGGTTGATGAATAAGAAAAGGATGATGATGGCATAGATGGATAAGCTGTCTGCACTCTCATGTCTTCCTGCATGTACAGAAAAATTTTAATGAAATTCCCCAAATAAAAACTTCACCTGATATAGCCAGATAATCTTTTAAGCACTTAAAAAACACAAGAAGGGTTTAGGGAAGGCAAAAAAAAGGAAAAAAGAGTGAGGAGTTACCTGGTTGAAATTTCCAGGGTAAGGTCCGTGAAGAGAAGGATGGTAGCTACAGCCCATTTGTCCATGTAATCTGATCTTCTCCAATTGAGCCACACCAAGCCCTCTCTGGGGTTGCTTAGGCTTGTCTGAATTACTCTTCTTGCCTTTTCTCGAAGACGACCCTCCTCTTTCATTTCCCATGTTTGGTTCTCCAAAATAACTGCTACCCATCTTCTATGTTTTTTCCGTGATAATATGTCAAAGACAGAGATAAAACAAGAAAAAAGAAGAAGAAAGAAAAGAGAGAGATAGTTTAGCTTTGCAAATCCCAAGCCTTCTCTTGCAGCAAACTTTCTGGCAAAGGAGAGCTGCTGAGGAATCAGAGATCTCCGCTCCCTTTTTAAGCTGTTTGCACCTAAGTAATTATTGCATCGCTGGATCAGATTGTGTACAGATTTACTAGCCATATATATATATATATATATATATATATATATATATATATATATATATATATATATATATATATATACACATAGATTTTATGCTCATTTTTTTCCACTACCTCTGTGTTGCCTTTTTTTTTTTTTTTGAGTACTTACCTTATATATTTTTTTAATGACAACACCAAAAGCAATAAAACAAAAAAACCAAATTAGTATTATATTATTTCTTTAATTTATTTTAATAATTTTAAATAGACCTCGAAGCCTAAGACCTGAAAGGGATTGTCTCTTTCAAAATTAAGCTTAGCCAAAATTTCAAACCCTACGCGCCATTGCAGTGCGTTGATAGCTTCAACTTTACCTACACTGCAAGGGTCCATGTCACGCTCCTTCAAAAGAAGGTAAGACAGGATTTCACGTCCAAGTTAAGGTTGAAATCTAAGGTTTTTGCTTCGTGTATCTTTCATTTGTGTATTTAGTTTTTGATTTCTATCTTGTCTTGTTTTAAACAACATTCTCTATATATTAAGCAAAAGGGGGAAAAAACTTACTACTCTAAAGGCATATAGCATGGCCTTCAAGTATAGATTCTAGAAATCCCGGTTGCAGCTTAACAGGGATTCTTGGGATTATATCCAAACTTGTATCAATCTCGAAATTTTTGTTTGAATGTTTCCATAAAAGAGATTGCAATGTAAAATATATATTTCTCAAAAGGGTTCAATTCTCCAAAATCAAGTATTTCTTTATATTATACAAAAAAATATAACTAAATTTTGTGAAGAATTAATGCTGAATAAATATGTATATGTATATATATATAGAGAGAGGGAGAGGCTAATTTGACCGAAAGATCGCGATAATTTGAGGGAAGATATCCTGTTTAAGAATTAGCCAAAGGGGAACCAAATCTAATTGAGCTGTTTAACGCATGATTTGTGGGTCATATTTTATGAGTTGTTTGTGTGGTGGAAAGTGAGAATCTTCCAATTTCTTATAAAGACATGTGAACCTCTTGCAATTACCAAAGAAACCCCCTTAAATCCCTCCCAGAGTATGGCATTTGCTGGGTAATTGCAGGCATAACCTTTTCTTTTTTACACTAAAATACGAGTTCCCTCATTCAGAAAGCAAAAGTCCTTATAATAATACCCACAGTTTAAACTCATCACACCTCTGGAGACTTTTTCGAGTTTTTTTTTTTTTTTGGAAATTAAATCACCCGAAGCTCATCATAAACTCTTTTAAAATTATTAAGAGTCCGTTTGATTAATATTTTTAAAATTATTAAAATTATAAACCAATCGATTATGACAGAAATACATCGATATAAGAGATATCATTAAAATATACAGGGAATGGGGTTATATAAAAGAGGATAAATTTGCGTTGCACAACATTAAAAAGCAAAGTAAGTCAAAGCGGGGCGAGGGATCATTGGTTAAATTATGAATCCCAATTCAAAGGTTTGGTTAATTATTCTATATAATATTGAGGGACTCCCCATCACTCTTTTTTCCTCCAAACATGTTTGAAACAAATGAGCATTTAGAGATTAAATTAAAGCATCCTAAAAGTATTGGCTTAAGGAAGAAAACATGTATCACACAAATCCAACACTTGTTTTGGTTCCTGAATTTGTTATTGTTGTGGTCTTGCATGCACCCCCCAAAAAATAAATTTTTATTCGATTACCGATGCTAAGCTTCGATGCAAACCTGTGAAAAATGCTGCCTTGCTCAATAAGATATATAATAATTATTATTATCATTTTCAACAACAATTATTTAATTCCATAGTCGTGAATCAGATGATTCAGGAAAATATAAAAATTAATTTGTTATGTTAAGCAATGTGACCGCTAACTGGCCATGGATTCACTACTAGTATTACGCCACGTGTTGTAGTTCAATGCTGACGCATGAATGTTCTTCTTTGCTCATGATAATCCCCTTTAAATAAAACCCCAATCAGTCCAAGTTAACAATGATTAATTAAAATAAAAACCATATAAAAAAGATAAGAATTGTAAGAAGGAAGTAAACATGCAGCTGATGTTCCATGAATTGCTTAACCCTAAAAACTCTCAGAAAGTCTACATGGGGATTAACTTGGTAAGACCAACTGACCCCTCCCAAAAGGAGATATAGAGTTGAGAAATGAGAAATTTAATTAACTTTTTTCTGGTTACAGGGGGGGGGATGGCTTAATATTTTAAACCACATTGTAACATAATTATAATGATGAAATTAAAATGATCATAATTAATTAATAAAAACAGAGAAGAAAAGAGGGGATTATGTTGATTTGGTGTGATTTGATGAGTGATGTAGTTAGCAATGATAAAATATTAGAAACAACAAAGACAAAGTCTAGTGGAGAGAGATGTAGAGAATATCATATCTACTATAGATTTGTGGGCACATGCAAACCTTACAGGTTGCATTACTTCACACGATTTGCAAAGCAAATGTAATCCCTAGGAAAACGCTGTGTCTATGTATAGTTTTTTTTTTTTTTTTCGGAGAGCCAAAGGCAAAGGGAGCAGCCCCTCCCCACCATTCCCAAATCCGTCCATGATCCAACTACAACACTAAAATCACCCGCAATCCTATTTTATATGAGATTCTAAACCTTTATTTAATCTGAAATATTGGTATGGGGACTTGTTCCCAAAGCTGTTCTAGCTAGTTTAGGGCATTTTCTTTATCGGTTTGTCTCTCTTTCTTTTTTCAAAATCTACGGTTAAGATGAAGAGAGATGTGGGAGGATAGAAAGAGTCTAGGTATCTCAGCTTTGGGTGTATATATAAATTATGCAGCTAAGAATATCCTAAGATTCTCGGAAAAGATTGATTCAACATCAGCTAGTGTGATGTGATCTTTACTTTTAGTATATAATTAGTAACCATATTCTTTTTTTTATTTAAAATTTTTCTGTTTACACAATGTATATAGTTGTGTATCAGTACTGCATTTGGTTTTCTAGTGCCATGGCTTAGAAAAAAGTGCATAATAAACTATAAACATTTGCTTTGACCCCTTTGTGCAAAAAGAAGTCAGATCATGCATGCCCCAACTATTATTTCACACAAAGGTGTACCATATTTATAATATAACATCTAAATGCATTACTTTGCAGTCTTTTTTTTTTTTGGTTTAATTATATACGATCATGCAACTATTAACATATTTATAATATATGTTGGAAACAAAAAGGTAGTCCCTTCAGGAGATGATTATCAGCTGTTCGATGTACCAAGGCAGGGAATTGCATGTTAACCTTCGGGAAGTTTAGAATTTGGTTCTTTTTTCTTTTTGGGGTGCTTTGGTTTCCTCCATACAATTTGGTTCCAAAACAGCTGCAAGCTATGTAGCATCAAGATAAAGGTACTGACATATGTATCTTATGAATCAAATCTTATACTATAAATGTGTCACTAACAAATTAAATCTAAACTGAATTCCCGAAATGTATTTGTAGAGATTGTCTATTAATGTGTTTAATATGTTAAAAATTTTCTTCTTGAGGTTGAAATTGCAGCAAAAAAGTGCCAAAGCTAACAGATAAATATTACATCATATGCTTAAAAAAATGTTGAGTCTCGACATTCTTTTCTATTTATATATGACAGAGTTTAAGAGAGAGCTCTTCCTCTAATTTCTATATAATATTTTCTCCTGAATCAAACAGTAACCATACCATAGTATATATTCTTCAATAAATATCTTTTTATTTTCTCCCCTTGTTAAGATTCCTGTGTTTCTTTCCTGTTAGAAATTAATTAGAAATTAATCACAATATTTTGTTATATTATATTCAACCAATTATACAGCCTATGGTTTGGTGGATCATGTGCGTTTTAACACAAATTATATACTAAAATGCTTTAGGTAGTGACCAAGATCCCATGCTTTAACCATCCCCAAAAAAAAAGGCTGCATGATTGAGTTAATAAACCTTGAGGATACCTAGATCCCTTTAATCAGCTTACGGAGAGCTGAGCCAAGGAAAAATAAACCTTAAATCCATGTTTGGCTTAGGTGGAAGATTTCCTTGCATATTTTAAAATGCAAGAAGCCTCTAAGAATTGTATAATTAAGATTGATGGGTGTCTGGCACAACTGGAAACTGCAAGGAGAGCTCCTGACCCACATGTGGAAGATGCTGCAGAATTCAACACCTGGCTGGTTTCTTTGGATATGGCAATGGCAATGCCTAATTGAAAAAACAAACCCTTTTGATGGGCCCCACTGATGACTTGGAAATGTGGCACTATCAATGCATTTGGTCCTCATTGTCTCCTGTATTATTGAAAATACCACTCATAAAACCAACATCCCCAGTGCTCTTATGATCTATCTTGGATATGGTTTTCTGATGTTGTTTGATTTAGAAATCCAGAATGATCACCTAAATCTCTTGGCTTAAAATTCCAATAAATATTGTTTCCTTCCAATGATATACGTTACATGTATTGCATTGTCAATCAATTATGTTAAGAAACACTTTTAAATTAAAGATTCATATCATTTTATTTATTCAATTGGGGATTTTTATTATATCCACATACATTTTGCCAGCTTCCATAAATTTTAAGTTGCAGATGTCAGTCCAACTAGCTTTTAATTAACCTTTGTTTTACCTATTCAAGTTTAATTTCTGAGGAAAACAAGTCAACTTTTTGTGAAAGTAATTGGTTTTTTCTATGACTATCAATTAGTGGAGCTTACAAGTCCCATGTATGGTGCCTAAACAAAATCAAGCTGGCTTATTCTTTTTCTCTTTTTAAATAACAAATAGAGGATTTCTATCAAATTTTCCATCCATACAATCATCCAATTAGAGTAAGCTCAATTGAACAATGAAATCTTATTAGCTTAATCATTTCTGCCTCTTAATAAACAGTTTTCAAGTTCTCAAACTCAATGAACATTTGATAAAAGGAAGGAAGAGTATTCAAGTTTCAATGCACATGTGAAGATTTAATTTGAGACTATGAAGGGGATGCTTAAAGGAAACTTACTATTAAATTGTTGTTTTCTGGGGGCAAATGTTCATAATATTTCATAATTAGATTTGCATTAACCTTTGAATAGACTTTATTCTTTCTTTGTACAAAGCCTTTAACTAGACTCAAGATGATCAAATTGCAGGCAGTTTTGACAAAATATGAGCCACAATTTGTCACCTTCCCACGTGGGTAGGATTATAAAACTCTGCTTTTTCTAGCATTGGGAATAAAGGAGTATCAGCCCCTATGAACTTTCCTTGTTCGACAATCCTGAAAATTTGTCATGTAATTGCAGTGTTATGCAAGGTATGAGGTCATTCTCCTCCAGGGGTGATGTATTGTTTATGGTTTCTGCCCATGCTTGCATTATTAGTTTATTATACTTTCATGATGAATCTGCGGAATTTGGTTTCTGCTGCCCAACACTTGTTTTCAAGGTACAAAAAGGCATAGCTAGCCTGCATGCATGCATGTGGGCAAATATACTATATATTTTATGAGTTCACATTTGCTGCTCTTTACCATTATAAATGTGTTAGGTAACAAAAAGGTTTTGATCCTTCACATAATAATAAGTCAAGAAAGTGACGGCATCACTCTCTTTTTTAATATTTCCAGTCTATCAAGATCATTGGGTTCACTGTTCAAAAAAGTGGAAGATGTGGAAAAATGTTTAAAAGAGCTTGTTTATCAGTTTATGTAAGCTAAGCCATATCTTTGAAGAGGATTGGCCTGACATGATATCGATGAGGCAGATTCATTGCAAATCTACAAGGAATCCAGAACAAAGGGATTGATTTTATACTACATCAGTTCAGTAATAGTGCCTGAATCTGACAATTTGAAGAAATATGATGTATATGGTTTCCAATATCCCTAAGAAATTGTAGGAGAATTCAATACTTTGGTAAGCTTCATGTGTCTTACTTGTTGTGGCACAATTGCTTGCAAATGGCATTGGAATTCCCATGCAAAAAACTGCTGACAGATTCTAAAGAATTTCCCGCATGAACTGAAGCTGTTGCTTTTGATGTGATTCATGTCAATTTCCAACCGCAACTATCATAACGCTTAAAACAAAAGCTAATTACAATCTCTCTCTTGTTGCTTTGTCCCTGAAAAGTTGATACAAATTTACTAAAGAAAAAATCCCACTTTCTTTAGACACTATTTTCTTTACTTTTCTAAAAATTCATAAGAAGGAGATTCTGATTTCATGCATATCTATGCATCATTCAACATCAAAAGGAAAACAAGGGATTGAGTTGAAAAGTTTGAATTTTCATTTTATCAGATAAAAGAATTAAAGTAGCCCAGGAGTAGAGCAAACTATCTGAAACCGAAGTAAAAGGTCCAACTTTCTTTCTAGAAGAAGAAACAAAGAACTAGAGGTCCAAATCGATGTCTAGGAAACAGGTTTGGGTTTTATCTTCGGCCCCTTAAGAAAAATATAGGCCCCTCTGCCCTAGAATACAAGTCCATCCTAACCAGCTTTGCTTTTTAGCCAATCATAAGCTAAAGGCTGGAAAAAAGAAAAAAAAAAAAGGAAACTTGTGCAAGAGCCGAGCCGAGCCCATAATCATCATCGTATTTTTTACTTTTTCCTAACCATGAATGAAACCAAAGATAAGGATTTAAAGCCCCACCTTTCATTTCCCTCTCTTCTCCTTCTTCACTTGTGATGAATAGGCTTTATCACCAAACGACACCTTGGGTTTGTTTCTGATACTTATTTTTAGTTCATTCTGAAAACTTTTCCCAGAAAGCTTTAGCTCTCAAAAAGGTATCATTTTTGCTTGATTATAAGCCAATGGGTCTTTGGTTTTGAAGTTGCTTTCTGTTTTTCTGTGATTTTCTAATGATGGGTTGTTGTTAATTTTTTTTCCTGTTTTGGTTCTCTTTGGCCGCAGTCATGTCAAGTTTGAAATTGTTTGGTTTTTTGGTAATGAATTTGCTATGCTTGTTATCGAATTGGGAAGGAAATGTTGGGATTTAGTTTTTGAGTGGAATTCTATTACTGTTACAGTGAACAAAGTGAATAAAACAACACATTTATCCCAAAAAGAAAAAGAAACTGTGAACGAATTGAATTTTGATAAGGAACTCTTCTATTCTGTTAAGAAAGAATTTGGTTAGTTTTTTATCGAAGTCATTTCATTGGTCCATAATGCACTTTATAAGAATTAACTCTTGTTTCTGAAGGTAAGGGCTTTTGCTAGTTGATAGAATGTTCAAATGCACAGTGTGATAATTTGGTTATTGTTTCTTTGCTTTGAAATCCTGCTTAAAAGAGAAAAAGTTGTCGAATTTCGTTTTCTTTAAATTCAATATTATTTTCTTAAATTGAAGATAGAGACTTTTCCTAGCTGTAGAACAGTTAGATTAAAAATGTTGCATATGCGTGTCTTGTGTTTTTAAACTTATGATTTTGGCCAAATAGGCAGAGAAGACACATAATTGAGAATCTGTTAATCAAAGCTAAGTGAAAATTTGAACTCTCAATGATTTGTGAAATATCTAAAAAGCATAATTATCAGCTAAATACACCTCTCTTTATTATCAGAAACTAATGTGTTTGCTGCAAAACAGTTAATATACACTTGGAACCTATTGTGCCTGGCATATCAAGCCTTTAGTTGAACATGAAATATTTTGATTTGCATGAAAAATATAATCACCAGAATCTTGCCTATGATTGAAATTGCTGCGTGCTGAATTAAATTACTAATTCTTTCTGTATTTATAGAAGATATTAGGCATCTTGATTTTAGAACAACTGGTGCTTGGACATCTTATGCCTTATCTCAAACTCAGGGGAAATTTATGTGTTTGAGCACATCATTCTTGTTCTTGCAGGTGAAGAAACAGATGAAACACTTATTTTAGTGCAGACAGTATTTTAACTTTTGCCATTCAAGTCAACATGACTCCTGTAATCCCCTGTTCCATTAGCAACATCACACTTATTCCCGGAACTGCCTGTACAGTAAGGAAGAATACTTGTTTAACAAGATGCAGTTTACCAAGAAAACATACAAGATATGCTTTACCCTCACAAAGATTTATCTTACCTCTCTCAACTTGTGTGACACTGTTTCCACAATACAGAACAGGGTATGCTTTACATAGAAAACCTGGAGTACATATATCGGCCACAGGGACTGATGTAGCAGTGGAGGAATCTGATTCTACTGTGACAGACGTTTCAAGTGGAGGCTCAGAAATACAATCAGATGCAGTTGAAACAAGTGAAAAATCGACCAGCAAATCAGACTCCAGTCCTGCTCCAACTCAGTCCAGACAAACAAGACCTGTTAGAAAAAGTGAGATGCCACCTATTAAGAATGAGGAGCTTATCCCCGGTGCAATGTTTACTGGGAAAGTAAGATCAATCCAACCATTTGGTGCGTTTGTTGATTTTGGAGCTTTCACAGATGGGCTGGTGCATGTTTCCCAGTTGAGTGATAGCTTTGTTAAGGATGTTGCAAGTTTTGTGTCTGTTGGACAAGAGGTGAAGGTGAGGTTAGTTGAAGTGAACACTGATAGTGGGAGGATATCTCTTTCTATGCGTGAAAATGATGATGCTAGTAAACGCCAGCCACGAAAAGATGGTCCTGCCGCTACTGATAGGGCAAGGCCTGCTAGGAAGAATGCTTCAAAGCCCAGCCAGAGAAAGGAGGAGGTGAAAAGTTCAAAATTCGTCAAGGGACAAGACCTAGAGGGCACGGTGAAGAATTTAACTAGGTCTGGTGCTTTTATATCCCTTCCTGAGGGGGAAGAAGGATTCTTGCCGACATCAGAAGAATCTGATGATGGACTTATGAGTATGATGGGAGGCTCATCACTGCAGGTTGGCCAAGAAGTCAATGTACGTGTGTTACGCATCTCAAGGGGACGAGTAACCTTGACGATGAAGAAAGAAGAGGATGACAACAAATTGGACTCACAGCTCAGCCAAGGTGTGGTTCATACTGCAACAAATCCTTTTGTGCTAGCTTTCCGTGAGAATAAGGAGATTGCTGCATTTTTGGATCAGAGAGAAAAGTCAGAGGAAATAAAGGTTCAACCAGTTGAGGAGTCGGCCACTGTTTCTACTGCAGCAAATGAAATAGTTGAAAAGGAAACAGATACAGTAGCTGATACTGCAAACAAGGCTGAGGAAACCACAGAAAAAGAAACAGAGGAGAGTTCTGAAGTTTTATCCCCTGAAGGTAGTGCCGAGTCTCCTTCGGTAGATGAGGTGGAAAATGATGAAACAGCTGGATCATCTGGAGAAGTAGTTGATCAAGTTACGACTTCAGCAAATTCAGTAGCTGATGAAATTTCCACACTGAAAGATGAAGTACAAGTAGAAACACCTCTAGCTGAGGGCAAAAGTCCTTCTGCTGCATCAGCTCAAGATGAGGAAGTTGGAGCTATTCCTGGAGAAAATGGCAGCATTGCCAGCACAGGTGTACAACCCGACGTTCATGTTCCCAAGGATCCTGAAGGTAGATATCCATAACACTGGTAGCTATGTTGTGACAAAAATCATCACCAAATGATGAATGGAAACACAATATCTATGATTCTGCATCATATACAAGGGATCACTGTCTGATAAACAAAATAAATGAAGAGCTAAAAATCTATTTTCAAGGATTTTGTTAAGCAATGGTTTATTAGCAAGATATAATTTGCAAGAGGATACAGCTCAAGGTTCTATTAAATTAGTTATAGAGTGAAAAACAACCTTTTCATAAATGTACTATTTTTTTCTTGAATTACTTGAGATATATCCAACTCCATTAGTTCATTTCTCTGTTTCTTTTACAAGATGTTTGGGAAGTACAGTTTTTGATGCAATAGAATGACTATTGTGTCAGTTATGGCGTTCCATATTCTCATCCCTAACTAAGCAATAGTTGTTTCGTGAAAAAAGAAATAGAGAAAATAAGGATATGTTATTTTTGTTCACTCTGTTTTTGGTATATGTATTTCTTATTGTTGATCTTGCATACAGATACAGTGGAAAACAATGTAACTTCTGATCCATCTCAAGAATCTGCTGATGATCAGATTAAGTCTTCAGGAAGTGAAGTGATTGAAGAAGCAGAGAATCAAGTTGAGGATACCAAAGTTGAAGTGCAGATAGAGACACCAGTTTCTAAGGTTGAAATTCCTTCTACTTCACAAGTTGAAGAGGCAGAACCTGCACCTCAGAAGAATGATGAGGTTACAGATTCGAATGGCTCTGCCCCTAAGGAAAATGTGACTAAAGGTTTATAATTTATCCACTTTCGCAGTTCTTCTAACCTATTAGAGGCATCTTACAAACTTTTGAATTAAGCTCTAATCCAGCAAGGAAACTTTAAAGCTGCAAAAATGTATTGTTTGTCTGTGCTTTTCAATACAGTATGCTCCCTCCATCTCAAATTGAATGTCCACTATTCATTTTGGGATATCCTGAAACTGTGCCTTGTTTTTATCGTTGGACTCCTAAAACTCTTGTATGTGGACATTCAATTTGGATGGGCGGAGTGTGTGTGTATTAAGACATTCATGATACTTATTGTGTTTTTATACAATATTTATATTTTTTTTAAGACATTTATTTTATCTTCTTCAATTTATTGATTCATATGCATGAACAGCAGCAACTATATCACCGGCTCTTGTAAAGCAGCTCCGTGAAGAAACAGGAGCAGGAATGATGGATTGCAAGAAAGCTCTCTCAGAGACTGGAGGGGACATTGTTAAAGCTCAGGAGTTTCTCCGCAAGAAAGGCTTGGCAAGTGCAGAAAAAAAAGCCAGTCGAGTTACAGCTGAAGGAAGAATAGGTTCTTACATTCATGATAGCAGGATTGGTGTCCTGGTAGAGGTTAACTGTGAGACAGATTTTGTCTCCCGAGGTGACATTTTTAAGGAGCTTGTTGATGATCTAGCCATGCAGGTCGCTGCCTGCTCTCAAGTACAATATCTTGTTCCAGAAGATGTTCCTGAGGATATTGTAAACAAGGAACGAGAAATAGAGATGCAAAAGGAAGATCTCTTATCGAAACCAGAGCAGATCAGATCAAAGATTGTTGAAGGTCGGATAAGGAAGAGACTTGAGGACTTGGCTTTACTCGAGCAGTCCTACATTAAAAATGATAAGGTGGTGGTGAAAGATTGGGTGAAGCAGACTATTGCAACCATTGGAGAAAATATAAAAGTGAAAAGATTTGTGAGGTTCAATCTTGGAGAGGGCCTGGAGAAGAAAAGCCAGGATTTTGCTGCTGAAGTGGCTGCCCAAACTGCAGCAAAACCAGTGTCTACTGCTGGAAAAGAGCAATCAGGTTCAGTGGAAGCCAAGGAAGTTGATCAGAAGTAAGTGGCTGTTTTCCATGGTTCTGGTTTCTTACTCCCTACAATATCATAGTGGTCAATGCTTTGTCTATAATTTGAATTTCTGAAGTATTTAAGAACAAGGCACTTTTGTGTTTGTATATATGTTTGGTAGATTAGGCAGTAGGTTTGAGAATGAAAATCAGTTGTTGCCTCCGACAATGCGAAAATTTCCCTTTTGTATGTATTTGTTCTATTGCATTGCCTTTTCACCATGTGTGCTAAAAATACTTGTAGAAAAGAAATGTGGCCTTGTTTTTATTCCAATAATTTCTTGCATGGTTTATATTCACCCATATCTCTTTTGCAGACCAACAGTAGCAGTCTCTGCTGCACTTGTTAAACAACTGCGTGATGAAACAGGAGCTGGGATGATGGACTGCAAGAAAGCTCTGACTGAAACTGGAGGCGATCTTGAGAAGGCTCAGGAATACCTTAGAAAGAAGGGCCTTTCAACTGCTGACAAGAAATCCAGCCGGCTTGCAGCTGAAGGCAGAATTGGTTCCTACATTCACGACTCTCGCATTGGTGTACTAATTGAAGTCAACTGTGAGACCGACTTTGTTGGTAGAAGCGAAAAATTCAAAGAGTTGGTTGATGACTTAGCAATGCAAGTCGTGGCCTGTCCACAGGTGCAGTTTGTATCCATTGAAGAAGTTCCAGAGAGTGTTGTGAGTAAAGAAAAAGAACTTGAGATGCAAAGAGAAGATCTTGCATCAAAACCAGAGAACATTAGAGAGAAAATTGTCGAAGGGAGGGTCTCAAAGAGGCTTGGAGAGCTTGCCCTTTTGGAACAGCCGTTCATTAAGGATGACAGTGTGCTGGTTAAAGACCTGGTAAAGCAAACTGTTGCAGCACTTGGTGAGAACATAAAAGTCCGAAGGTTTGTTCGATTTACTCTTGGAGAGACAGTTGAAGATACTAAAATAGGAACTGAAGAATGACACAGGAAGATGTTGCTTTAAGATGGAACTTCCAATGATACCAATGGGAAACAATGGAGGCGACTGAGAGATCTGGTTGGTGGTAGGAATTAATTTTGGTCGAGAGGAACGTGATTCTTTTTTGATGTGATTAAGCAAGTTTTCAATGTAGTGGGCGTCATTGTATTAAAAGCTACTTCTGATTTTGTAAGATGAGATTAGTATCTTTCCAATTGTTTTGCAAAAATGGAAATACTGAAACTTGTGAGGAATTATTAAATTAACTCAAAAGTTGGCTTCGTACTTGCAAGAGAAGAGTGACAGCTCCAGGTACAAAGACCTTTACCCTGCAGGCTATTGAGGGCCAGGCTCAGGTTGCCCGCTGCTATCTCCGAATGTGCTGCCTTTCTAACTGTGATAATTTCTGCCCCAATTAAGAATATTCTTGCCCGTCGGACACTAATATTTAGCTGTTACATATACTAAATTTTCCCCAGGTCATTCACAGGGATATGTCCAACGTTTAGGATGAGTGAGATTTTGATTGAAAGCCCCAGCTCTGAGCTAGTTTCCCTAATCCAGATGAGACTGCAAAATTGATATATAGAGATTTTACAAAGTGTCTCAAATTAAGATAGCGAAGCAAACACATAAGGAGCCGGAGGGCTTTCTTGATTTCTCATCAACTATTACATGAAGTCACATTCCTGAATCTGTTTCTCCTACAGAGCCACACCTGCCACCTCCAGTACCAAAATCAAGGGGAGTTAAAAGGATCATCCTTTTTGTTCGTTTAATGTGAGATATACTTCAAGCATGGTCTCGATGAGCATTCAGGCAGTTAAATGTCTTTTCCCCTACTCCTTTTGGGTACAAATCGCCAGAGGTCCACAGCAATATCCACCTCTTTTTTCTTGTGAAACTTGTATAGTTGGGGAACATCAAAACGGAGCTGGTCATAAAATGGGGTGGGGAAGAGAAAAAATAGGAAGCAAATATTTTAATAAAAATTAGAGTAAAAGCAATTTCAAAGAGTGCAATGCAAGCAACAAGCAGTAGAATATATGCCTAAGCCCAGATCATGCTGACAGCTTACTCAGCAAACCATCAGCATAATCTCATCTGTGAAGGCTTATGCATGATGGCAACGTTTGTTTATGGTCACAAAAGAAATATCATCAGATTGTGAAGCTTGTTTTACCCACCTCACACAAGACCTCAGCGCTGCTAGCATTTAAGTCCCTCAAGGCCACTCTTTTCACATGCTACAGTGAGGAAAGAAAATTATCTCAATTTTTAGTCACAGTAAAATCCTTATGCAAACAGCACAAGCAGCTAAGGTTGTGCATGGAAGAAACAGACTATATGGGACAAATCGATGAGAAATTACATTGGCAACAAAAGATGAAATAATGTTGCTAATTAGCAAGCAAATTTGGGCAAATAAAAATGCAGGACTGTTTTGATAGTATAAACATAACTGATTTTACAGTGAAGATAATTAAGAGCAAATAATCGCTTTCACAACAATAAGACGATTACTTTGCACTCTTTAAATTGGAGGGAACTATTGACTACCAAAATACCAATGCTAACTAAAACATGAAACACAGGAGACCAAATGTTAATCAATGACTAGTTAATTTGCTATTTTAGTTTTAAATCCATCATGTACACAAAATAAATTAAGGGCAGAGCAAGTAATTTCAATAGATTTCCATTCAACTACTAGAAAATGCAAAGCGAATTACTTACATCTCTTGTTGAGGTCTTATGCAATGAATAAACAGCTTGAGAAGCAACCTGGCACATACAAGATATGGACAAATATGCTTATTAGATCAAACAAGCTGAAAAAAAAAGGATTTGAAACATCTTGACTTTGTCAGTAGTTTTACCTTCAATGCTACAAATAGAAAATCCATGTCAGCACCCTTCTTTCGAGTTCCAAATGGAGGATTCATCACAACAGTATCAACAATTTGACCTGAAAAACAGATGGAGACAGTAAGATGAAGATAAAAATCACAAGAATTTAAAATTGGGAAACAGGCAGTAGAACATTCCTTTAACATACATATTGTTTTAAACTTAATTTTTACTATTTTTTTCTCTTGATTGATTCAATACTCATAACATAGTGGCCACAAAGTAATGAATAGATTATGTTTAGTACATCTCCTACAAATACAATAAAAGCAAAGAAGAAAGAAGTTCAATTACTGTGGAGCCAGTCATCCATGTACCTACAAATTCTAAGCATGAAAATGATTAGCCATATACTTCCTGTATATTTTATTACCCAAATATTTCAATGTGCTAGAGAATCACCATTTCCTGCAAGCTAACTGTTGATTACATCTCATAAGAGAATAACATGTTCATATCAGAATGACTGGTAATTTCCAGGGGTAAAAACCAATTAGGACAATTATGCTTCAAGTGTGTGCATACGCTGACAGGGAAATAGAGAGGAAAGGAGAAGGAATTGTTACCTCTCCATCCTAGGTTACTGATGTCACACTGAATAAAGTCTATGTCCAACTGCAAGTTCAATTAAGAAAGCAACGCATCATGAAATGTATAAATTACTAAGAAAATAATCAACTCAACTAGCATAGATTAAAACTGCATTGAATAGATAGACTGATAGAGAGAAAAAGACGTCAGAACTATGTCAATGAGGCCAACAAAAGCTCTAGGCCTTACTATATATCGAAATCAATAAAGAGAGAGCACCTCAAGATCCTCGGCGTTCATTGATGCTATTTCAAGAGATTGAGAATCAATATCAATTCCGATAACCTGCCTATTCCAAGCAACAGAACGCCCACATAAAAACAAAAGATATGGAAGCAAATACAGAGCTTTTTTCTCTCTCTCATTTAAAAACATAAATTCTTTTAGATATTCAAATTCAGCTCAAGTTAAGGAATCTACAAGTACAAGGGAAGAATGAATGAGAATGAGAATGAGAATGGAGAAGAGAGGGGCAAAAGGTAAACTCACTCAGCACCCAATAGAGCAGCAGCAGCACCTAGAGTGCCACATCCACAACCAAAATCAGCCACAACCTTGTTGCTAATATCATCAAATGAATTCTCAGCCTAAAAAATTAAAAAACGAATAAGGAAAAGCTTAATACCCAAGTAGTCATTTACATGGGAAATGAAAGAAGGTTAAGAAAAATGAAGCATCAAAAGTTCGGTACCGTGTAGAGCAACCCAGCGGCGATGTGAGGTCCAGTAGGGTACTGTTCCAGCTCCACCTGCACTAGAAAACAGATATCCCACCACGAACTGATTCAACAACTACTGTCATTTTAACAAATTATGTTTTTCCTTATTTGGGGTTAAGGGAGAGAAACAGACAGAAATGGGAAGACCTTTGGGTTTGAGAACTGTTGAAGACCGCCTAAGAGGCTTTCCAGTTGTTTCAGCTTCATGGTTTTTCTTTGGGAATCCTTTTAACAAAAGCACAGAATAGAAGATTCAGCAGCTGCTTCTTCTTTCTTTTAATTAGCCCTAGGTATGTTTTTTTCAGAGGTTTTGTGAATATGTGGGGAATATACATATACTAGAATTCCACGTTTTGAAATTACAACAATGGGTTTTCAAAGGTTCCTTCTAATTTTAATTAATACAAAAAGCTTGCAAATTGTATTTTCTTTTTGGCTTCTGCTTTTTTCTTTTTCTTTTTCTTTTTTTTACATCATGCATGGGGAATTTAACTTTTGTCTTTTTACAAGTTTTGAGCCTTTTTCTCTTTTATCTTTTCCTAACTTTTTGGTTGACAATTTTTTTCATTGTGTAATTAATAAATAAAACACTACTAATTATGTCAACGTGTAAGGTTACTTTCTTTTTCTTTAAATTGAATCCCTTTCATCTTTTGAAGTAGAATCCCATTATTGCTTCATTTCCTACATTTACATTTATGCAATAAGTCTTAGTCGTTTGGTATTGGGAAATTTGCATCCTATTCTCAATAATGACGTAAGAATAGTGTTAATATGGCGTGATTAAATAAAAAAATAGATTTTATAAGTATTTATGTGAAATTGTTTAATTTGAGGTCGACATATGAAATTTATTATTGTCAAATAAAAAATCAATTAAAATAGTAACTCAACGTGATAAATCAAAAATCTAAATAAAAATTTTATGTTTAGGAACCCAAATTGTGACCTTCTTTCCATTTAGCAATAATATATTTCACATGGCAACTTCACATTGAACAATCCAATCAATGACAAAGTTAAAATTTCGCATTTAGAGAGGTAAACAAGAGGTGGTCAAATCACGGGATCTTGGGGCAATGCAGCATGGAGAATAATTTTACTGTGTTACTTTAGTCTTTTAAGTCTAGTAAAATTAGTTGTTGATTAATTAGTATGAAATGTCTCACCAAATAAAAAAATTATTATAAAAGTAAATTTAAAAAAAATAAAAATATATATTATAAAATTTTAAAACTTTTAAGAGACAAGAGCCCTACTAACCCCCCATTTCCACAAGTGAGTAAAATTATACCAAATTAATATTCATCCGAACTAAATGTGATTTTGGTAAAACAGCTTGGTCAAATTAGTCTAAAACGTTTGGTCAATTTAATTTATTTGATCGATTCTCTATTTTAAAATTTTTAAATTGAACCAATCAAAGGATCAAATTAATATTTTATATATATTAATATATATAATATTATATATAATTTTTAAATTTATATAAAATATAAAATATTTAATATTTTCAATTTTTAATTGCTAAGTTATTACAGCTGCCATTTCAGCTTGTACCCCGCACCCCGCATCACATCCTCATTTTTAACCACCCGTTCTTCTTAACTCTTTCTTTCTTTCTCACCTTTACTCTTTTTTTAATCTCTACTCTTTCTTTCTTAAAAACCTAAACCTAAATAGTTTTATTTTGTGAATATTAAATATATTAGCTTGACTCTTTATTATATTAAATTTTAAATTTTTTATAAATAATTTTAAATATTAATTTGATGGTTTATGTAAAAAGACACAATTGTACAAGTGAATGAACAAATGTTTTGTTTTTCTTTTATGTTTAGGTTATTTGTATATTTTATAATTATGAATGAAATTTATAAGTTTTAATATTGTAATTTACAAAAAAAAAAAGAAGTGATAAAATTTTGATTCATTGGTCTATAATCAAACCAACCAAACTAATTCGATATTTGATCATTTTGGTTCTTTTTTATATTTTGTCAACTCTGATCGATTTTTTAAAAATGTTTGATCTATTTGGTTCTCAGATATGATGAACCGAACCACCTAATTGCTCACCTTTATCCATTTTCTTCGCCATTGAATCCAACGTCAGCACTTATAAAATTCACGTTAATGTTTAGTCAAATAATGTCAACATTATTATTACATTCATACAATGTTATATAATTATTGTCATGTCATCAGAGTTAATGTCACATCAATAAAAAATATTATATTAACACAATTAAATGTCATGTTAGCATAGAAAATAAAAAAACTAAAGTAAAATACCCCCACCTTCTTAAGTTTTAATTAAAATTTCAAGCGAGTCAATTATTTTTTAAAATGAACACTTTACCCCAAGAGTATAAACACTATTAACAAAGATTATGAAATAACTAAAATGTTCTTTTTTTATTTATTAATTTAAAAAATTATTATTATATATTTTTTTTAAAATAAGAAGCATCGATCGGTGCTCCTTAGCTCCCCAAGAAAGGGGAGAATTGGCCGGTGCTCCTAAAGGAAGGGGGCACCAGATCGAGGCTCCTCGGATGATGAGCTTTGTTTTTTTAATTAATAAAAATGAATAAAATTATATAATAGTAATTTTAAAAATTAATTAAGAAAATATTATTTTGCTATCCTTACCACATTATCAAACTAACAAAAACACTAATAGTTGAGTAACGACTGGATCTATATGTCCAGCGAAAAATATATTTTAGAGTGGAGTGTCTATTTTAAGAATTAATGGACATCCGTGTAATTTCAATCAAAACTTAAGAAAGTGATGGTATTTTACCCAAAAAATTAACATCATTAACGATTGAATTGACATTATTAATTCTGAAAAGTAAAGAGATTCAATTTTTACAAATTATTGTATAAGAACTAAATATATCACTTTGACAAGGTACAAGGTACTGCTTAGTTTTAAATCTTAAGACACGTTTGGTTTACACTATAAAATAGAATAAAACAATTATTATGTAGGAATAGAATAATGAATGAATATAGTAGAATTGTTATTATGTAGTTTGGTTTATGAAATGGAATAAAATAAAAATTATTATTATAACTCATTATAATATTTAGTTGGTAAGAATAATTTTGAAATAGTTAAAGAATAAATGATGAAATGACAAAACCGCATTTATTATAGTAAAGTTTATTTTCATCAAAATAAAATACTCTTTATTATAATTAATGAAATTAGACAAAATTACTCATTACTATAACTTAATAATATTTTTTCATATTTAACCTTTTAATTTATATTTTTATTAAAATTTTAAATATTAATTAATTTATCATTAAATTATTAATATAATTTTTATTTCAATTTCTTTTTATTTTTTAGTTGTATTTTTATTTTTTAATCTTTTAATTCTATTTCATTAAAATTTAAACATTAATAATTTAGTATTAAATTATTAATATAAATTTTTAATTTACTTTTTTATTTTTATTTTTATTTTCTCTTTGTAGGATTGTAATTATTTTTAATAAATAGGAATATTTTTGTCCAATAAATTTTGGACTCTATTCCATAGTCATGTAATAGCCAATATCATGAAGAGGTGGGAAATGGCTAAATCAAGAGTTTGAAGAGTAGTAATTTTTTTTCAAGTTTAAAAATTAACTAAATTAAAAATAAAATAAATAAATAAAATAAGAGACAAATGACTTAGCTATTCCTCGTACCAAACATGTCATTAATATTTTAAAAGGTTTTCAAAATATTTAAGAAAATTCAACCAAATACTTATTTTTTTATTACATTCAATCAAATTTAGTTTTTTTTTTTTATTTTTGGTCAAATAAATTTTGTATAGTTAATGGTTAACTAACTATTATTTATCAAAATATTATTTGTTATTTTTATGTCCATATGACACTAACGAAAAAAGTAAAATATCATGTAATCATGTTATCATGCTATATAAATATGTCATGTTACCCTGCATTATAACATGTTAGCATACCATATTAGTATTATACGACATAAAAAATAATAAGTGATGCCTTGACTAATAACAATTTTAAAAAGTTTATTATAAGGATTTATTTAACTTAAAATAAAAATAAAAGAGTTTGATTAAACATAATAAAAAAATAAAGACTTGATTGAATATAATAAAATATTAAAACTCATTTAAATTTTTTAAATATTTCATTAACGCTCTTTAGGCATTATGTCCACTTTTAATTATCTTAATTACATTTCTCCTTTTTTTTTTCTCTAAATTACATTTCAAATGTTATATTCTGTTCATTAATTAAAAACATTACAGTACAACTAATTTTTTCTATACCTTGAAAACAATAGTCCAAAATAATTGGAGAAAAATAAAAAATTTAAGACATATAAGATTATATTTGTTAAAATAATTATATAAAATATCTAATTAAAGTTATTATAGAATACTATTACTTAATTAAACTACAATATCCAAAAAAGCAGAACCTTCCAATAAATTAAAATAATTGAATAAATAAAATCACAGCGTGTGAGAAGGAAAGAAAAAACCGCTGAGTTAAGAAATACGACCGAGTTAGTAACTCGGTCCGTGAGGGAACCCCTCATCTCTTAACCGCCTTTTTTAATCAAACGAAAAAGAGATAGCGAAACTGGCTTCCTCTTTACATTAGCATTCGGAGAAGACTCAAAGAGAATTTTCTTCCTAGAGTTTCTGCTGTTCGTCGTTCTTGGTATCACTCGCCCTCTCTAGCCGGTAATTCTCTTTTCTAGGGTTATTTCGAAGCCATTATCTTCTATTTTCTTTTTCACATGCCTTTTCAAGTTTTAGGGTTTTGTTTTCTGCTAAGTTTATTTTGATTAAACCATTGATTAATGTAAACAATATTGTTATTGAGTTATTTCACTCTTTTATTACTAAATATTAAATATTATTCAATGTTTGAAAATTTAATCAGGAAAAAGGACAACAAAAATGGTTCTATCGGATGATGAAATCAAGAGGTTGTTTCGAATCCGAAAAACGGTAATGCAGATGTTGAAAGATAGGGGTTATTTCGTGGGAGACTTTGAGATTACCATGACCAAAGCTCAATTTATTTCCAAATATGGCGAAAACATGAAAAGGGAAGATCTGGTTATCAATAAAACTAAGCGAAACGACAACTCTGATCAGGTATCCCCTAAATATATCTCAACTTTCAACTCATTTTAGCAATTAGTTCAAGTCATTTTTCAATTGCTTTTGAATGTATAATAATATGGCCGTGTCATATGTCTAATTACTTGTTGTTGCTTATGTTATTTCGATCTGCAGTTATTTTTGTATGTTGCTGCATTGATTTACGGGTTATTGTTTTTTTGGTGGACTAGATCTATGTTTTTTTCCCTGATGAAGCCAAGGTTGGTGTCAAGACAATGAAGACGTATACTAACCGCATGAAATCAGAGAATGTATTCAGGGCTGTACTGGTTGTGCAACAGAATTTAACTCCCTTTGCCCGGACATGTATTAATGAAATTTCTTCAAAATTTCACTTGGAAGTTTTCCAGGTCAAATTTATTTGCTTATACGATATTCTGATTCCATTTAAGTCATCATCATGCTTGTTGATCATTTTCTTAATCAAGGACTGCATTAATAAATCTTGATGGGATGCTTGGCGTATGTTCTTCTATAATGAAAAGCTTTAAGGCAATGATTTATCTAATTAACTGTACTTTCTTGAGCTCATCGAGATGATAGCCAAACACTATACTACAGGTTGGTGTGATGGTTAGACTGAATGACTATGTTTATCCGGTGAACACAAATTTTTTTAGAAATTTTGCTCTAACATCAGTATATTTTTCCATCCCATTATAGCAATATATAGTGAAGCATTGATGTTTTAAGGATGTTTTTTGAACTTATTTTGATTAACTTATTCTACGTTTTTACCTGAGGAATTTATTTCAATCATCTGTAATTAAATCTTATAGGGAAGGCTTGCTTTTTTTTCTTCATTGGTGCAGGAATCAGAGCTCCTGGTCAATGTAAAAGAACATTCTCTTGTTCCTGAGCATCAGGTGCTTACTAATGAGGAGAAAAAGACTCTGCTGCAAAGATATACTGTAAAGGAAACACAGGTCAGTTTTATCTGATCTTAATTACTATGTATTGGTAGATTCAAGTATTTTAAAGTGATTTGCACAAATCTTTATTGGTGTATGATATTAGTAGTTTTACAGGGTTATACTTCATGTAATATATTCTCTGAGCTAATTGGTTAACTGGGTATAGAATCACAGATACATGAATCTTGTTTTGTAGAATCACTGCAACTTCAAATTGGAACATGAGCTGCCCTAGTAGAAATGCTTAATTTGTTTGCATGTATGCTCAGTAGCTAAAAGAAGTGTGTATAAGGACAATGCAATTCTTTAGATATTGGTTCATAGTAAATGCCTTTTGAAGGCTGGCTTGTGTTTTATGATGGATGTGTGTTTCTGGTGTCTTTTGTTTAATGTAGAGAGGGAAATGACAATCAATCTCTATTTGAAAAAGGCAGCCATTGATCTGGTGTCATTTTTTTGAATGCATTTATTTTCTCTCTTACAAGTCTTACCAGTCTCTGATCATTGTGTTTTTGGAATGGATTGAATGCAGCTGCCCCGTATTCAGGTGAGCGATCCAATTGCAAGATACTATGGGCTGAAGCGTGGACAAGTTGTGAAGATAATTCGGCCCAGTGAGACTGCTGGTCGTTATGTCACCTACCGATATGTTGTCTAAGCATGGTTCCTGTTACATGAGTTTTTTTTTTTTGATCAGTTGTTGCATGAGCATTTACCTACTTTAGTTAGAACTGGATAGCGGGGGTTTAATTGAAAGCACAACTGTATAATTCTATCAAATCGGCTGGTGGTCTCAAAACCTAATGGATTGTAGTTAGGGCATGGAGACAACTAAGATGCTAGTTTGAATGCAATTCTGGGTTTTGCTCAGTAGCATTACTTGTAATGTTAGTGTAATCTCTTTTAGCTGATTTCTTTGTGTTCTAATTTCTGTGTATTCTATTCTTGTTTCATCTCAAAACCAAATGACAATTCTGTTTTGCTAAATGTTTATATTCCCTGACATTCTGTAAAATTGTTTTATGTAGAACGAAAGTATTTTCACCTCTTGGCAATTGCCAAATAGGCGGCTTTGATCCTGTAGTTATTGAAAGGTGAAGGAATAGTTGATTTTGTGCTCACATTTTAGCTCTGGTCTTGAAAGAGGCTTGCGCAACGCCATAGCCCATAGAGTATTTTTGCGTCTTGATAATTGCCCCTTATGGGCCTGTAATAAACGGACAATAATTGATTTAGTAGTTGCTGGTAAGTAAGTGGATTCAGTTCATGCATATTCCAGAGTCCCATTCCTTGATGTTAGACTTAGTTGACAAGAAATGGAGCTGGAACTTCTCCACTTCTCACTATTTTCTTAGGGATGGTTGGTGGGTTTGTACCAATTTCTTCTAAAAGAACCTCAAGGATTTAAAACACAGGAACGACAAAAGCATTTCATTATTTGAACATGACCAAGCCGCAATCTCATAGTTAATAGGTGAGGTGAGAAAGGAACTCTTAAACGTTCTCTGACGACATGCCTTTTCTAATTCATTACCTTTCATCACGTAATCTATGTAACAAACCCTTCCTCCTACATACCCGCCTCCATCCTTTCTACCTCGCCAACCAAATCTTGATTTCAGGGATAATAGCTCGGTCAAGTTTTAGGATTGACAACCTGTCAAATTTGATTATAGATTATCGGAAACTGTCAGACCAGGTAGTTTTATATGTTAACAGTTCAGTTTATCTGGCTGTGTATTTCCAATGAAATGCAGAATTTCTCAACTTTTCACTGCCCTTTTTCAATTTCTCAGCAACCAAATGCGAGAACAAATCTGTAATGGATGGCACCCTATTTTGTTCAGAGAGAGAGAGAGAGATATTAGACAGGCAGCAAACCATTTACATATGAAACAATGTAGCCTTAAGCAGAGACGACAATCAAATACATGACAGAAACATGAGGGAGAGAACAAACCTAAAAACCGGGATATGTCTAAATAGTATATATTGCCTACTAGGGAGTCTTTTTTGTTTAGCCCTTATACAGTACATAACTTGTTCAATGCTTAGAAACATACTTAGGAGGATATAGACGACCCAGTTTTGATAGCAGTAAAAGGCTTTGACATTCGGATAGTAGCAACTAGCAACCTCCATCTTTTGCCTCAGTAATTACAACAGCATCCAATCGTCTAGGTACGATTCTTGCACTTCTCCATCGCCCTTGGGGCTGCATAATGCAGAAACATGTGTTAATGATTGCTTCTTCCACCATTAATAATCGTCATGTGGCCAACCAAAAACCAGTTGAACAGGATTTTTACAACCAACAAGTATCATAAAAAAAATCTCACACCATCACATTTTTTAACAAACATTTCATATGCTGACATTAAAAGTTAAAACTTAGACAGGATAGCCATTTTGCATTACATGACTAGGCAATCAAAACTCAACAAGAACATAGTAGAATTTTTTGGATTAAATTTGATAACCACATGGAAATGTAAATCAGGAAATAGCATACCTAGGCCGATGGCCTCTGAACTCTTCATGATCCTCAACCTCTTACAAGAGTCGGTAAACATCCTGCAACAAAGCAGGTCGCTCAAATTAGTGGATTATTTTTGCAACTCTTACATTCTGGAAACTTTAATTATGAAATTAGAATCATTTAATTGGAACAGATTTAAAACTAACTCAAGATGTTTCTATAATTGCTTCCAGCTTTCAATTAATAAATTTGCATGAAAAATCTGATTCAGAATAACTTGATATATTTCATATCATCCAACCAATTTTCCTTCATGGGATACTTTACTTAGTTGAGTTGCAAAACAACTTACTCCCAGGGAACATCACCGACGAGCATCCAGTCACCATCTTTATCTTCATATGTGAGTACATACTCGGAGCCATGCAGAAGATCAATTAATCGACTCTCACTCAACCCATCTCGGCTAGGAACTCCATGAGAACCACACTGACCTGAACCAGTTAATAAGAAACCATAAATTAAACCCTTTCAGACAGGGGCATTCCTGCAGATTTGCAAATGCCTCCCCAATTTAATCATCATTATGTCACATGCAAATCCTTTCAACATGCATGTTGGTTTTCACACAACTAAGACAAACTGGTTATTTGAAAACAATTTTAAATAAATAAAAACCTAAAAAAAAAAACTCAAATTTGCTGCCATGGTGATGCCAGAGAAGTTTAATCTAAGCTAACATCACATGACCAACAGTTCTTTCCATCGTGGTTAAAAGAGCACTTTCACTTTTAGAATCAAAGAACCTCTTTTAATATCATTTTTTATTTATCATCACATGTCCATTCTGTAAGACTACAATTTCCTGATTTAGGTAGCATGAGTCTTCCAACCATACCCTACAATTCTAACAAGATACATTTAACATTCCACCTTTGTCCTTCGTCCAGCGTCTCACCTTGTTTCTCCTCTCTTCTCACCAAATGAAAAGAAAAAAGCAAGAGAATGGGTGAAGAAGACAAAGAGAAGGTTTTTGCTCTATATTCATAAAGAAAATTTCCCTTATGTATTTTTTTGTGAATACCATTTCCAATCATCAAAACAATTGACAGGATTATGCCAAGTTGGCAACCAAACAGTTTTAGTCTGTGATTTTGAGTGTGCCTGAGTGAGGCACTCGCATGTTTGTACTTGTGCATAGCCGGAGTAAGGAATATGGAGATTGACATTTAAAAGCGTTGAAAAAGCACACAGGATAGGTTAAGAAAAAAAAAATACCAATTGTAAAGCAGCTGAACATCTTTTCAAGTGCTGAGGAGAGTTCTTTATAGCTGCCGTAGAATTTGAGATCAACTTTCCTCAGATATGGAGCACCATCCATACTAACTTTGACATACAGACATCCTGATCCCAACTTGGCTTCTGCATCATCATCATTCTTCGGAGGATGAGAAGCCATTGTATTCTTCCGGAAAGAGCGAATTGGTGGCCATCCAACCACTTGTGCCCTGCTAAATTTGAACAGAAAAATGAGGGATCAAATTTCTTACATTGAGAATAATTTGCAATTATGATACCAAAATAGCAAGGCCGTAACTTATATCTTCTTGTTTTAATAACTACATAGCAGACAAGTTCGTACAATAAAAATATATGCGGCAGGTAAAACAAAGAAGTTCAATTCGCAAGCAAATAATAAGTGATCAATGCAACAGAATTAATGAAGCAACTCAATTGTTCATAGAGAAGAAAAATGAAAAATCCCCAATATCAGATCAACCTTAGAACAATTGTTAATAGTTAAAATACCATTTAATTGTATGACAGATCGAAAGTTTGAAAACTAGCTAAAGCATGTAGATCCTGAAAGAACAAATTCTTCACACATAATTCACACGTTCTTTTTAGCCTTACTCCACTGCTCACCCCAGTCAATGTTGTTACTAGCATTTTATTTTTCTTTTAAAATAATTTTAATATTTCCCCTTATAGAAACCAAAATAAGGAGAATCATACCACTAATCACATTTTTCATCTTTCCTAATACCTGCTCTAACGAACAAAAAGAGGTATAAAGAAAAGCCCATCAAAATCTATAAACCAGCCACTAAAAAAATAAAAAGAAAAAACTTAAGGGGAGAAAAGAAAAAAAGTCAACAGAAGTTATTTTCTCATTGTACCAATTACCAAAGAAGAGATTATTTTCTCCTCTCAAAATTAAAAATAAAAGGAAGTAAAGCAATGAGTTTACTTTGAAACAGGAGCAATATTCCCATTCCCATGGCCACTACCACCGGCAACCTGAGGCTTCTTCTCCTGACCCACCACGGGCTTCTGAGCGGCTTCATCCTTCAAAACAGGACCGCCCACACCCGAATCCGACCCGGAAAGACCGTTTCCTCCATTACTACTGCCACTTCTAGGAGAAAACAAGCCTTCAGATCCACCTCCATTCCCACCACCAAAAACCCATTTCCCGCCACCGTTGAGTGTATCAGAAAAACCCCTTTTCGCCCCTGACACAAAACTCTTCAGTGAAAGCAGTTTATGGTCATGATCCTCCCTCTCTGGTGACTCGGAGCCAGGTAACCCGAGTCTCAACTCAGTAGCTTTTAAGTGTAAACCATTCTTTTTATTACCAGCATCAGAGCTTTTCTCCATTGAAGGAAGCTGCTGCTCTGACAAGCCTATGTAATCGTGCTCTATTGGCTTAGACATCAAAAAGAGAACATCAAGAAGTAAAAGCAGAGCTCAACCACAAAACAAAAACAAATGAAAAAAAAAAGAAAGAGCTTTCGTTTCTTTTAGATTGAAACTGAGAGAAAGATTGGAGGTTTGATCATGAAGCAAAGAAAAAGAAGCTTCTGTTAAACTTTTGGCCTTTGGGTTTTGTTTCTATATAATAACAATAACACACACACACACACACACACACACACACACAAAACAGAACTCTATCTTTAGTCTCAACACTGTAAGAAGATGAAGTAAAAATCCAGTTAAAAATACTGTTTATTGTACTTCTATCCAAAGAAAAATAGTTTCTTTTTGGGAGTTTTTGTAAAGGTATTAACTTTTAAAATTTATACATAAACGGCCTTTTTGTGGGGAACCACTTCCGACAATAGTCACAGAAAATCTCCTCCCCAGCAAACTTTCCGATTATGTCCCTTTTAAAAATATGTAAGCTAATGAAAATGCGCCGGGTGTACTAACGTGCACCGTCATTACTTTGACGTGTCAAGGAGCTTATCTAAAGTGCACCCCTCTTTCAGACAGTGTTTGGACGAGAGAAAGAAAAAAAAGCGAGAGAGAGAGAGAGAGAGAGAGAGAGAAACCGCACGGAATCACAGAAAAGGAAAGGACGAGACGAGAGCTGTTGCTGTGTGCGTTACCTCTTTAAACGGCCAAAACTGCTCGCATTTTAAAGTGAAAAAACAAAAAAATAAATATAAAATCTACTTAGATCGGTAGTATTTTGGCTGATTTGGTGTTTGGGTTGCAGGAAAAAAGAAAATAAAACGCTGTCAAAGTGAGAGAGAGGGGCAGAAAGAAAAGGCAAAAACGGCAGTTCGAAGGTGCTGGTGGGGAATTGAAAGGTAAGTGACCCTGTTGGAAAATATTTTGTATTTGTTATGTTCTGTTTTTTATTTGGTTGTCTGTCTCGGTTATGGAACAAATTTCAAGCAATAAAAAGTTTCTTCCAAGTTTGTTTTTAAGGTTCTCATGGTCGGATCATTGCTCGTAGTTAAGTAGGACATGAATAATAGCTTAATATGTGAAAGCTCATTTTAGCAATAGCTTAATATGTGAAAGCTCTTTTTAGCAATAGCTTAATATGTGAAAGCTCTTTTTAGCAATAGCTTAGAACATTGTTTTGTTTGTAATCAAGTGAGACATTAATAGCTTTTAAACATTAAACATAATTTGTTTATTAAATAATCTTAATGGGTAAACTAAACTAAAGATTGGCAAACTGTTATCCACCTAAATGATCCAAACTAATCGCACTTCTTAATGTATAAGATTCAACGCTTGGTCCATCACGATATAAAATGTCACTCTCTTAAAATTTAATACTTAACGTAAAAATTATGAAATGAACATAAAGTGAAACATTAATTACAAATAAAATTTTTTTATTTTTAATATTATTGCAAGAAATATAACAGAATTATATGATAAAGAAATTTAAAGATAATGTGCAATTAGTGGGGCGTGGAATAGTAGTTAAAGCAAATAGGGCAATCCCCATCCCCCCTTTTTCTAAAAAAAAAAAGGAAAAAAAAACCTTTCTGTTGATAATGATGCGAAGAAATCTTGTTGACATTGCTGTAAATGATAATGTCTGATCTTACGCTTTGAATAATAATGAAAGTACAAAATAGCTTAGCGTTTGCCTCAAATTTATTAGTTTAATAATTGCACTTTAAATATTAAGTTACTAAATATCTTAATTATTAAAGTTTGCACGGTTTAAAAGAAAAGTCCACTCATCCATGCCACTTGGGTCGTTGAGGGACAAGACGGCATCGTTCCAAATGACCGGTATCCCTTAAAGTAGTACTTGTTAATTACTAGTTGAATTGGAAACAATATTTCCCCAAATGCAAATTTGTCTTGGCCCTTGTATTGCACGGTGTGTTAGGTATGATGCTCTTCCCTTAAAAAACCTAGCCATGGTTAGTCCCCAAAACATCATCATTCATCAGATTAGTGGTTTACCCTTTGCGTTGTTTTTGCTTTATCTGCTAACCCTTTTGCATTATTGTTAAGTATGTGATTAATGATAGTGTTGGGAGTTGATGGAGCAGAGCCATGAAATCACTTTCAATGGCCAATTTTTCCAAAGTACAGATGTTTTGTGGACTGTTGGAGTAGGGTCGGAGCACAAGGGTGTGACAATGGACTCCCCAACTTGTCAATTCTCCAAGGTCTAAAACATTTCTTTTTCCTTTTTTTTTTTTTTTTATAATTGGTCTTTCTTGAACTTCACCCAATGTCTCAGAATTTGTCAACATCCTGAACTTGTAATAAGTCAGACACCCAAGATTTCATGCCAGTTGGTAAAATCTTTAAAAGTAAAAAAAAAAAAAAAAGAAAAGCAAAAATTTCCTGGCTCTGAATCTAGATTTGTTTTTCATGATGTACTCTCTTCAATTTTGTACCTGTCTGATTTTATGACAAAGCTTTAAAAAACCAAAGAATTTAACCTGTTTATGATGTCCAAAAGCAATGTAGAAATACAAGAAAAAACAAAGAAACTTTAAAGCTGTTTAGCAATATCACTATTTAACATTTAGCCAATTTTAATTAAATATATACATATGTGTATTTAATTTATTAATTAGTACATAATTTTTATATTTAAAAAATAAAATTTGAAATCTCTTTTTCTTAATTAAAAAAATTTAATTAAGTATAAGTAAACCTCGAATTTTCATAACATAATTTTTTTATAAGAAAAATTACTAAGTAGCAAAATTAGTCCCAGGATCATGTTAATCCTGTACTTTTTTGTAATATCATAGAAAGTAAGCTTTCTCTTATCACTAACTTCTTCTCATTTTTTTAAAGTAAAAACTATAATAAAAATAGGACAATGAACTAATTTCGTATGTGCTTATTTGACCTGTTTTTTTTTAATTTATTTATATCTTAAAAGTAAAAGTTAGGTCAAATATAAATTTTGAAAAACTCTTAAAAAAAAATAATTTTTTTTAAAAAAATAGCTTCTGGAAAAGCTCATATGAGGAGCTTTTTTTTTTCTTTTTTTAAAAAATGTAAGAAAATTTTATTTTTGTTTCAAAAATATCTTCATCTGTTAAATATAATTACAATATTATCTTTTAAAAAAAATTTTTTATGATAATTTTAATCAAAATTATAATTTATAAAAAAAATTTATCAAATAACTTTAATTTAATTTTAAAAATTATTATTTTTCATAAAAATTTAATAGTAATTTTTAAATTAAAAAAAAAATCAAGTCAAACAAGTTCATGTAAAATAGTAAATTTTTCTTTATGTATTTTACGGTTAAGAACAAAAGAGTGAAAACGAAAAAATGTGTCTCAATTGGAATATAAAACCTGTTCACCTTTATGAACGGACTAGTTAGTTTAACCATTATAGTTTCCAGAGTTTGCCAGCAACTCTTCAAGCTCGTGTGTGTCGTCAGAAATCAACCGAAAAACACACGAACCAGAACTTCCCTTCTCAACCCAGCAAAGCTCAAACGCCACCCTAACCATGGCCGACCGCCAATCGTCATCTTACACTTGCCAGTGTTGGAAGTACCCTCCACCATCCATCATTAGCCAAACTTATCAGCTCGATGAAAAAGAGAGAAAGAGAATCTCGCAACAGGGCCCCACCCATTGGAGAGCAATAATGGGGCCCCCCCGATGCCCAAAATTCTCTACGGTGGGACCCCAAAAAATGGCCAGCAAAGTGAGAGTATACTAATATCCGTGCCAAGTATGTAGTAGAATAGTAGATGTAAGCTTGGCAGCGTAACCAGTTAGGGAGCGGGTGTTCGCATGAAAGAAGAAAGCGTGTGGTGTGGCCAGCCCACTTCCATGAAAGATGGCCCCTTTTGGCTCCTTCGCTGCTTTTCATTGTATTTGGTGTTTGGCCAAGCTCAACTATCTTCCCTAATCCTATGTTTTTTCCTTTTTGTGGTGGGCATTTGCAACTTTGCGGGTCCTCTGTTCCTTGCACTTTTTTTTTTCCTTACAGGGAAGTACCCACGTGGTTAACAGGATAATGGGATAAGCTAAGCTTTTTAACCTCCACTCACATCATGATTCTAGTATATTGTTTTGTTCTCCCCCTTAAATGCTTCGACAGGGCATCAATTCTACACTAATGGCAGTCACAGTCAGGGAGGGAGGGAGGGAGGAGATCATTGCCAGAGTGTTTAAATCCAAGAGCAAACTCAAGTTCTCTATTGCTAGATGTATAGGGTCATTTTATACTTTACAGACATGTTGAATATTACTTCCATATTTGTTTTGATGAACAGGAGAGGAAGGGTTTTGAGTTTTGAGTCCCAGTACCTAAGGCTATAGACTCGTGTCCGTTAATCTCGTAATATTAATTCTCTTTTTAATCATGATTATTTTGATATGACTGAAGTTAAGTTGTAACTTAAAAATTTTATTAAAGCTGCACGTGTGAACTTCGCAAAAAAGCTTATAGAAAAGTGAATTATTTTGGATTTTAATGATATTTTATGTTACATATGATTTTTAAGATCTGACTTCTTTCTCCAAAAGTTATTTATTAGAATTTTGTATGCATTGAGTTCTTTTTTTTAGAAGTTATTAAGAAAGGCTGAACATGAGTAACTACTCCCTTTAATCATTGGTTTCCCTTGGCAAAGAGAAGAATACAACTATCGGAGGAAGGAAGATTCAGTATGAAACAAGGATTTATAGTCTGACGTTCTTGCCATTTGACAATGGATAACATAACATTAAGGTTGCCTGTTTCTGTTCCAGTGTCTCATTGCCTGAAGATGACATAAGTTTGAGAATACTATGAAGAAATTGAGACACCCCTGTAGAGAGCTGATCAAATTGTTATTGAAAACTTGGTTAGTTAATTTAGTTTCAAAGTGAATCATAGTCCAAACTATTGGAAATGCAAGGTTTCATTACACTGACAAAGCAAACAGGACCTTTAACTAATGTCCAACATCCAAAAAGTGAAAATGGTGGTCATAATCGGACCAAAGACTTTCTGGTAAGAGATAGGAGACAACATGAATCTTCAAAACAGGACCCCTCGACCCCATGCGGGATTTGATTAAACAAATGGGGAGGAATCACAAACTTTTCCCAAGTCCCGAATAGACCATCATACCCTATATATGAATAATAACAACAGCTGCGCATCAGACACTTAAGCTTTTATATCAGGAGGAAGGCCATGAACCATGGAACCCCACCGCCATAGGTTTATAGATCACTGTACAACTTCAAGATGCAAATAGAAATCCACTGCTCCCTGCTGAAAATCAAGGTGATCAACTTCATCACCACAAGAATCTATTCCAATTATAGAATAGTTAAGCCAAACTTTGATTAACATTCTAGCTGGCGAAATGTCACTCTAGTAAGAAATGAACTCAGTTCCTCCCAAGCTGATCAGCCCTGAAAGGTCAATCACATACAACAAATATTTTTTCCTATTGAAGCAGAAGAGATTTGGAATTCATTACTAAGGCTCTGTAGAATTGGCTCCAATTCCGTGAACTGTGAAGTGTGTGAATTAACAAGCAAATTTGTGAGTTCAACTTTCCTTCATCCAAGAATTGTCACATTCAAAGGCCCTTCGTACCTGTTACTGGAAACTGTGGGTCTTATGAAGACAAGAGTTCGAGCTTGATGTCCTAGAACCGATAGGTAGTGGGAATGCAGGCTTTTATCGTACTCCCACTAGCTTTCTATCAAAGGGCCCCCATGCATATCATCTGAATTATTGAGAGCGAGGGGGCTTGAATCCTACCTCATGTACCAACAATCAGTACATAATTGATCAAGGTTTTTCTGTGTGATTGAAAACTTATGTATAGCTGTTCTCCAAGACATCAACTATCCAGGCGGTCATCTGAACCATTCCGGCGACATAGTAGGCATCTGCATTGGTTTATTGAAGAATTCAATCTATGGCTAGCATGTGTCTTAGAGGAGAGTCTCATGGAATCATGGCTTTCGTTTACTTCTATGATAAAGTTATAATAGCAAAACCCTTCAATTTAAAAGCAGGAAAAGAAAGTTTTTAGATGCTGCTGCTGGATGCAGAGAAAATACGAGCATATGACCAAAAAGACATGTCAGTGCCGGCTTTCATGGAGAAATCATGAAATAACAATCGGGAGTGAGAGTAGAATCATACTAGCTACTGGCTAGCTGACAGAATGGCAGCAGAGTTCAGCATAAAAGTTCAACCCGTAAAGTAAAAATACATAGCAAAAGAAGAAAAGAGATTACCCAGCAGTGCCAATTGAGGGCAAAATTTTTAATCACTAGTCATCCTACTTGAAAATTTTGGTTTAAAGCAGGTCAAGTACATGTCCTATCAGGCCCTGTTCATATGCATGCAATCAAGTTTAGTAGGAAAAAGAAAAGGGGAAGAAAGATTTTCCTCTTGTAAATACTGTGCTTTGTTCCTTATGATGTCTGGCTCCATTTTGGTGACACCAGAATCAGAAATTCAAGTAATTTTTACGATCAAAACCCAGGAAATCTCTAAAATCTCTTGGCAGAGAAATGAGGTTGAGTTTGTTCAGAGTTTGACATCGAACGGGACCTTTCCTTTGACATGCAAAAGTTATAGGCTAACTGATGGATGCTTAAGAAGGTCAAGTCAGTCTCTCTCTTTGAGCATAACCACAGCAGCAAACAGGAACAAGGGATCCAACTTGCTTATTTAGAGGCTATAGTCTAGAGTCTAAGATTGGATGTGAGAACCGTGTTTGTTAGTGTGTTGCATTAAATACATCATAAAACTCTGATGAGGTACAGACAGGAAAATCTGTAATGATCATATTTAAAACAAAAGAAAGAAAGATCAAAATTGGGTTGACATTTGAACTGCAAAATATATGATATGACTCCTGAACCATACTATAAGGTCAGAATTCAAAATCAAAGAGATATTGGGAGGTGAATATGCATGAAAGTATCATGTCACATTTTGGAAGCGTAATAATTTAAAACCAAGTGTTATATAGAGGAGAGCTTTTGAGAGTAAATTGAGGGGGCAAGAGGGAAAACTATGGCTGTTTTCCCCAAAATGGGAAAGTCCCTTTCAATTTGCTGTTTCTAAAGGCTTGGGGTCATAATATCTTTAGTGGAAGTTATAGTTGGAATCCTTTTTGGTGCAAGAAGTGACAGGTTGATGTGACATCAGGAGCCCTGAGGAGTCTGGAAAGTAATTCAGGCTTCAACCTTCAATCTTCTCATGATAATATCCAGAATAGTGTAGACTTTGGAGCAGCTAAATCACTCTGGAGATGCTGGCTTTTGGCAAGTGGTTGGCATTGAAAAACATGGGTGGAATTTGACTTTGTTCACAATCTATTTTGCCCGTAAGGAATTGTCAGTTGGGCGTTGGCTCATGATACACAATTGAAATGAAAAAAATAAATAAACAAGATAAAATTTAGCACCTATTAATTTATCCTAATTAGGAAAGGAACTAGCTGGCTATTGAAATGGTGAAGCAAATGCCATAGTTACATGTCATGTCAGGATCGAGGAGAGATGTTTCTGATCAAAGCCTTAACCCCCACCCCAAATCCATTAATGAATTTATCTACAGGCAAACAAATGAAAGTCGAAAGATGCGTGATGCTTGTTCATGGTATCAGAGTACTGATATCCAGGAAAGATAAAAAGGCAAAATATCCGTAGAAGCACAGAGATAAAGTCGTAATTCACAAAGGGATCTTCAAACAATCCAAGAGAGTATTACCAAAAAGCATGCAGTAACTGCAACTCAATGCAAGCCTTGATCTAGGCTCCAAACCACCCTCAGTCAAAAGTGAAACAATGATTTAAGATGGCTCTGGTCAATCAACGGCCAATTAAATTTGCCGAAGCAATGAAAAAAACTTGATGCTTGACAAGGTAGCAGCAGATTACTAGTTTCCAAGAAAGATGAAGACAAATATCTGTGGAAACACATCAATAAAACTGTAGAGGGTACCCTTAAAAAATCCAAGAGAGTACCAAAAAGAACAAAAGGCATGCAATCCCTGCAATTCGGTGCCAGCTCTAGGCTCCTACAACCTTTTCTTAGTACCTAATGGATTCAAAGATGGTACTGCTCATTCTCAATCAGCCACTACTAACAGCAGCAATGCAGTGCAGGACTTTTAAATAGTAAAAAGTGGAAAACAAATGAAAAATAGCTGACAACATTGCCCATATAGTCATGGCCCTATTGTTGGGGCTGGATTTGGAAAAATTGGTGGGTGCATGGCCCAATAAGGTAAGATCTGAAATGGCCTATGAATCACTCCACGTTAATCAAGCACTATACAATCAGGTATTCAGGTTCATGAGAAAAATTCACAAATAATTTGGAACAAATTTAAAATTCAAATTTTATTTGACAATTCAATTTAATGGCTAGGAAAAATAAAAAATCAGTTTCCCTTCAAGCCCAACTTGTTACAAGGGACAACAACCATCTTTTTCCTTTTCACCAACAAAAAAAAAAAATCTTATGGCCTGAAAAATTAGGGAAAAATATAAGTATTTAATTAGAGAAGGGGCATATTCTTGTGGTTCAAGCCTTCCAAAGTGCTGTGTCCTGTCTCGGACGACAAAGAAAACACTTGAGAAGGGGCACATTCATTCCGTGGCAGCTTTCAGTAGCTCCTCCCATGTCGTCAATTTCTCTCTGGGTTTATTTATCAAACTCCCTAGTCTCTTCTCCTCCTCATCAATATTTTCCCAAGCACTGAATGGAACAACTCTGACATTTCTATCGTCCAAAATCTGGAGGAGTCCTTCTTGTCCAAGTTTCGGCAAGCTGGTTGTTGATGCTAACACTCCTTGTTCAAGATCTTCTGATACGCTTGCAACCTGCCATAACAAGGGTGCAGTTAGCAACATACATGTAACTCTTGATAAGATGCTAAACATTACAATCAACAAAGCCAATCCTGGTCTTCAAAACAAACTCAAAATATCTGTTTAGGCAACATGAGAGAACTTACAGTTTCCTCAGCACAGTAAAGGTTTGTGCCAATAATGCCTGTTGGCCCTCTCTTCAACCACCCACAGACATACAAGCCATTCTCAAGCAATGTAGGATCTCCTGAATTATCACTTAGAACTCGACCTTTTATATTTGGTACCACACCTGGAGAAAATTGCATGAGTTGAGAAGTAAGCAATCTTTTTCTCTCTTCAAATTTTGTAAGAAAAGCTTGAGCTGGCCAGAGAAATTCTATACAAAATTATATTAGCTTATTTCTCAAAAAAGTAGGAAATAATACCAGATTACTAGTTAAGCTATTCTTTTCTTTACCTTTCTGATTGTCAAATGGCAAACCGTCCACTGGCACTGATTTATAGCCAATACTCTTTAGCACAATCCTGCAGGAAGAAAAACATTACTAAATGGTACCACAACAGAGTTACTAGAAATCAAACTTGAGGTTCCAAAAACAGGGAAGAAGAAATTCTCTCAGTAGGTCACAACTCATTGTTAAATTTCAGTGAGAAAGCAGGTCATATCACTATAAACAAGGGATTTTTACTCACTATAACTCAAACCATTTGCCTTTTGGACAAGCAATCAGCAATATGCCCTATGTCATTACATGACAACATGAAGTGCAACAAATAAATATTTGAAATATCTACATCCAAGTTCCTCAAATGAGTAGGGGAAAACATCAACATCATAGATGGAAATGTATATTAAAAGTTAAAGCCTGATATCCAGGGAGGAAAAAAAATGAAAGAAGGAAAGAAATTACCCACAAGCAAGATCTTCGAATTGTCCAGTACCCGTGGCAATCTGTTTTCCGGGGCCAACACCTACAAAATGAAGTTATATTTAATGGATCATTTCTCTTGTGTTTCACAGCCTCAATACTGTTTAGTTCACAAATTTGCATGAGAGAGAGCAGATATACTGCAAAAATTTAAAGAGAGAAGAGATACCCTTTAGAGCTGTCTTCTCAAGGTGCACCGCAGAAACATATCCCTCATTGTCATATGATTCTAGAAACCTATCAGGTTGACGGAAGAAAACAAAATGAAGTTCACGTTGACCTGAACTAGGTTGGGAAGGTCCAGCAATGGCTGCCTTAGAGAGTAACTCATAAATCCTCCGATGAATACGACTGTTTTTCATTTCTTCCTTTATAAAAAGATAACATGAAGATGGCAAAAGCATAAATACAAAGAACTGGACGCTAAAGAAGCTAATGAAAAGGATACCTCTCATTGCTTAGCCAAAGACCTAGTACACACCCCCCCCCCCACAACACCCAACCCCAAAAAAATTCTAAAAATAGCAAATACCAATAATCGTTATCATTTTTTGTATTAAAAAACAAATGACGTACATTAGTTTGGAAAACCAGCTAGGATTAGAAGGTAAGATGTACCTCATCTGCTGGGGTTATCTTCAAATCAGCTTCCTTTATGTCAATACACAAATCCCTAATACCTGCAAAACAAGGGTTAAAACTTATCTAAATTGCAAAGAATTAGAACAATTTTCTATTCCACGATCAGCAATTTTCTCAAAGTATTAATAATCCATAGACCTCACATGGAAAGTAGCAATAAGTCATATTGCAAGTAATCTGAAGTATGTTATAATTGACCACAAACTATGCAGAATAGAGTGTGAGAAATGGATCATTTGACAACAGCAACTCCACACCAGTCATACTAAGCTACAACTTCAAGAATACAATGTCCACCTTCCAAACAAAGTTCAGATTGACAAATATTCCTCCATCTCCACAGACAAGGGTCAACACCAAAAAAGAATTATTAGTAGGCGAAACAGCATATCCTTATTTAAACATTCTTGACTCATTGATTAAGAAAATAATGCATTCCAATACACTATGGAATTACCAAGAACTTCACGGAGCTCTTTTGCAGTACAAGCTGCTTGGACTGGTCCACGTCTTCCAATCAGATATACTTTCCTGTAATAACATTGAGTTCGTTAAACATAAAATCTGATAAATTGCGAACAGATTTATGGAATTACTTTTAAGGAACAGGATGAGAAACCTTATAGAGCTTTGCTCCAAAGCAGTCAAAGCATGGCTGGCGATATCAGTTGTTGCCAATTCAGATGTTGGTCGTAAAAGGATACGAGCAACATCAAGAGCCACATTTCCCTGAAAAGTTAACACATCAATACTACAGCTATCTATACTCCAACACACATATCAGGGATCACATCCAACCATAACAGTGCAGGATGGGAAAGCATTGAAAATAATGGATTTGCATTGCTGTAAGGATGGACACAAGCCTAGCTGGCATGTCTGCAAAGGACGAGACGATTCAAACTGCAGCATGCTAATAATGCCAAGTCTATGACATGGAGGCCCACATGTAGAAAATATATTATCAGCAACAAGTCTTCATTTCACTTATGGTTGAAGAAAAAAAAAATTATAAATCTGACAAACCAGTCATTTCCAGGGGCCCAAAATTAGAAAGTTGCATATATCTGACACATATAACACATCCTCAACAGATACTAACATATCTATAGCAACCTCGAACAACACTCACTATTAGAGAGGTTTGGGTATAAATTACCACAATAAAAAAATTTATCTCCTAACTGAGATCTTGATCTTTATTCATATCATTAATAAGCTTGCATATCATAAGAGTCATATATTTTTTATTACATTTATTGAATGTACCCAATGAATGCCTTCAAAGCATACCTGATCATAGAATGACTGCACAAATCTCATTTGTTGAAAACTTGAAATCAAAATGTCTCTGATCAAATCCTCTAAGTCATTACACTTGACTATAGCCCTTAATCTTAACTAATGCCTCACAGATCCTTTCCACTTGTCCTTACCTCCCCTTGAATTGGTACTATGCCCTATCCAACTCGAATTTAATAACTACTCAACTACGAAATTTTTTAACTTAAATGAGAAAAAAAACCTTCAAATGACCAGCCTAATTATTGCCATAATGCTATCAAGCTAACTTCATAGCAATTGATGAAAGACAAAATGTACCTGACCAAGGATAACAGCTGTATCAGTGCTCTTCAAGTCAAGGTCCAGGTTTGTTCCATCCGGGTGCCCATTATACCACCAAACAAACTCTCTAGCTGAATGAACCCCTTTCAGATCCTATATACAAAATTTACATAAAAAATTCATGAGCAACAGCCATTAAAGCTCCATTTAAAAATCACCATTTCCCACAGATTCAAAATATTTAACAATTAGCCACTGCAACTGTATCAAGAAAACTCTAATTTCCATTGAACATACTTCCCCTGGAATGCCTAGAACTCTGTCACTTTCCGCGCCATAAGCAAGCACAACCTGCTCAATTCAATTCAAATTTCGTCAAAATAAACAAGCATACAAAAAAATAAAAAAATAAAGGTAAACAGATTAACCGCTATAGCCTACAAAACAAACACTAGAAAACGTCAGTAATCTAACATCTTACAACATGGTAAAGCTCCCGCAGCTCCGCCAGAGATACAGAAGATCCCAGAGTGATATTCCCCCAAAAGGAGCACCTTCCATTTTGCGCAACCCGAGAGAATTGATTAATTACATTCTGTTGCAGGCATTCTACCAAAACTTAGCTTAACTAAGAACATTAATTTACACAACAACAAAACGATTAAGAAAAAAAAAACAATTGGCCACTCATTAAAAAAAGGGGGGGAGTGGGGGAATAGACCTTAGTTTCAGGATGATCAGGTGCAACGCCGGAGCGTACCAATCCATAGGGCGTAGGTAATCGATCAATGATGTCAACTTGTGATCCTTGATGCGTCTTCAACATCTAGTGATTTAGTCCAAATCAGAAAATCAGCTAATTCAGATTCAATTAAGCTTAATTATGAAGTGATCAATCAAGTATGATAAATTGAATACCTTTTCGGCGGCGTAGAAGCCTGCGGGACCGCTTCCGACAATGCACACGCGTAAGGGTAGAGGAGAAAGAGTCGAAAAGCTTCGCGATAGAAATTTTCTTGCTCCAAATATTGCCATTTTTTTTATTTTCTTTCAAAAAAACGAAATTGAAAATTGAATCGGAGGTTTTAAGGGGGGTTTTAAGACAGAGACGCAAAGCTAGGGAATCCGTTTTTCAAACTACAGGAAGGAGAAAGACTTCGATTTGGGCTTGACGGTCCGATGTTAGAATTGGGTTTGTCTTGTGGTTTTAGCGCAACTAATGATCCTTAGGCTTTGGCCCACTCTCACATCCCAATTTTAGTGGGCCGGGTTTTTCTTCTGTTTTCTTTTCTGGTAAATAAACAATTTTGCCATCTCATGAGTCATAATTGTTGAAGCAAACTTCAAATTATTCTCTCTATTTTTTCACCAGCAAGTTGAACTTTTAATGAGAATAATAAATTGCATCAAGCATACATATATCTGTTACTGATAAACAAACCTCCTAGAGAATTCACAAAAGATTTTACGAGATTTTGATTATACAATAACGTATTTATGTTAATTTTTTTGTAAGCATATAAGTTTACTATCTTTTTTTATATACAAATACTAAAATTTTCAAGTTGATGATAACAAATTATACCTAATGGGATGGTTTTTAGGGACAATAAATACTTATTGTTTATAAATCTTGTGCTTTAAAGAAAAAAAATTAAAAAAAAATTCATTAAATAAGCTTTAAATGGAATTTGCCCAATTTTGTGACAAATGTGACTAATAATACATATGCTAAGAATACAATAATACAAAACTTTCACATGTTGAGATTAAGGTGTACTGTACTTACGTAGTACTAATATGAACACAAACAACGTCCTTCTTGTTCTGATAATGAAAATACATTGAAACTTGGGTATTAAGACAATGATGATTCGGAGGCATGAAAATTTGATCTCTCCGTCTAGCGTAAGAGTAAAGTCTTAAGAAAGGGAAGGCCATTGGGCAACAAGTATAAGAAGTAGGACGGTGTTAGAAAAGAAAAAGAACACAAAGTGTCATCATTGTTTGAGAGTCGGAAACTTGAATAATTAGAATGTGTGTTTAGCTTTAGAGATGATTGTGAAAGTTGACGAATTGGGACCGTTGGTCTCGAAACATTTCTCAACAACCGAAGCATGTAGAGGTCAACCATAGGCAAACTTTGAAGACATTTTAACTGCGAAAACAAGTTAGGTAAGAACACCCATCTCTCCTTTTTGTTTGGTTTTGTTCTCCTCCCTTTCCCTCTCTCTCAAATGAAAAAGAGTCTTGCTCTTTACAGAGTTTATCCAATTATAATCGTGGTTTATAGCTAGATCTGCTTGGATTAACTTTGTCGGATTTACATGACCAAAGTATCATTAAAAGTTGACAAAGGAAATGATAGTGGACCGATTTGGTGTAAGCATAAATTATTAGTAACACATTTCCCTTTTTTTTCCCGCCATTCACTTTTTATTAGTAATAAGTTTTAATATTTTAATAAATTAATTTTTTTATCACATGTCAACCAATTGAATTTTAATTTACACTTAGTTTATATTTGGATATATATGGATACAATGAGACTAATTAGGAAGGGTATGAGAAGACAAGGAGGCCATAAGACGGGAAAAATATGGGAACGAAAGATATAACTGCATGATTTAATCTCCAAATGATACATTCAATATCAATAAGTTTTAACTTTGAGTCTTACAATAATTATCATTAACATATACAAAAAAAAACTCATGTCCAATAATTTGAAGTTAACCTAATTTTTTAACATTATCTTTTCAAAGAGGCATACTATAATTCTTAACTTTATGTGAGGTAGCATGTCACGGTTCACATCAATTTTTGTAATTGTTCATTTTGATCTATTGGTTTTATGATTTTTTTTCACAAAAGACACTTCTCAAGTTAAAAGTAATGTGAACTTTTGTATGTTTAATATCACTTTAGTACATAATTGATGTGAAATTCATAATTTTTTTCTAAGATCATGACATTCTCTCTTACTTTACGTTGAAAATTTGTTTACAAAATGAAACTTTACAACTCTGTTCGTTGAAAATACGATACAAAATTCACATTCATACAAAAAACGTAACAAAACACCTCACAAAGGTGAAAGGACCCATTTCTAGAGAGTGGCCCTGGCCAGAGGTGAGGCTCCATGGTTTGAAAAATGAAAATCCGAACCGAGCCTGGTTGGGAGTCATGGGTTCGGGCCACAAAAATTGACATGGGTTGACATGTCATTGTTGATGTTAGGCTGACGTCAACCTAAAAGAAAAATAAAGAAACAAATATAAATGCAAGTCCGAGTGAAATAATTACAGGAGGGGCCCAGGTTTTGATTTTGGCGAAAATACAAAAACATAAAAAGTAAAAAATAAACAAAAATGGGAAACAAGAGGAAGAAGTTGTTAGAGGTCGGCGTCCAGGGACAATTTTCTCTTTTATCTGAGAGTAGGGAGGCAAAGGAGGGCCGGGTGGGCCCAAGTAGGGGCCCACCCCACTAGCCAGGCATTACAATCCAAAAACTTTAAGTCCCTTTCAAACATGGAAAGCCCATAGAGAAATTAAAAAAAAAGAGTTGTATTTGTATTAGCTAGCTGTCCCCACAAACCGCCTCTCTGACCTCCTTTGAAACCAAGGTCAATCTCAAATTTCTTTATCCCCTCCCAATTATTTAATTTGCATAATTAATCATGATAATTTTCGCCTAATTATAGGGCTCCAATAATCTAATCTAAATCCATTTTTAAATGTAGCCTGTTTCTTTATTTCTTTACCTTTTTGTTGTGTGACACTTTGATACATGTTTGTTCTATTGAAAAATGTTTGGAATAGTTGTGATCTTGTCCATATGTTAATTTCTCATAATTAAATTCTATTTAATTTTTATTTTTTAAAATTTCTTTTGAAAGTAAATAATATTTTTCTTAAAATTAAAAATTAATTTTTATTTAATAACAAAATGAATGAATTTACTTTTACAATAAATTATTATATAATAAATATAACATTCTAATAATTTTCTTGTTTTTTATTAAATATATTTTTTCTGTTAGTTTTTAGGAAATTTTAAAGAAGAAAACTAAATTACAAAAAAAAAACCTTGTGGTTTGAGATAATAAAAATTTGCCCCTTTAGATTTAAAATATGACAGTATTTATTTCCGTTATGTTTCTACTTAACATAGTTAACTTTACTTTCAAAAGCTTTCAAATTTTTTTAGTTTTTATTTTATTGTTAATATTAATTTAATAAAATAAAAAATATTTTAATTATTCCATGATTAATCGTATCCAAATATACTCTAAAGTAAAAAGCAACCTAAGATAATTATATGTCAGATATAAGTCTCAACGAGAGCAATTTTTTTTCTCCTCAATCACAATATACACGTTTTATATTTATCCAAAAAGTATATAAAAAAATGTAAGTATTAAATTAGTAACAAACACATGAAACCTAAATCTCTTTCTTCTCATTAATTTTTTCATGCAACTTAGATTTAATGAATTAATATATATTAATATGTCTAGTGATGTATTTTTAATTGCGTTTATATATGTGCATGAAATGCACTGAATCCATAGTTCCATTCTCATGAAATGAATTTTTATTAAGTTTAGATTTTAATTTTTGTAAACAAATTTTTGGGTTAACTAACTAGTAGTGATAATGATATTCGCTTGTAAAATAATAACTCAAAATCGACATTAATTATTGCCAATAATTAATTTCAATTAATTAAATACTTTTTTAAAATGGTTTTTAATTAAAATACTAAAGTAAAATATAAGCGATGAGATAAATCAAAAAGCTTATCATAGATTTGGAGACTTAAATGCGCAGATAAATAAATTACGACAAAACAATGTACATAAAGGAAATTAGTTGACAGGCTAGCTCATTAGACTAGCATCTCCTATATTTTTCCTTGGCCTGATTATAAAAGTCTAAAGGCTAGAAGTAAATCTAATTTCACAAACTTGATTTATACGCATGAATCGACCCGACAAGTTGACTCCAAAGTCTTGAACTTGGATTATTGAGTTTTTTCCAAGCATAGCCCCAAATTAATGTCAACTTCTAATTTTTCATTTGATTAATTACTTGTATCATATTTAAAATCTTCACCAACAATCATCAAATTGGCAAATAAGACCCAAACAAATTCTTTTTTAGAACTTGTCTGACCTAGTTTTTTTTTAATTTAAAAGTTATTATAAAACTCTTATGAAAAATAATAGTATAATAGTTTTTAAAATTAAATTAAAACTATTTGGTGAGCAATTTAGCAAAAGAAATTATATAAACTGTTTAATTAAAATTATCATCAAAGGTATTCAGGTCATCTACAATCACCAAATAAATCAAAACAAAATAAGTCTATTTTGAGTTTATATATGATTTTAGATATTAAAATAAAAAAATTCGTACAAAAATGGAATAGCTCTCAGATTTTATATAGTTGTAATAGTATTAAATTTTTGTTAATTTAGTAAATAATCAAACCATGATGCTTTAATTCTCCAAGAAAAAAGAGAAAAGAGAAAACAATATATTTGACATTAAAATCCTTTTTGGTAAATGAGAGAAAACTTTTTGGTAATACCTGAATCCAGTTTTGAATTTTTTATCTCTTTTTCTCTTAATATTTGTAAATATAAAAAAAATTAAATTTTATTATTTTATTGCTACATTTTTTTTAGTAGTCTTTGGAGAGAGAGAAATAGAGGAGAAGGAAATCATAATTTACATCGGAGAAGAGTGATTCGCAAAGGGAGAAAGATGAGAGGGAGATTGATTAAGAGAGAGATGGTATTTTTTGAAAAATTGAGACTTTTACTTTTAAAAGTACATAAGCTGATAAAAAAAAACAAATTAAACAAATACTTATTTATTTATTCTCTTTTTCCAAACAAATCAAAACCCAAATTGTTTGTGGAATTCTCCCTTATCTTTTGGATTTGTGAACACCTCCTCTTTATCAATACTAAAATTAATTGTAAAATTTTGTTTATTTCCTTCTCTTTTTGGCAGATGAGTATTGTGGTTAATTATTACAAAGATATAAATTGGTCAATAGAGATGTTCATTGTCTTATATAAAGTAGTTGAAATTTTGATACATTGCCTTTTCTTTTTTTTTTTTGTTAATTTAAATAAAAGGAAACCCATTAATCTAAGAAGCGTACAAGCATCAAAGTTCTTACCGAAAATGATGATACAATAAAAATAAGGTAAAAGTAAACATCATTGCACAAACCCTTAACATAATTATGCACAAGAAGAAAAACTAAATTTGAGTATTTGACTAATCCCATTTGTAATGTATGCCAATTTAGTGGACAACCTCATCCAATTGAACTCTGACTACTTTATTCTTCCTTTTTTCAAGTTGTACATGAATCTGCACCTTTTACTTTTTTTTTTTAAAGTTTTTAGGTCAAAACATGAATCTAGGTTGACATGCTTAAATATGATGCTTACACGTGCTTTATTTTTAGTACGTATGAAAAATTGATGAGCATTACTCGGTGAAAAGCACTTTTTATCTTTTTCGCCTTTTATAAATTTTAATCTTATCATTTCTCTATTTGAATTAGAAAATTTTAAGTTGAATAAGTCATTTTGGACAATTTCTTTTTTCTTGAGTAATTTAAAATAATAATAATAAATAATATATTTATATTTATATTGCTTGGTTTACACGTGTGGTGGCAAGTGGGCAACGGACCCATCTCAGTTTATGGTTCGTCCTCTAGCGCCTTGGACTCGACCATGGCCATAAAGTTCGGTTTGATTAATGGGCTGCCAGGCACGTGATCTGCCATGTCAGGTAGATAGCCCTTTTTGCGTCCGTACTTCGCTTGGCACTATTGCTTAAACTCGAATGATTGTCCACCGTCGGATCTGATGACATTGTTTCTATTGTCCCACGCTTCTGAAAATCAAATGTTAACGGACAGTCTGGTCATGGGACCCTCTTCTGAAATACCCCCCCCTTAACCGTTAATTTCCAATCAGCATATTCCTTTCCGCTTATTTATGAAAGATTATTCTATTCGGAACGAGGAATATGATTTTGTTTTTATTATTATTTTGTAATGAGACAAATTTTGTGAGACATGCAATTAATGTTTTCGATTGAAGAGTTTAAATAAATATATAACCCACTCACCCACTTTCTTCCTTCTTTTGCTTTCCTTCATTTTTATTTTTATTTTCAATTTTCTCCTTTATTTTAAAAGTGGAAAGGAGGTTAGATCAGTGGTTTAACTTTATCCATTTATCAATATTTTAGATCTCAAATTTAAGTCTCACTAAGTATGGATTTTGTCCAATTTTATGTTTTCGTTGTTGGTTTATTTAGTTTGTTCCTTGATTTCGCATTAAATGTAACAAATATATCATGTATGTTAAATAATATTTTATTAAATTAATTTAGATTTACTCTTACGTGTAATCACATAAAAAAAACTTTGTGAAACTTAATATAGTTATCACATAATAAATTATAACAAAAGATCATTCTCATTATGAATCTGTATAATTATGGTTATAGAATTATTGATTTAATTTTATACTTTCATAAAATATAAACATAAAGTATAGTAGTATTTTGAGCATTTGACTCGTTGATTGATGTATAGATCATTTGTATAAAGAATAAAATTCGAATCTTCATTCTCGTAATTATAAAAAAAAATAAAGTATAGTATTTTACATTCACCAAATCTTAAATAATTAAGATATATAGATTTTTTCATGTAAATCTTTTGTTTTTTAATTTAAAAAATAATAAAATTTTGTACAATTTTATTCTTTACATGCGATATTTGACTACACCTCGTCACCTTGCCCCTAACTTCATTTAATATATGTGCATACTTTAAGGAGTGATTATTGCAAACTCACCTTGTCCTCTTACAATTATTAAGAGTTATCTATCGTCAATTTTTTTTTTTTTGAAAGGTAAAGAGTTTTATTAATAAAAGAGTTATATTTAATTAATTATGGTATTTACTAAAACATCAAGCATGATCGTGTTTACATCAAATTAAAATATATTAAGCTATATACATTTCACCCTCCTACATGTTTTCAATAATCACAATCGTGTTTAATCCAACACTTCAAATGTCTTGTAGGCTGTAACTACGTACTTATTACTTTCATTTCTTTGTTCCCTTACCTCTCCAAGCAATGTTCATGCTCTAACTCAATTCAAAATTTAGCTATATCTCAACTTTTCACATTTGATCTTCTTAATCCAAAAGTATCTCGTGATTAGATATATACTTTTTTTAAGGGTCGGGTGATCGTCTTGTATGCTGAGGAAAAGGGTTTTTCATTTAAGCTTCCATAGGAGGGGTATGTGCAGTAAGTTTAGTCTGATTGTAGATTGTTATGTCATTTTAAGTCTGATGTTGTCCATTAGATTCAATTTGACATTAATGTAATCTCACTTCAACAATAGGAGAATTTCATAAGAGGAAACCAAGAAAATCAAACTTTGCAAAACAAATGTCAATAATTTCTCTTAAAGTTTAAAAATAGATCGTGTTAGAATCTTTCTTTTAGTGTATGATAATATATATAACACGTATGCAAATAAGCACAACTTTATTAAAAGAAGTAGAGTTACAGCTGCTGGTTGTTTTTTGGCCCGGGATATATCTCCTTCACTCATTGCATCATATTAAATATGTAATTGGTAAGGTAATAAAAGCAGAAATTAAGCTTTTTCTAAAGTTTATGAAAATGACTTCGGAAAAACACTTGCCTCATAACAAATAGATTGGTTGAAAATTAAATCTTTCTTTTTCTTCACTTTGTGGCCTCTACCCCATTGACTTGTTCTGTTTCAGCACACTTTCGACACATGGAAGCTAGAAAAGGCTAGTGTAGAAATAACCGATTGTTAATTATTTTAATATACAATAAAAAAACAATATAGCTGAATGAGTGGAGAGAAAAAACTGCAAAGTGGGGATTATTTTTTCCCATATGATATATAAGAAGACAAAAGAATAGGGATTAAAATAGAAAAAAAAATAAAGGCTTGGTGTGAGAGGGTTTTGGGATCAGTATTTTAGTAGGACATAAGAAAAAGAAAGGGAGAAATCTGATTAATTATTTCAAAATGAGAATGATTGATGGAATTGTTTATACTCTACTGAGATATGGTTCTTTCTATTGTCTGCCAAGATTATTCCTTTTTTATTTTTTAATTATATAACTACTTTAATTACCTATCTATACGCCCTTATTAAAATAATTTGTATTTGATATTATTTTAATATCTGATTAAAAAAAATGATGCCTTATGAAGAATATGCAAAATTAAAAAACTAGAACTATATATGAAGCATAAATTAAAATTAATTAAAAGGAGAACCTAAGAAAAAGGTGAGAAAAGCAAAAAAAAAAAAAAAAAAACTATGGAATGATTAGCTGATTTTGATCCCACAAAAAAAAAAAAACCATGTCTGGATGAGATTGATTGGATGCTTTGAAATGCGTGCACGCCAAGCCAACAAAGCACCAAGATATCATTTTCACCTAAAAATGCCTCTTCAATCTTTGTTAGACAACTCAGGGAAATTCTCAGTCAATACAAATCGTCTAATGAGGAATAAATTAATTGTTAAACTTTTTATTTTTCTTTCAAATAATGTTTATATTTAGTTGACAAGTTGCAAAATTGACTATCAATGATTTTACGATATATGGTTTGGTGAAATATTTTTCAGACTACTAAGTAAATTGGATTTGATGTTGATATGGGAAATGATGTTCTTTTGGGCAGGAAATGATTTGTGTTCACGAAAATGCTAGCATTCTTAATAATTCCGAAATATAATAGATTGACAGCATGCACTTGGGCAATCATTTCTTCAAATTTGGTAGGAGATTTACCTACACTTCTTTTTTTCTTTTTCTTTTTTTTTGCAAAATAGATAAGGAAAATAAGACTTACTACCAATAAGCATGATGTCTATAGATTGAAGGGTCGGCAAACTAATTATAATATGTACTTCAATTTTATGCGGGAATTAGGTTACAAAAAGGGCATTTTCCATGGTATAAAATAGAGTTTTATTTCCTTTTCTTAAAGGCGTAAGCTATTTCATATACTTTTTGCACGAGAAACTGACAAAAACATGAAAATGCAAACAAGATGTCTTTCTTCTTTATTGCCACCAACTCTAGATATATGCTGATTTTTCAACTATTAAAAATATCTGCCCCTTGATTTTCAAATGAAAACCAAAGTGTCTTTTACTCTTTTTTTTTCGATGATTGTTTAATTATTAATGCTTAAACCAGCATTGTCGTCACAGAAAATTTAAGGAAATTTCAGCTTTGGGTATATATATATTCTTCAAGGGATTTTATATATGTAACATCTTTTTTTAATTTTAATTAAAAAAAAGATATATTTGATTCTTTGGTTATTTCGCCAATTAAAGAGAAGTAACATAAAATCAATTATACTGAGAAAAATATATTTATAAAATCAATTATAGAAATAATTATATCAAAATGTTTATTAATAACACGTGAATTAAATTCTATCAACGAGATTTTATCTTAATTAGAAAATAAAAATTTTGAAATTATCGAGTTTTACATTCATCATATTATGCATGTATGCGGTCAATCCAATTCTTTTAATTTGTTGAATTGTCTCCAACTATATACTATTTATGAATTTATTTCTTAGTTGATTATATTTGTAAATGATTATATCGGAAAGAAAAATATTTTATTTTTCTTTTGTATAAATTTGAAAAATTATTAGAATGTGATGAAAGGTTAACCCACGGACTTGTTCACGAAACTATATCTTAAAACAAATTATTGGACAGGAAAAAAGGTTGGCCAGCCTTTGGTATGTATGTGTGTTTTTAAAAAAAAGAATTATCTTATTGTTCTTATCATTACTCCCAATTCAAACAATTAGAAAAGCAAAAATCACATAAAGACCAAACTCTCTTTCTATCACTTTTTCCCCAGTATATACAATATCTTTCTTTTCTTTTTCTCTACTTACCTATCAATTTAATTATCAATTAAACACACTTATAAAAGGCCTAGAATTAATTAAAGATGAGATAAGCCGGTTTATAAATGCTCATTAGGCAATTAGACATAGTTAATCATCGACCCCAACTTTTATATGTCCACTTTAATGAATATTTCAATAAAAAAAAGTTCAAAAATTCAACTATACAATTGCAATTTGCTCATAGCTAGCTTTTCGAGTACAAATTTTAAGTGCGATTCACAAACTGGTGAATTTTGAAAGGAGGCAAGTGGATTTCTTTTGTGGGTTTCATTTCATCTGCCACATATAAGACAAACAAAAATGAAAGTGTATGTTTACATCATACTTACAATACATGTTTCTTAGCTATGTTGTTTGTCTCTGTTTTTAACCATTAACTACAATTAGGTGAAAAAAATGTACCTAGTTATAGCATTCCCCCTTTGGTTTTGGGGAGCCTCTAAAATGAGGAACAAAGGCGAGGGTTTTAAGGTACACGGGCTTATATAAAAACAAGCTGTCTTGGGATCACAAAGAAGAATTTATGGCTTTAATTAAACCCTAATTTATTAGTATAAAAGCATGTGATGAGGAATCCAATGATTAAAGCATGAACAAGATGAAACAAAAAAACACAACCTTTGATGGGGTTAATATTCGAGTTCTGAGGAAACGACATGGCCAAGGTTTGAAACATTAATTGTCGATTTCGATATTAATTAATTGTTGATTTCGATAGTTTAGGGGGATACAATATATTACTGTGGAAACAACAAGCTGCGGCAAGTCATGCCAATTCAAAGGTGTCGGTATCATTCTTTCTAAGATTTTGTTTTGGTGTAATGACAATTAGATGATTCAAAAACTCATCATGCTTTGCCTAACATAAACATTAATTTAGCTGACTGTGATGATGCATCAATTTTGTTGTTTTTTAAGCAAGAATTTTAATTAAATAAACCGTCTGTCGAGGAACTAATAATTATTTTATTACTCATTAAATCTTGGACATTTTTTAACTAGTCGGTGTGAACTTAAAATCATTATTGAAATCTCAGCGAACAATTTAAACTCAATTTTTTATTTTATATCCTAATTATTCAAAAAAGAAACTTACATTGTTCATGATCTTCTAATTTGAAAAAAAATTGTAAATTTTAATTGGGGTATAGTATAATCCTATTAAAAGAGAGAACAATTGTTAAATTCATTACTGTATAGCTGACTTGATGAATTAAAACAAAAATCAAAGTTCAAATACTTTAGTTAATTAACAATGAAAAGGTTTTAGAGGAATGAGGTTAATCTATCAATTAGAATTATGAACTCCCCCCTAATATAAAAATGGATGTAGATCTAGTGAACAAAAAGTGGAAACAGAAAAAGAAAGAATATAAGGGAAAGAGGAAGAAGACAAGAGCGAGGGGTTTGCTCCATCTTCGTTCTTTGGATGGGGGAAGGGGAATTACCCGGAATAGAGGCAAGCAACATAAAATAGGAAAAAGGGGGAGGGTAAAAAAATGGAGGTACATGGGAAAAGACACGGCGCCCCGGACAAAGATTTTGGCAGTACGGACAAAAGACATGGCCATTTCCACCCCCCCCTCTTTCCCTTCCCCTTCAAACCTACCCAAGAATAATGTTTTCGTGTTCCTAAGTCGCTTGTCAGGTTAGCTCGAGATTTAAGGGTTTTTTTGCTTGTTTGTTTGCAACTTTGAAATGCGGTTCAAGGGAATGTTTGTCAAGGGAATAATCCCTTAAATTATTCCGAGAGAATAATTTTATTTGTTTTATATTACAACATTTCATTTTAAAATAACAAAATAATGTAAGTTTAGAATCCGCAAGCAAAGATTGATTTGTTGGCGGTTAGATTTGAAAATGTGCACTCCTAAGGTCTAGAGATTTTTCATCAAACAATTATTGCTTTCATGGCCTTTTTCCACATGTTGAGTTAATCTGGATCATAAATAGCAAATAATTAATTTCATTTATTAATCCTAAGTTGAGACCCATTCTTACATAACTAACATTAATTCTAGTTATTGAAAAAGTTTGGAAGCCTAAAATTTTTTAATTTTGTATGTAAAATCAATTGGGATATTAATTTGGTGCAACAATAATGATTATTTTCAATATTTTGATTAAAAAAAACTTTATAAATCTCGTGCCCTATACTTGGATGTTTAAAACTAGTACTAGTATTCTTCTCTTTTAACTTTATTGGCTGTCATCTTATTTTTGTCAATTAACTGTACATGGTTTTCAGTTTAGGGCATGCTAACAAGAAAGTGTAAATTCTAAAAGAAGAAATTAATAATTGTCCTTTCGACATTTACAGTTTGCAAGAACATTTTGGTAGAATATTACTAGTTAATACTTTACAATGTATCGATACAATAGCGATGGAGTAACACTTTTTTTTTTCCTTTTCATTTTGCAATGCTATCAAAGGGGGGACATATTCACATCTCAAAGTGTGATTCGATAATAACATTAAAGGTTTAAAATTTTATTTTTTAAAATTATACTTTTATAAAAATAATAAACTATTGTTATTTTAAGATGTATATTTTTAAAAAAATCAATAGTTAATAAGTGGAGAGGATTTTGTTATATTATTGACTTATCACGTGTTGTGAATTAACAAAACAAGAACCCATAAAGGAGTCAACAAATGGGAAGAGTGTCTATTCTAATATAATATTGAATTTTTTAAAATGAGTATTTAATATAAAATCAATTGACAATAGGTATATATGCTTAAGATATTCCTAATTTTAATAGATGTGAAGTTTCTTTTATCACTATTTTAATGTAAATATATTTTAGAGATGATGATTTATAGATACAAAAGTTTTTATTAATTAAAAACGAGATTTGAAACTGAATTTTGATTGAAAAAATAGAGAAGGTGACAAGGGAGGAAAGATGTATTTCTTTTAAAATAATCTGAAAAGAAAAATACTACTGCTAGTACTAATATACTATATAATAGTACTAGTACTAGATGAAATATTGATCTCGGAAATGGTAATCATTCTCTTGAAGACCTGGGCCTAGGGACCTCCAAACCCTAGATTTTGACCTCTTGAAAAGTGTGGCCTGTCTGTCCTCTCACTGGCGGGTCATCGTTCTGTACAATAATTCATTTTCCACACATTCATTAGCTTATTAATCCAAACACACCCTTACCGTACTCCTAAATATATATATATTTTCCGTTTTTCCCATCATCCTGACGTCAATTACCGCCACTACCTCCAAATATTCTACTGTGTTGAACTTTAATCGACCCAAAATTATTAGTTAATATTCTATGTTCAATTAATCGACCCAATTTTTTTTTGAAAATCAAAGTAATACAGCTAGATATTTTTATTTTTTGATGAAATAATGAAATCATAACTACAGACATGTGGTCCTCCAAAAAGTATAGTATAAGTCGAAAGCAAATACCATAGCTAGCTGGAAGTTGGTGTATTAACCACATGCTATATATGGATAATGTTTTGTAATATTTATGTAACCTCAGAATTAAGGAAAATTCACTATACCAAGACCAGACAAATTCAATCTTGATTTCAACCGAGAAATCATACTTGCTCATAGCTAGCTAGATGGCTATATATATATATATATATATATATATATATATATATATAATATGATCAATAATCACTAGACCCATCAAATAATTGTGACTCCGTATATATCCCCTATCCAATAACCGTCATTTATATAGCTGATCGACTAACTTTGCTCATCACTCAAGTTTTTGATAATTGGATAACAATAATTATTCAATTTTATTTCCTTTTGATTAAATATATTTAGTTACTTCATTTCTACTTTGCTTTCTTCAAATGTTTTCGAATTTATTTCTATATTTTTTTATGTTTTTCTTTGATACTACTATTATTAAAGAGATAGAACATTATTCTTTACAATCTTTCTCTTGGTCTAGAAATTAATTCTTGCCAAGCACCGAAAAGGATAAAAAACCCAATTTTATGAACTAATTAATTAGGATTTATAATTAATTAGTAGAGTGAAAACTTGAGTAGTTATGATGGAAAAATGGTTTATGTCAAAAGTTACAGTAGCCGGTGAATTCTTTTATTTTTTTAATTTGTTTTGTTATTTAATTAAGAAATTGAGAATTGCTTGCGCCTTTTCTGTCCCACTTTGAGATAAAGCAAAAGCAGCGAAAAAGCAAGAAAGAAAAAGAAAAACATAAAAGAAAGGAAGAAAGAAAAAGGCAGAGTCATAAAGAAAGAAAGGAAAGAGAGAAAAACAAAGGTTCTCAAAACTCCATGATTCAAATTCTCCTCAAGAAATAGGACTTGAGGGTCTTTCTCTTTTCTTCTCTCTACTTAAACCAGAGTTTGAAGACCTCTCAAAGTTTCTTCAAAGACTTGTTTGGGAGCTAGCTTCAAGCAAACAAAAAAAAGGGAAACGAAAACAAGGAGTAATTAAAAGAGAGAGTTTCAAGTGACCGCCGTCATCATCATCAAAGTTTTTGCTAAGGAAAGGCCATGAACCGAGGAGTCTTGCAGAGCTCAACAGTGCAGCAGATGATGGCCGGAAACCCTAACTGGTGGAGCATTAACAGCATGCGCCCACCAACTCATCATCAACAACCTTCTCCTTTCCTGCCTCCTCCTCCTACTTTCTTCCCTCAATACACTCCCACCTCATCTTCTTCTTCCTCCTCCTCTTCTTCACTTCCTATTCCTTCTTGGCATGATAACCAGGAGCTTCCTGAGTCCTGGAGTCAACTACTCTTGTAACTCTCTCTCTCTTTCTCTATCTATTGTGTATCGGCTTTAGATTAATGCTATCTTTTGTTTTCTACACATACTCTTACAGTATTATACATACACGATGCATGTTTTGGACTCGATCTTTAAATTGACTTGATGAGCTGATAAAAGACAGGCAGTTTAATTGAGTTATTACATGTTATTTTAGGGGTGGATTCGTGGGTGAAGAAGAAAAGGGTGGTATAGGCCAGTTTCAAGTTCAAGTACCCAAGAAGGTGGAGAACTGGGAGGAACAAGCATTACACCAAGCCTCAAATGCTTCTGTTGTGGATGTGAAGCAAGAAAACTCCGCAAGCAGCTATGTGTATGGGCATGCAAATGAAGATTTTCATCAGGCAACTAAACCAGCTTGGTCTCATCAGATAATGCCTGCCTCATCCCCCAAATCCTGCGTAACAAGTTTCAGCAGTAACATGTTGGATTTTTCTGGCAACAAAGCTGATGCAAGGCATCCACCTCCAGATCGCTTTTCTGAGGTACTGAGAACGGGACAAAAGGAAAGAGCAGAGAGTATTAATTCTTCATGATATATATACAATGATAGATAGAAAAAAAATTTCCAGACATTTTAGGGTTTCCTGATTTATTTGAAGTACTTATCAAATTTATGCATGAATTATACCCATAATTTGATCTATTCTACTTTGATAAAGTAGTACAACCGGTGGTTGATGAATAGTGTTTTATATAACAAGGTTAGTTAGCTGAATGTCTTCTTCTAGGCCTTGAAGGGTTTTTTTTTTTAACTAACCGTCTCTGATTTATCAGATTGCTGTCCAATCAGAATTCTCATCTTACTTTCTTCCTTTTCTTTTCTTTTTCTGTAGTGTAACAGCACTGCAACTGGTGGGACATTAAAGAAAGCTAGGGTTCAACCTTCTGCAACCCAATCTACCTTCAAGGTAATGTACAAAAAATACCCAGTAAAAATACCTAACCCTTTCAGCCTTCTCTCCTTCTCTCTCTGTCCTACACTCCACAAAAACGCAATTTGCACGCACACCCACAAGATACCCACAAGCAGAAAAACACACATCCGTGGACTGGTAAAGTAGTTGTCCTTCTCTTGATTGTCCATTTCTTCACGGATGACGATTCTTTGGCTATAGCTATGATCCCTTTTCTTCTGTTAATGTAGAACAAAAAGAAGACTACTATCATAATTTAGTTAAAAGTAATTAATCGTAGAACCTAATCAAGTTCTCATCAACTTGTTTTTTCTGATTAATTTGTGCAAATTAATACCAGGTGAGGAAGGAAAAATTAGGAGACAGAATTACTGCACTTCACCAGCTCGTTTCTCCATTTGGGAAGGTAATTAGCTTTAATCAATGAAGTTAAGAAGGCTCAAAGATTTAGATCTTGCAGACGAAAATGGAATAAAAAACATTTGTATTCTTTACGGGGAAACCCATAAAGAAGGACTTTTTCCAAAGATGAAAGTTTCCTTCCTTCTTCATATTGTTTTTTTTTCCCTCCCCCTCTTTAAGCATTTTTTTTAAAGAAAAAGACATTAAATATGACTTTGGAGGGTTGTGGTGTGATATTTTTCTCTTTTGCAGACTGACACAGCCTCTGTCTTGTTAGAGGCTATTGGGTACATCAGATTCCTTCAGAGTCAAATTGAGGTGATGTTTCTTCCTTCCCCCACTCTTTTTTGCAAACAACCATGAACCAGTGATGGCACAGTGTTTAAAGCCTCAGCCTCACAATGTTCCTTTAACATTCCTTTACTTATATTGAAGTCTTCCTTCGCTTATAGTATGTATATCCCCCTTGAATGTAGGCTCTCAGCTTACCGTACTTGGGCAGTGGATCAGGAAACATGAGGCAGCAACAATCTGTAAGAAAACTATTTCCATCATCCTTAATATTTCTCACTTCCCGAAGCCAAAAAACAAAAGGATAAAAATCCGTCTGCACGTGGAATTGTGTATGTATGCATGTGCATGAAGAATATAAATTTTGAATAATGTGGTATTAATTGATTAATGATTATACTCTTTTTGTTTAGGTTCAAGGGGAGAGAAATTGTATATTTCCTGAAGACCCCGGTCAGGTATGTATAATAAGCTTTATTGGATCCATTGCCTCAAAGGAACTTGGTGGGAAGTGGGAAACTTGAATTTAATTGGAATAGCTACCCGTTTACTGTGTTTTCTTTTTGAGGACCAATAAAGATAGTGTCAAAAGAACAATGTTCTCAGCTTTATAGCTTTATTCTTTATTAAGATCTATAAAAGAATAGAATTATTATCAGTACCCTTTGTTTGCATTTTGAAATAATTAACATCTTATAAACAAATAAGAAACAATGATGCTTGGTTTGACAAATCAATTAAAATGCTAATACTTTTTCGGATGCCATCTTTTTGTTTAGCTGTTGAACGATAACTGCATGAAGAGGAAAGGTGGTCCTGATCAGCAGGTAACTCTCGCCGCCCTGTAACATTATTCCTCCTTCTTCCTTTTTTTTTCCCTTTACATGCATGATATAAAATGGAATTATTAATAAATTTACTTTTCCATTTTCCAGGATTCTCATGAAGAACCGAAGAAGGACCTGAGGAGTAGAGGGCTGTGCCTGGTTCCTGTGTCATGCACACTGCAAGTTGGGAGTGACAATGGAGCAGATTACTGGGCTCCTGCCCTTGGCGCCGGATTCCGATAGAAAATGGTTATTACAACTGTTGGAAGGGCAGCTAGCAGCTTTATCCAGCACATGACTTCAAAAAAAAAAAAAAAAGCAACAAAAAAGAAGACTAAAGAGCAGCTTCATGAAACGATATAACATCATGAGCAGTCACTCTGCTAAAAAGTCTAAGGCTGATTGCTCATGATGCTATACAATCTTTCTTGGACTTGTAGATGTTTGTGTGCTAAGCTCTAGCTTGGGTGATTCAGAGACCTGCCTCTCTCTAATTTACTGAGATTTTAAGCTTATCGTTATTTTTCTTAGCTTTAACTTTAAATTATGATTAGCTGCTGCTACACTATTTGCTTTCATGTATATCCAGTTCTCTAGTAGTATGATTTAATCATTTTAATGCTGCATTGACTGAAAGCAGCATTCCTGAATCATCATCATCATCTTCGGCAGTATGGTATCTTACCTTATATTTGATATTAATTTTAAGCATATATATATAACTATATAAGCCAAATTAAGGAATTCAGGTTTTAAGATAATAAATCCTAGAGTTTACCAATATTAGACTTCGATAAAATTATTTTTTCTTCCTTTTTTCCGAGCCCTTTCATGGAAAATGTCTCAAAAAATATATGGTGACAAGAGTCCCACGTGCGTATTTTTTTTATATAAGATTCTAACAAGAAGGAAATTACATCATACTCCAATTTACGTGCAAGATGCAACACCCCTATATATGTCATCAATTCAACCCACAAATCATAAGTATTTTTATTGGTTCTAACATCAATGTTCAAGATGTGACACGTGTCATGTGTCAATGATTCTGTCCCATGTGGCGCATGCATTTCATGTCAATATGATGTTATTTGTTTGGCATGGTTTGCAATGTCACCAACCCCACTACTCCAAGCAAAGCTAGCTAAATCTTCCTTTTCTTTTCTTTTTTTTCCCTAAAGAATTAATGTCTTTCTTTCGCCCCCTAGTACGAGTACAAGCACAATAATGGTGTCCCATACGTATTTCCTACTAAAAATATATGCAACCCTACCAAAACCAAACAATTCTGCTGGAAATATTGCTTGCAAATTAGGAATTTAGGATATATAATAATTGCATATATCTCTTACTTAAATAATGCGATTGGAATATTCTATTCTCAAATAAAAAAAAAAAGAAAAAAGAATAAGGATATCTTAATAAGGTTTTCTTAATGCACATTTGATTTTAATGCTTTCTAGAGACGTGACTTGGACTAATGTATAGCTCATTAATGCATATTATCACTTTCTCTTTAAAAATAAAACTACCACCAGTTTGATCATTATTTGATAACTGCTCTTCCTATATGATGAATTACTTGGATTTTGAATAAAATAGTAACAGTGACGAAGGCATTAAATTAATGAGCCCATGTGGCTCAAACTTTCCCTCCAAATTTCAATCTATATCCCATTCTTAAACTTAATTAGTCATGAAAAACCCAAAAATTATCATAACTAATTAACATATTTTGCAATATATATGTGTGTGTTAATTGGTTTTCTATATAAAAACTGACAATGTTAAATAAAATAAAGTTCCAATCTCGCTCATTGTATAACCGAACCTTGTATAATACTTGGATTTGAATCTTGTAACGTCAATTCAACCTTTATAACAGACCTAGAATGAGAAACCCTGGCCCATTATGTTTTGGGCCATGATTTTTTTCTTCTTAATTTTCTTCTGGGCCACATAGTGTTGAGGGTTGCCTTGGAAACGTTGATGTTGTCAGTGGGCTTTATGATCCAACAGTTAGACTTCTCTACTCCTTCTGCAGACTGCAAATATCAATAATCTCTTTTTCTTTATCTTGATCAGGATATATTATTATGTTATTTGATGACTATTCTGAAGATAAAGTAGAAGAAGTTCATTTTCATCAAACTCTTTTATATGTCAATAGATGGGTATAGTCAGTATCCAAAATATATACATAATTCAGTTGAAAAGTTTGGTATTTTTTTGGATACATTAGTTTTCTTTCTTTACTTGACGCAAATTTCATTTTGATAAAGTTTCCATAGACGACCAGATTGGCGTATAGGGCAGTTTCCCATTGAACACCATGAGCCTGATTTGGACCGACGTGGAGCGATTATCTGCAATTTGAGATGAGGATGAGCCATGGACTCAGTACATTAAATGTTCAAGTGTAGTATGTTACAATAATAAGTTTAAGATTTAAATGAATTTAATACGCTTAATTATTTTGTTGGATCGTAAGTGTACGTATTCTTTATTTAATGAGTCAACTTTGAATTTTCTTTTCTTTTTTTATAAAAAAATTAAAATGAATTTACAATTTGCTTCCGGATTCCTGATTCCAGCCCGGTTTGCAAGCCTAACGAGTAACAAGCAGCAGCCAAGCCAGCCAACCTAACTTGAATTACACGAGATCATGTTTACATCACACCAGGTCCCCATATTCTAATAGTTGAACTTATACGGCTAGGCAGTAGGGACCCACTTACCAGCGCAACTCTTCTTTCCTTTCCTTCACTACGTTACGAGTACTATCCTCATATCTCATCCTCCAATGTTTGGTTGTCGACAAAACAATTTGTCCATTCTTGACTTTCTATTTAATCATGGAAATAATTTAAACCGTGGGAATTCAGCATTTTGTATCCAAACATGTAAGTCAGTATATGAAACGTGAAGCATATATATATACATATATTTCCATGTTTATGGAGATGTGAAGCATACAAAAGTGAGCGTTGACTCTGAAGAAATGGTGTTGTGCTTGAGAATGGTGTTGCTTCTGGTTGTTCTTGTTTTGGGGTTTGGTAGCAATGGAGTCTATGGTGCAGTTTCTTCTTCCACTTTGAGCAAGATCAGTAGAATAAACGAGGAGGGTCCATACTTAGGTATAATAGTGCCAAATTCCTTTGAGATGAATCCTCTCATGCAATCTGGTAGTTTTGTGGCCGATCTCGAGCTTCCTTACTTGGATTTTTCAGGTACATGAAATTTCTTTGTCATGGCATTTTCTGGGTTAAATTTTAAATTATATGTAGATTAAACCAATGACTCTGTTTGTCCAGGGAGGAGGTTTCGAATCGGGCGCTTGAAAAATGAAAAGGTTATTATTGTCATGACAGGGTTAAGCATGGTACGTGAATTTTGGATCCTCCCTGTTTTTTTTTTTTTTAATATTTCTCTATCTTGTTGGTTGCTCGATGTTATTGATTCTTCCCCTGGAATTTTTATAGCTAAATGCAGGTATAGCTACACAATTGCTGCTCAGCCTATTCAAGGTGAAAGGAGTTCTGCACTATGGAGTAGCAGGAAATGCAAATCCTCAGCTTCAAATTGGAGATGTAACCATCCCTCAATATTGGGCTCATACAGGTCTTTGGAATTGGCAGGTACTAGAACTTCTTATTTTTTCCTCCTCCCTACCCCCAATGATCTATGTGATATGGTGATATATTTAGCATTAAAGATTATTGGATTTTCAGCTTTGAAGGGTAACTTAATGCCAGATTCCATCATTGAACCCTTATACTGGTTCTTGTTTATCAAAGAGATTTATCATCACTGCCCACATGAAGTCCCCTGTTCACAGCCATCCTACCAAGTCCTTGGGCCTATTCACCCCTTCCCTGGCAAGGGCATCTGCTAGAGATTTGCACTCTAGAGGAATTTTAATCACTTGAACTTGAAAATTTGTTTCCAGTTTCTCACTACATGATTGGACAAGATTTTCAAACGCCAAGGAGTTTCATCAGGATTATTTGCCCATAAAACTGCATTGGCTGAATCGCCTTTAATGATCAATGTATGTGAATTAGCAGATGTCAGCCACAAACAAGGGGGCCTCTCAAGTAGCTAGGAACTCGGAGAAGTTTGAGTCTATCCCCCCCTATGGATTTGGGGAAAACAACCTTCACAATTCCATTCTCAACCCTAAAAACGCCTGCCGGGCCTGGTTTACCCAACACTGATCCATCCCCGTTAACTTAAAACTACCAGCAGGTGGTGGTGTCCATGAAATTACCTGCTCCTAGTAATAGCCTTGTAATTGTTTCCCTGAATCAGACATTTCGGTATAAGAAGAAAATCATTAATGGAAAAGTCTCCACTTGAGTATTTTGCCCTATTCCACCACGCCAAACGAGTTTTGATACATGCTGCATGCGTACCGATCAATTTACCCCTTATTATTTCGTAGTAGACATTTTAGATTGCTTTGTGTATGGATCTTGCAGACATGTTACCTGGTTTTCCAAAAGTTACTACAAAAACCATTGGAATCACATGTGTGGGATCCATTGGGAGTGCAATCAATTGCAATGCACTAATTTTTTCTTCCATTTCAAGAATTTCTTGTTTGCAATAAGAAAGATCAAAAAGGTCTTTTGTTTGAGAAGTGCAAACTATAGATACAAAACCTTCTATATATATATTATCGTGCCTTAAGAGGCCAGAAATCTTGTCTTTCCTTTTAATTATTAAAATTATACATTGACCAGTTCCTTATAATCTTCCTTTTACAATTAATTAATGTTTAAAGAGGTATGGAGATGGACCTGAGGATGAGCTAGCTTTAGAATCCAATGGAGACTACACCAGAAAAATCGGTTACCTTAAGTTTTCAGATTACAACAATGGCACAGAATGCAGTAAGTCTTCAGAGAACCTCCTCAACAATGTTTGGTATCAGCCTGAAGAAATATTTCCAGTGAATGGAATTCCTGAGCAGAGGCAGCATGCCTTTTGGGTTCCAGTCAACAAGCATTACTTTGCCATTGCAGAAAGAGTTCAGGTAAATTAAATGCATCCCAAAAGATCCATTATATTTCTGTCTTGACTGCATGTTTGGTTAAAAAAAGACAAGCACATTCTTTCAGTAGATTCTGATTTCAATTTTTTGAAACAGGGTTTGAGCCTTGGTAGATGCGTTAATACAACTTGCTTACCAAGAAATCCAATGGTGGTGAGAGTAAAAAGAGGGATCAGCGCTAATGTCTTTACGGACAATAGAGCTTATCGAGAATTCTTATACTCCAAGTTCAATGCAACTGCAATCGACATGGAGACCGCTGCAATTGCTCTGGTCTGTCACCAACAAAAGATGCCTTTTATTGCATTTAGATCCTTGTCTGATTTAGCTGGCGGGGGTTCTGCCTTGTCAAATGAAGCTGCTGTGTTTGCCACTTTGGCGGCCCAAAATTCAGTCAGTGTTCTGCTTGGATTCATTTCCCTATTGTCTTCATGAGTATATGCACCTTTTCTTCTAAGACATCCTGTTTGGATTTTTAAAATTCTAATTTGGATTTTGATAGTTACTAGTACAATTATGTAAGTTCCAACACCCTTGTGAGCGTTGGGTCTCATTTGTATTTGATAACATTGGTTTGAAACGCTAGTTTTTCATATTTCCTTTTGCTTAGACCTGTTTGCATGAATAATTATGAACATCTAGCTGAAGCTTTTCTAGAAGTCTAGAGCTTCTCTGATCTTTAAAGGGTTGCCTCAACAAAATTGGCAGAAGGATTATATCCTCTACTTCCAATTCCGTATTACAGGCAAGGCAATAAAGTGAATGAATATAAGGGCAGATACTAATGTTCGAGGGTACAAGTAAGCTGCGAAGATGACAAGTTGATTTCACATCAATCAAAATTTGCTGCAAGTTGTCAATCCAATACGTCTTCATTTTTTGGTATGACCAAATCTTTATTTAATTGAACTTGAACTAATCTATGAAAATGCACTGTGTATAATCGGCTCAGCCCACTGAGGCAAGAAAACATACAAGAAAGTGGGGCTAAGAATATATTGTCCCGTCCCAGCTGAATATAATTTATCATTCATAGTGCATAGCTATGTCCATATCAATGGCTACAGGTTTGAAAGATATAGCAGGCATTCCATGGAATCTTAATCCATTTTTAGGAGGCCAATTCAGCAAAGGGATGGCCACATCTAGAATTCCAAGTGTCCTGCTTTGATCATAAGGAAAACCTGACGACAAATGGAAGAACCTGTTGCACCTGCAAGGAAACTGGGCATAGCCCACTTTGGAAGCAGTCTCAGTAAGCCAGAAGCGCGTTTCAGCGAGGCCGGCCTGGTCGGCAAGTGGGGCTCGTCTTACTTGTCTTTTCTTCGATTTGCATCATCTATCAAAGGATTCAATTCGCCGCTAAAGTTCGATTTTGTTAAATTACCTTTTTAACATCTTCAGCGGAAATGTTGTTAAAGCCCTTTTCGTGATAGTTCTAAAATTTCCAGCAAGACGAAGGAGGACTGGTCGGTCATTTAGATGAGCCGTCCCATAGTCTTCGCGCCAGCCCAAAAATTGGGTATTTCCGTTACAATCGTCTCCCTTCCGGCCTACGTTTCATCTTCAGTCCCTCAAAAACCCTACACCGAAAACCTCTCTCGGAACTTTTTACTTGACAGTTAACACCAACCGCTTCCATTAGGCAGTAGCAACACTGCACCGCCATGACCACCGCGGCCACTGCCACTACATCATCCCGAATCCTGCATCACACCACCGCCTTCACCTCCGAAATCCTTTCACAATCTGAGCTCCGCCACCGCATTCTCTCGACCCTTCGCCGCAAACTTTTGCCCTCTGATCAACTCACTCTCAAACCCTTAAACCTCGCAGCTGAAACTCTAGAAAACGCCGTTTCCGCCTCTAATGCCTCCATCCAATCCTCCTCTCTCCGCGTTGCTCAAAAGCTCCTCCTTTCCTATCCTGAAGCCACTTTCTCCTCTTTCCTTCTATCCCTCATTTACTCTCTCTCCAACCAACCCATCAAATCCTCCCTCAGTCTCCTACAAGTTTTTTATCTTGACCCTTCATTGGCTCGATCAGAACTAGCACCTACTCTTTTCGAGGACCTCTTTCTCGTTTATTTTCTGCCTGTTCTTCAATGGTTCAATGAACAAAGATCAACCATTTTATCATCTTTATCACCAAATGTGAATCATGATGCTGATGATTATTCCATATGTGATGTATCCGTGGTCGTTCCATGCTCGAAACTGTTATCGAAAATGAGTGGTGATCAAGCTTTAGAGCTCAAGGAATTGGAAAGAAATTATGAAGAGGTTCTTGATGAAAATTGCAGGGTTCTTGTTAAGTATTTCAAAGAGGTTTTAGAAAATAGTGATGATGGAAACAGATTGATTAGTCCACCGGCTTTGGTTTTGAAACAAACAGAGAAAGATGAAGAACTAGACTACTACCAGGAAGATAAGAACATCAAAACCAAGGAACTTGGACTGAAAAACGGACGGTATAATGTAATGCTGCAGCTTTTAATAGTTTCTTCTTCAGTTGAATTTCCTTTTCTTGTTATTAATGTGCATGACCTACTCACGATAGTTGTAGTTACATAATTATACTTGAATTGCTTCGCCTAAATTACCTCTTTTGAGTAAGGGTGGTAGGTTATAATCGGGTGGGATAATGTGTGCTCGATTAAGTTACATCAAGATGATCAGATTTGGATAGAGTTCACAAATTGGGGTAAGCTGATCGGGTAGTGATTTTAGGATATTCACTGCTCGAAGTCGATAATAAATTATAATTTTTAATATTAAATTTTAGATTTATATATATTATTTTTGTTTATAAATTTTTTATAATTAATGTAATGCATACTAAAATTCATTAGTTATTTTAATTATAATTTTAAACTTTAATTTATTTTTTATAAATTAATTTTAATTTATTACTTTAATTTTCACCAATAATATACATAAAAATAATTTTAAATTTATTTTAATTAGATATTAAATGAGTATGGATATTTAACAAGTAGCGTCTAACATATTTAGATACGGAGTTTGAGTAAAAATTAAAAAAATTTAATTGAGTGTTTATCAAATTTAAATATTTTATCAAATAATAGAGTCTTAAAAAATAATATCTACCTTACTAGTTGACAGCTCTACTTCTTCAACGGTCAAAATTTTTTTGCCTAGTATAATTACCATTCACTGCAGTTGTTCCTATCTCGAGGATCTCCTGCGGTGAAATCGGGTTGACACTTTCTGTTCCATGTTTCAGTTATTCATATAAATCTATTAACCGCGTGTTTTCTCTTGTGCTTGAAATTCTTCTCCACTGTGTGTGTTTGGTAGATTATCTTTGAATCTGTCAAACAAAGAGAATAGTATACAAAACAAAAGGAAGAATACACACATACATTTATACATATATAAATAAGGAATTATTCTTGTGTTGGTGTTGGTGTGCCTCACACCTTCCGGGAGCTGGACCAGAGGCAGTGGACCCTCTGAAAGCATCTTTAGTCTGCAAATAATATGGTTAAAAGCGGTTAATTAGATCCAGACAGCCTTAATAATGTGTCTTTGCAAATTAGATTGAAAGAGCTCTTCAGGAATTTCTATTGATAAATAGTGGGCCACTAATCTTTTGTAATTTAATTCTTACAACAACTAATCATTAATAGATTTCAACATAAAATCATCTGATTGCTACATTTTTCCAATAACTAAATCAGCCTTCCATGATTTTTTTTTTTTTTTATAATTTTTTCTGTATCATATCAATTGGATTATTCCAAGGTTTCAACTTCCAACTTGAAGAAAATGGTTTGTAATTATGCCCATGATTTTTGTTGTTTTAAAATGTTATCATTATGATCTCTTCTGCACAGCATATAGGGGCTACAGCTATTGCACAAGTGGGCTATCGTTGTATATTTTTGGTTAATGGATGCTTACCTTTCTGTGTGAAAGAACAATTCTCTGGATTCACTTTGACTATTCTTAGTTTAGTCCTGCTTGCTATTCAAGGTCAATGACTTTCGCTTCAATTCCTGCAGCCAATATGGGCTGAAGGAGAAAGGTCAGTTGAATTTTATAGTAGCAGCAGCAGCAGCACATCCAAATCTCCATTTTTTCCTCAGAGAGTCTCTGTAAAGATCCTCAAAAAACAAAATTCCAGGACATTGACAACATCGTCCAATTTGAATTCTGATTCTGAACTGGAGTCTATTTCCGAGGCCAACTCTTGTTCCTCGGAACCTGAAGCCGAGATGGAGGTAACCGATACAAACAAGAAAAAAAATCTCCACCCTGACTGGTCCAACTATGCAGGTATTCTAGTTTTGAAATATTGTGTTTGTCTCTTGTAGGAAAACAACAGAGAAATTGCATTGTTGGAAAATGGAAAGAGCCTAACACAAAAACAAAAGCAGCCTGTTTTTGCTGATTCCAGTCGGTATGTAATACAGAAAATTAGTAATCATCTTTGCATTGTGTACTTCACTTTCTGATATTTGGATTCTTCCTGCTATCTATCAGCTCCCTGGATTATCTAATGGCAGATAATGGTAACCCCCCTGGTAGTGGGAAACATACACCTCCTAAGGATTTTGTATGCCCCATCACAAGCCATATATTTGATGATCCAGTCACCCTTGAGACAGGTCAGACATATGAGCGCAGAGCAATCCAGGAATGGCTGGATCGAGGAAACTCAACATGTCCAATTACCCGCCAGAATCTACAAAGCACTCAGCTGCCGAAAACAAATTATGTCCTCAAGAGGCTCATAGGAAGCTGGCAAGAAAAGAATCCAGGTCCAGTCCCACATCAGTCTGAGAACCATCAAGATATAGAATCTAAGCCAATGGTCAAGTCAATAGTTCCTGCAACTTCCCCTAATAGCGTCATAAGCCAAGCCACCATGGATAGAACTATTAATGAGTTACGCCAAGCGATTACCAATCTTTGTATGTCTGAAATTCTGAAGGAGTCTGAAAGGGCTGTCCTCCAAATGGAGAGGTTCTGGCAAGACATGAATATAGAGCCAGATATTCTAACTATGCTCTCAAAACCTCCAGTAATCAATGGGTTTGTGGAGATCCTGTTCAATTCTGTCGACCTCCAAGTGTTGAAAGCCACTTTTTTTCTCCTGTGTGAACTGGGGTCAAGAGACGATGCTGTGATCCATACACTTACCCGAGTTGACTCTGATGTAGAACGTATTGTGGCTCTATTTAAGGAAGGGTTGGAGGAGGCGGTTGTGCTGATATATCTGTTACAACCTTCAACCACTGGCCTAGTAGCGATGGATGTGGTGGAGTCCCTCCTAGCAATTATAAAGAAGAGAGATGATGATATGCTTAAAATGTGTATGAAGCCAAAAACAGCTTCTGTTCTCTTATTGCGACAAATTCTTCAGAGCAATGAAGAGAATGTTGCATCTTCAATTATCAATATAATTGTTTCTTCAAAAGTGATTGAAAGTATTGTCAGCAGCTTGGAAGCTGAATGGGCAGTTGAGAGGATTGCTGCAGTTGGTATCCTACGAAGATGCATACAGGAAGATGGTAAATGCAGAAACATCATAGCTGATAAAGCTCAGTTGGCTCCAGTTTTAGAAAGCTTCTTGGGCACAAGCGGTGAAGAACGATTTGAGATAGTTTACTTTTTTTATGAGTTAGTCAAATTACACAGGTATATTATCTTTGTGATAGTCAATATACATTATTGTCGCATGCCTGCATGAATGAATTTCCAATATTTGGTTTTCTCCAGGAGGACATTCAACGAGCAAGTTCTCAACGTCATCAGGGATGAAGGTGCTTTTAGTACAATGCACAGTCTCCTTGTTTATTTACAGACAGCGCTCCAAGACCAATGTCCTATTGTGGCGGGTCTCCTACTCCAACTTGATCTTCTGGTTTGGACCTAAAATTTCCCTCCAGAATTTAATATATGAGAAATCTGTGTCTATGGATTCTAGGATTTGTTTATTTCATGCAGTAATTGGCTTCAATAATCTTTCTCAATTGCTTAGATGGTTACATCTCCTAAGATGATAGCATTAAGCTATTAATAGTATATCTTGCTTTTTAGGTTGAGCCAAGAAAGATGAGTATATACCGTGAAGAGGCAATAGATACTCTCATTTCATGCCTCAGAAATTCAGAATTCCCTGCTGCTCAAATTGCAGCTGCGGAGACAATTGTATCACTGCAGGGGAGGTTCACTGGCTCTGGGAAGCCCCTTACACGGCCTTTTCTTCTAAAACGTGCCGGACTTGAGAAAAATTACAGAAACCTCATGCGGATGGAGCAGTTACACAACAATCCTGGAAAATTTGAAGATATATCTGTGAGTCTTCTCGAAAAAGTGCAAACTGGTTGTTGATCATCAATGCTGCTTGCCTTTTTTGCTACTTTACAATACTGAAGCTATTACATGTTTTTCATTTTTTTTTTTTGACGATGGGCAATGGCATCAATAGCAAGAAGAGAAGGCAGCTGATGCTTGGGAAAGAAAAATGGCATTTGTTTTAGTAAGTCATGAATTTGGTCTGCTCTTTGAAGCTTTAGCAGAAGGGCTGAAGAGCAGATCTGCAGAGCTATGTTCAGCGTGCTTTGTGGCAGCAACATGGCTTGTACACATGCTCAGTGTTATTCCAGACACAGGAATAAGAGGAGCAGCTCGAGTCTGCCTACTCAAGCGCTTTATATCGATATTCAAGACTGCGAAGGACATTGAAGACAGAACTCTTTCCCTGTTGGCTCTCAAAAGCTTCATTCATGACCCTGGTAGGTTCTAATTTTTGAAGTAAAAAATTGATGCATACATGCTTAAAAGATGCACAAAAATGCTCTGAGGTATCTCTTTGAGCTTGAAATCCATTTATTCTTTTCTTCTCATCTTGTGGCTGTCTTTGGTGCCAACAGGATAACAATCATGACCTATTTTTCATAGCATTTAGTGGATAGAGTAATAAATTATAGCAAATTTCCTGTAACGGGAAATTATACACCAGTTCATCGCTCAGATCTATTTGCAAATTTAGCTATGAAGTTGGCTAACAATGGATGATTATCTGAATTTCAGAAGGACTGCGTGATCTGGCTTCCTATATGAAGGACATTTTGAAAGGTCTAAGAGAGCTTAGGAAATCGTCCCCCTTGGCATTCGAAATTATCAAAGTTCTCTCTGAAGGACAAGAGTCCAGTGCTGTAAGTTTGTTAAACTTCTGATTGTTATGATTCCAGAAGAAGAAGAGGTATCTAAGTGAAATTGTCTATTTCTGTCGTGCTGCAGGACATGTGGAATCATAAAGAACTAATTCAAGTAGACTCCAGTGAGAATGGAGAAGTATTGTCAATGGTTAGTTTCAAAGACAAGATCTTTTCAGGCCATTCAGATGGAACTATCAAGGTAACGCTCTGTTCTGATGTTATATTTCACAATCCTCACACTGACTATTTGGTAATTGTACCAATTTTATTGCACGACAGTTAATGTTAAATTTTATTGTACATAAACATACATAGGATATTCAACTATATGGACATATGTCAGATTCTATACCATATAAATGTTAAAAAAGAAATTGCATTTGCATCCTGTTTGGACGAAAACAACTTGCAGTTTTCCCATTCCTGAAGTCCTGCTCCTTATGTTCTAAATGGTGGTATACAAGCATGCTTAGAAAGGGTTTCACCAATATGTATATGAGCTTTCAATGAATGAGGGGTAGTATTCAATTGGTTTATCCAGCCACTTCTCCTATTTGAAATTTTTTTGGCCACTCCTCCTATGTGGAATTTATTTATGGAGAAATTGCAGCCCTTAACTGATGATACAAGTTTGGCACTGATCCAGGTGATTATCTCACCTGACTGTAAAGTAGAATCTTGGCCCTATATATGATAAACTAAAGCACTCAAGCATGAACACATTAAGACTGCTTTTTGAACTGCTACTTTATTCTAGCTGAAACTGTACTTGATGTAGAAAGTTATGAAATTTGAGTTTCACTATTCTGTCAAAATGTTGAAGGTCTGGACTGGTAGAGGCAGCATTCTTCATCTTGTCCAAGAAATTAGAGAACATTCCAAGCCAGTTACAAGCTTGTATATTCTACAATCTGGGGAAAGATTATATAGTGGTTCACTTGATAAAACTGCAAGGGTATGCTCTTATGCTTCTTCCAGATTACATCAACTCAATGGCGACACTGATACATTTTGTTTGCGATGAGCAGGTCTGGTCCATTGGCGATGAACTAATACATTGTGTACAAGTACATGATATGAAGGATCAGGTTCATAACTTAGTTGTTGCCAACAGCATTTCCTGCTTCATTCCGCAAGGAGCTGGTGTCAAGGTATCAGATCAATTAACTCTTCTTCTCTGTGCTGGGTATCATTTCACGCTTCATTCCACAAGGAGTAGCTGTATTTTCTTAGCTTTCTGCAGCTGAAAAGGGTACTTGAATGTAAAACTGAAATTAAAATTTTTTTATTCTACACCTTGCAGGTTCACGCATGGAATGGACAATCAAAACTATTGAATCAAAACAAATACATCAAGTGCTTGGCTCTTGTACATGGAAGATTGTATTGTGGATGCCATGATAACAGTATCCAGGTATCGGGTTTTCTTTGACAAAATTAAAAGCTGGAAGCTTCTCTGGAATTTGATTTTCATTTTTTTCAGTCATTTGAAATCCTAAATTCCTAATCCAAGAATTTTGATTTTCAGGAACTTGATTTGGCGTCAGGAACGCTCAGTACCATTCAAAGTGGTTCTAGAAAATTACTAGGCAAAGCACATCCTGTCCATGCCCTCCAAGTTCACAATGGACTGATATATTCAGCCAGCCCTCCCTTAGATGGAGTGGCTGTGAAGGTTTCTTTTTCTTTTTGGCTATACTTCCCTTTAGATCTTCTTCATTTTGGTGACAAACAATGACTTTTTCTTCCTTTTTACCTTTCATTTGTTTTTCCTGCAAAGATTTGGAGCGCTGCAAATTATAGTATGGTAGGATCACTGCCAACTACTTCAGAAGTGAGGTCCATGGCACTAAGCTCAGAGCTGATATACTTGGGATGCAGAGGAGGAATTGTGGAAGTTTGGGATCAGAAAAAACATACTAGAATTGAAATACTGCAAACTGGAACTAATAGTAAAGTTCTATGCATGACTCTTGATGCTAATGAAGAAGTTTTAGTTATCGGAACCTCTGATGGCAGAATTCAGGTAAACAAAAAAAATTTCCTTTGCTCTTTATCTTCAACAGATTTGATGCATGCCTCATCCAACCTTCAAACATTCACTAAAATTGAATGATATGCCGTGATAGTTAACTGTCAAAGCTTGTTTACTCTGCAGGCATGGGGATTGAGTTAGAAAAGCAGGAAAGGAGAAAGGAAGCTGTAAATGATGGAGAGAGCACATTGATTTGATGACATAACAATTTGGAAGAGATAATAATTCCACTGAACATTCTTTTGCAGCCTACAAATGGACTTGATTGCTAATTTAAGATACGTTTTGCACCGTTCAAAAAACCATTTTGGGTACCTGGAAAAAGTAGAAAAAGAAGAAAACAAAAACAAAAAGAGTCCTCATTTTCAGACTTCATTCTTGACAATTGTATATAAGATGAAACAAAATTGTTCATTGTAATGCTATGACTTAACCATGTATTACTCTTTTACGACTTTTTACGACAGATATTCTCATTTACTAAAGGTAAATCGCATTAATAAGTTAAAAAATTATTTGCGATTATCTCCATTCTCCAGCTCGCAATATACATACAGAGCTGCTCCCACTCGATGTCCAAGCCCAAAACTCATTTTCTTAATTAATCTATGGCCCTTTCTTTTTTCTGAGTCCTCCCACTCCTATTATATTATGTGGACCGATTGGTACGTGTCTCATTCTGATCTAAGTTCCACATAGTAAATTTTGAGATCGGCAGTAACTGATGCTTATTCTTTTTCTTCATTCTAAATTATGGGAATTTATCGAGGTCAAATAATAAATTTGTAGTAATTGTTAATCCACCAAGCTCACAAAACAAACCTTGCCGCTCCCGCTTTTCAAATAGAGAAGGTAAAACCCTGACTTAACATTTCCAGCAATCCCTTCATCAAAAACCCACAAAAACCTTCGAGGAAATGGATTGCATAACTTCAGCAGTGGGGAAGCTAAAAGGTTTCGTTAAAGGCTTTGTTAAGGGCCGCGAATCTTCATCTCGCAGCAGTCCGGTATTTATCTTTTTTTCTTTTCATTTTTGTAATCTCTTTCTCTGTCGATTTCTTTTCCTAATTTTAACCATTTTTTTTTGTTTTAAAGATTGAAATCCTGAAGCGGCTTCAGCGAGAATCTTTTTCTGACCTGATGAAACTCCGAGACCGACAAGACAAAGTCGAACGTTTACTTTCACTTTACAGAACATCAAAGGGGAACCCGTTCCAAGAATCAAGTACCCATTTGAGGGGTGAAGTTGATCTTCTTGGGGCCGTATTGTTAATGTCTAATGTCGACGAGGAACATTGGGATGGGGTTGGACGGGCAGGAATCAGAACTGGGGTTGGTTCCAGGTTTAGATTTGAGACAACTGTTCGGGATAAAGATTCTGTTGGGGTTGAGTTCGTGGCTAATCAGAAAAGGGATACAAGTACTGATGATGATGTATATGGAACTCCACTTTCGCTGTCTAAGTTGTTTTACAAAGCAAATGCTGGTGATTGGTTTTCTGCTATCGCAATTCCATTTGGAGCTCAGTTTCGAGATTTCGATGTTGCCTCCGACATTTCCCTTCAGGTACAATCCACTAGACCTTGGATTACATAAGGTGAGGTAGTTCTTCCGCTTTCTGTAAGCCTCGCAACTATTCCTAAGATTCGAACTTGAGACCTGGAATCTCAAGTTTTAACCATTGACATAGATGTCTTGTAGGGTCTGGCTTGTAAATTATTTATGAACTTATAACTGTGGAGAAGTGTTTTAACTAAATTGTGCAAACTATGTGTTCTTGCTGTATGGTTCTGCGCATTCCATTTTATCGAGTTGCATCTATTTGCATGAATTTTACTGTTATTACCGATCAGACTCCATAATGATGTGAACTTTTAGTTATTGTCTCAAACTCTTTTCGGCACTAACCTGGAATTTCTGTTTTGTTGTCTAGGAGGAAAAGGGCCTCACTGATTTATCATTTGGGCCACCCCTGTTGCATCAGCATAATGGAGGTGCAATTGGGATGACAGTGAGAAAGTCAAATATCATTGCTTCGCTGGCTCAATCTGTCTCTGGGATGAGATATGAACATTGCTGTAGTACTTTTGTTCAAGTTGTTTGTCAGCTTCCAATAGGATTGAAATTCTCATTCTTAGGCCTTCACCGAGGGCCTAAATTAGCAAGTCGTAATGTCCGCCTTGGAGCCTTTGCTATGCCAATTGGTTTTTCAAGACATCTTGAAGATGCTGATACAATAATTGAAGCATCTTCTCCACCTTTTACGACAAACATCCTGGAAACTGGGTCTATTGCCCTAAAGTTGGAGTCAGAACTTGATGAATACAAAAGACTTGCAGGTTGGATTGAGATGAAACAAACAAATTCAAAACATTTACAATGGGCTGTTAATTTGACTGATTTTTCTGAAGATGTATTTGGTTGGGGTATGAGTCTTGGTGGGATTGTTGAAGTTCCAGGAAACTGGGACAAGTTTCAGATTGAATCCTATATAAAATTTAACCTGGGTAAGAGATTTAACTTGAAGCCAGGCGTTGCTTATGTCGTAGATGGAAATTCCAGAACCCTGGCTCTTATGCTTCAGTCTAACTGGTCCCTCTGATTACCACCTTTCTGGAAAGTCATATGCTTTGGGGAAGTTCAGTTTTCTCTTCAGGTATATGATTTGAAATATCTATTTTAAGCATATTACAGTCTTCGATAAAATGATTCAGTAGTCTAATTTTGCCAACTTGTTGGAGCCATTGCCTTTTCCAGTCTTAGATAAGAACATGCTTTTCTTGATGGACTCCATATGGGTGTTGAGATTTCTATGCAATCACACATGCAAGTTACCGTCAGGATAATGTCATGACTTTTCAAGTTTTATTTGTTATGCTAATGAGACATCTGAGAAAATGGTGAAAAAGAAAATGAGACATTTGAGAAGCTTGTAATCATGAGCATTCAAGCATATATGATCTTGCACTTGATGAATATCAAATATTCAATTCTATAGGAACAAATATATTGTTCATTTGATCAGCCATTTGAAATTTCTTTCCTGTTCTGGGAGCCTTTCTTTGTTGGTTCGTACTTGGATCAGGTTCATCTAATTTCACCAGGATCAGTCATTAGTCTTTTTTCAGAAAGCTATTTGCTAAAGTTCCTCATTGATTAGGGTTCGGCAGAACACAATATGTGGGATTATGTTCAGAGGTATCTATCTTTACTTATGTACTCTGAAGAAATCACATCTTTGTCTCAAAGGACTTAATAGTGTGCTTGGAACCAACTTTAAGGTAATGCAGCTTTTTAGTGTCAATTTGCTGGAAACAATTAATGCATGCAATTTCACATGCTTATAGGGAAAAACAAAATCTCTGGTTGAAAGTTACTATATATTTTTATGGAGATACATGTCCAGATACTATGTTTTTGCTTTACCTTGTTGCTTGAGGAATTTTAATCTGGGTATTGGAAACACATAATGTGAAATGCTACTCATCACATGCATGATTTCCTCTTTCTATTTGCTTTGTAACTTGTTATTGATTACCCTGCATGGGATTATTAACTTATAATTCTAGCTAGCACCCACATCATGTTCTTTCTTAATTGTTTTTATGATACATTTTACAACATTTTGTCCCTTTTGGGGAACAATGACAGTTGAAACTTAACAGCAACACAATAACAAACTAGACCTCCATATCCAGATTGCAACCACCAAATAATAAGTTGTTGTATGTCTCCAAAACCAGCCCAGCTGGTGCTTTTATATTGTCATTTATTCTTACTCCTATAGGAGCTGCTGGCACTAAGGCTTGTTGGTTGACCATGTTGCATCGTTTTGGCAATCCTAACACCCTTAAATTGAGGGGCTCTTCATCAGCTGCTTCAACTGGTATTATGCTTTGGTTGGAATTGCAATTATGATTTTATTACTGATGTAGTTTATATTGAAGATTGAAGCTGGATGAGTTGTGGTCTTCAGAGTGCCAATAGGACTCATGATCTTTTCGATTGTCATGTTCTCCTTGAGTTCTTCCCTATGTGTAAAAGACAAACAAGTGCTCATTTAGCATTCCCCAAGTCCACGTGGCAGCATGTAAGATCAATCACCTAACGTTTGCCACAATAGGATTCTGATGGATATGACTATCCTAAAGGTTAAAAGCTCAATACAGCAACGAAGAAACCAAGGTAGACATAGTCATTGATGATATTATAATAAAATGGCTTGTATGATATGTATTAATTGGTCAGTTTATGCTTCAAAAAGCATTTTCAGTTATTTTGTTAAAGTTTTTGTCTATTTGGTCCTTGGTACTCATATCTAGATTCCATTAATGTCAGATAAAGCAAAACTTTTACATTTTACTGATTCAAGTTGGTTGCCTAAGAATGATTTTGTATTATTTTCCTTCAGCGCACCTTTAGTTTCTTAATAAAGTTTGCCCGATCAGAAACCTTGAGATAAACTCAAGGCTTTGATGGTTGGGGGCCTTGGAAACATTGAATCTCTACTTGGTCAGATAAGTAGAAGAGATTCAAGTTGATCACCTTCACCACCAGGCAGGTTTCAATTGACTGCCACAGATCCATATTCTTGTGAATCTTGTCAAGAATACTAAGGAAAAAGGTGAAAAAGATGAAAAGGTGGACGAGTTTAAGGAATTCCCAATTGTGTTTGGTTTGGTGTTGATCTGGACATTCGGCAATTACAATAGAAGCAATAAGTTGTACATAAAGAAATTTCTCACTGGTTAATATCTAACAGCGAAAATTTTTATTTTTTGGTTCTTTTTAGATTACTATATAAGGAGAGAATTTGAAAATTGGAACATCCTCTTTATGGTAAAGGCTTATGTTAGGCTAGTCCAAACCTAGAAACTTAAAATCTATATATTAAATGGGGAGACAATGAATTTCTTTATAATTATATGGAGAAGAGAACCTTGAATCTGAAAAATGAAGAGACAGACAATAGTTCCTTTATTTCATCTATTATTCTTCCTTTTGCCATATAGCTTTTCCAAGCAGGGTAAGTGATTTCTCCTTTTCCGGCTTTGACTCAATGGAGGACCTGGAGATTTTGACCATTGTGAATGGAATAATTGATCGAGAATCTAAACGTAACAGCTTAGAAAAGCCCATACACGATGTGAAATTACTCCACTTTCATAAGCGTTTCTTGACCGCTTCAACTCTCAAGAAATAGTCAGCAAGCGGCACATCTCTTGTACACGATAAAAATCAATTGAAATCTTGGCAAAACAACCAAATGGGAGAAACATGACCTGTCCCATGCTGGTCGTTGGTTGAACAATCCTCGATGCATACTTATTTAATTAAGAATAAGTACAATTTATTTTAAAAAATGCTTTAATTATAAATTATTTTATCTAAGTTCATCTTTAATCAGTGTAAAAAAAGAGTATTATTTAGTTCTTTTAATATTTTTATTTTAAATTAATTGTTATAGTGTTGACATCAACATTTGCGTGACACTGTAAATATTGATCTGGCATATAAAGTGGGTTTAGGTTGTTGAACGTGGTACTACCAAATCAACGTGTCAACATGACGTGACACTATCATGTCAGCAATCATAACTCAAAGTGCTATGTGGCATTGTCACGTCACACTGACACGTTGACGTAATAGTATCACATTAGCAACTTAAACTCACTTTAACATTTTCCTTTTAAATTGATTGTTATGGTGTTAACGTTAACGTTGATGTAACATCAAATATTGATCATTGCCACATTAGCGTGTCCATAAGCCAAGACACTACCACGTCAATAACAAAAATTCAAAGTGTGATGTGATATTGTTATGTTACTTTGATATATTGACATGGTAATATCACATCAGTAATTTAAATTTATTTTATATGTCATGTCAATATTTAATGTTATATCAATGCTTTGTCAACACTGTAATAATCAATTTAAATTAAAAATATTAAAAAGATTAAATTAAAATAAATTTAAAAATAAAAAAAATTAAAATATTACAAATTTAAATAAAATGACTAAATTTAAAAAAAATATTATAATACAGAAATTTCTTAATTTTTTGACCAATTATCAATTGACCTACCCCACCCAAAAATAAAGAAGTGCTTGTATACTATTTGGTCTTCGTTTAAACAAAGAATGCCATTGTCCATAAGCAGGCTTTCCTTTTTTGGAGGATTTGAATCGGTGGTTCGAGCCGACCTTAGACACGGTCAGCAGCGCCACGCCCAAGCGCAAGTCAACCTCATCAAAAAGGTGTTTATAGCATCTTTAAAAGGAAGTGCCGACGAGATTTTCACATTTCGTGTTTGTTTAGTTTGATTTTTTTTTTCAATTTATTTATTTTTTAAAAGTAAAAATCAGATTAAATACAAAATTTTAAAAAACTCTTAAAAAAATAATTTTTTTAAAAAAATAAAATTAAAAAAAAATTTCAGAAAAAGCTTTTATTAGAAGTTTTTTTTCTCTTCTTCAAAAAATGCAAAAAAAAAATTTATTTTTATTTCAAAAATATTCTCATTTATTAAAATAATTATAATATTATCTTCTAAAAAAAATACTCTTTATGATAATTTTAATCAAAATNAAATACCTTTTATAATAATTTTAACTAACATTATAACTTATAAAAAAAAATTTATTAAAAAAATTTTATTAAATAACTTTAACTTAATTTTAAAAATTATTATTTTTTATAATAATTTTTAAATTAAAAAAAATTAAGTCAAATAAGCTCTTCGTCAAATCAGTTGAATTTTAAATCTTAACAAGATTTCCAAAAGAATTCTCCAATTAGCCACATGTGTGAGTAAAACTAAAAAATAAGGGATGCTGCGGAACAATCCTTTGATGGCGTGGAGGGTCAGCTAGTTTAAGTAAACTTTTATGTAATTTTGATTACGTGGCACAGCGTTATTGCCTTACCAATAAAATGGGATCGCATAGATTTTATCTCCCTCTATTTTGGTTTGCGGATCTCAAAGTAATTCAAATCCAGCTAATAGAACCTTCTTCCAAAAATCACGATCTCAAAGTCCTAAAACCCTATAAATACTCTCACACTATTTTCACATTTCGATTCATTTCATCGGAGCCTTCATTTGTCCCATCCGATCAAGTGCCTCATCTGCCAAACTAACAACATCACCGTTGATTTTATCCAATGGCTCCGATTGCTGTCGGAGACGTGCTTCCGGACGGTTCTCTCTCCTACTTCGACGCAGAGGATAAGCTCCAGGAGGTGTCCGTACACTCACTCGCTGCTGGTAAAAAGGTCATCCTTTTTGGTGTTCCCGGTGCCTTTACCCCCACTTGCAGGTAAAAAAAAGAAAACAATTCTCTTCTTCCTCTCGTATTTTAACCGTCTGTTGCCCGTCAACGTGGCTGATTATTTTTTAGCGGATATTTCAATGGAGGGTTTTGATTTGGTGTGACGCAGCTTGAAACATGTGCCTGGATTCATCGAGAAAGCTGAGGAGCTTAAACTCAAGGGTGTTGATGAGATCATTTGCATCAGCGGTAACTTTTTAGTTTTCATTTTTCCTTTATATTGTTTTTGTCTGCTGTTTTACTTTAAATTAATGTTCAATAGGCATCAAATTAGTCTAAATTTTTTAGCGCAGATTGAGGATATATATTGTTATAGAATCTTCATTTCTTGATAAAAAAAAATAGTGTTCGTAGAGTAGAAATTAGGATTGAGTTTGTATATAAAAGGAAATATGCAGTTTTTCCATTACAAAATGCACGATTTTAACTTTTATTTTAGTTATTTGTTCGTTTTTAGTATTTACATTTGCACTCTAATTTTGAGGAAACAAATATTAGCAATCTTAGTATCAAACAAAGTGTGTGTTGTTTTGCCTTATGAAATGTTTTTCCATGAAATCTAATAAATCTTTTTTTGTTCTGCTGCTTTGATTTTCTTCTTTTTTTTAGTTTAAATTTATCTTTCCTTGTTTTTTGGTTGATGGTCAAGACTCAATAGAATTAAGGTCCTATCTTGATATGAATAACATATCATTAGAGAACATTCTCTTTGAAAAGTTGTTGCTTTGAAATCATAAAAAAATTTTATAAAAAAACAAAAAATTGCAAGCAGTAGAATGCAAACTCTACACTTTTTGATACGTGAATACCAGATTTGACTTTAGACGGTTGACAAAATTTCAATCTTGTTGTGTTTGAAGGTAAAGGAAACTTAGTTCTGGTTTTGTAGCATTCGTAAAGTTGCTTTAATCTGACTTTAGTATTGAATTGAATTTGCAGTGAATGACCCCTTTGTGATGAAAGCTTGGGCCAAAACTTACCCAGAGAACAAGGATGTCAAATTTCTGGCTGATGGTTCAGCAAAATACACCCATGCTCTTGGTCTTGAGCTTGACCTTGGCGAGAAGGGGCTTGGCACTCGTTCTAGGAGGTTTGCTCTCTTGGTCGAGGACCTCAAGGTGAAGGCTGCAAATGTTGAATCTGGAGGAGAGTTTACCGTCTCCAGTGCCGATGACATCCTTAAAGCTCTTTAGATTTGCTTTGTCCACAGAGGTGTGTCCTTTTGGCTTTGAAATTCCTAGCCATCTTGTTGAACTATCCTTTTGTCTTTATGCTAGTGGCTTGGGATGTGGATTGTTATATGTAGCACTTGATGGTTATGGTAATAACAGATACCTTTCTTTAATTTCTTTCATTGTATGTGGCATGATGAGAATGTTATATACTTGTATGCAATGCTGTAATTGGCATGGTAAGAGGAAATGCTCTTGCAAGAACTATGATCAATTGGCAGCTAAATATATCGAAACTGTTTGGTTACTCTCTCTCTCTCTCTCCTATCTTCTTTAGGAGGGAGGGGGTGGGGGAGGAGGGGGAAAGAGAAGATTCGAATCTTACTCTTTGGGTGGGGAAATCATGCATCAATTACCAAGTCAAATGCTTGAGGGCTCCAACTACCGAGTCAAATTCTCAGAGTGCTTCTCTGTTTGAATGGTAGATGGTTGCATTCCCTATAGGGGTAATTAGGTGTGTAAGAGTGTAAGGGGAGTTGGATCATTTGCACATTCAAGATTTTAGCAGGGCCTCTTCCATGTTAAAGGACTTGTGCTAGAGGGTAGAAACTAGGAAGCAAGGAAATGATTATTTATTAGATACGTTACCATTCTTCTGCAGAAACTAAAATTAGATTACTCTTCTTGAGAGAGTTGTTCATCTAAAGATGAAAATGCAATAATCCTGATGGCAGATGGAGCTTAAGATGATTTGTTTGGCATCAAAGCCCCATTCCCCTCTAATCTCTCTAAAGCCTTATTACCGTCTTGGAGGTTTGTTTGCTGCCTTGGAAGTTCATCGAGCCCTTGTTGTCACTCAATAACAAAGGGAACCTGCTTGCCAATCAGAAAACAAAACGCATGTACAAAAGACCACCCAGCAACAGATCAAAATAGCATTCATCCCTGCACAAAACAAAAATCACAGGGCTACTAAACGTTAGCCCCAGCATCATTTACAGAAAAAAAAAAAATCAAGGGGTAGAAATAAAGAGTTACACAGCCTATTTCCAAGAGACATAAAAATGCAACCATCCTATATGTACCCACCAATTCAAAAAAAAAAAGAAAGAATAATAATAGAAAAAACGACACAATCTTTGAAAAGGCTCCATTGTAGAAACCTCTCAGGATATCAGATTGCAGCAGAACCCCTTCTTGGGCTAAATCATCAGCACTTTGAGGTGCTCCATAAGCAATTTTTTGGGCTCTTGCTTTAATGGCCTAGTTAAGCCCATCCCTCAAACCTCAACAAAACTCCAGCTTGTTATCATGTACTTGTGGCAAATGATGGCACTGGTACTGACTGCCGAGCTTGGGAAATTTTGGAAATTTAAGGTTCACCTTATCATTTTGATCAACAACCTTAACTATTAAAATAATATATAGTAATTGCCAGTTACATGATTTCAAATTACACTTGAACCCTTAATAAGAATCATGCCTTACAAGGTCAAAGACATCGGTTAGCCAACCAAACCCCATAGCTTAATTTAATACAATACCTAAATCAAGTATAGATCTGCATGATCATTCTGACAGAAATGATGCCAAAAAAACGTGAACTAGGCCAGTGAAATTATTTCAGCTTCTCCATTGTTTGGCCTTTTTTTCCCCTTTTGGGTGCTTAGTTATGAGTTTCACGAGGTTCTAAGGAAACTTGGGCTGACATGTTTCAACTCATGGTGCTAGTGGAGGATCGGACATCAGATAAACTTTACCTTCTGGAATTCCAGAATATCAGATTCCATCCCCAAAGTATGAGCTTCAATTTTGATGGGAGCTTATTGTCTGGTCTGGTTCCAATCTTTTCAATTCCATTCTATTATAATGTTTTTTCATATCACATTTAGGTGAGTGAAAAAAAAAAACAAAAATAGATATTAGACTCTGAAATAAAGTGCTACAAAATAAAGATTGGTATGATTGGTTTCATCCTTTTGAATATAACCAAAAAAAAGAGTAAGCAAAATGAAAACTCAGCATTCCGAGGCAATCTATGACAAATCTAATCCTCTGGACAAGTGAGCTTTTGGAGTTAAGAGATAAGTAAATTATTGACTCCAACAGTATCCATTTGGATTGAAGCTCAACAGTTACATTATCTTCTATTCCATAGTTTCCTATTATTTGTCATTTGACAAACTGTGATGTAAATTAGGAAATGAAAGAGGGGAGGGATACAAAATTAAGCTTGTAGTATCATCCTTTACCGCAGAAACCAATCGTGTAGTGGTTTGCACTTGTATTTTATAATTCAATACTTAATTTTAAACCTCAGTATTAGTTCATTTGGTTGTTCTATAGTTAAATCATGACTCCAGCTTAGGTCTGAGGAAGCATTGGCAAGATTTATATGCAGGTTCAAGTCTCTTTTGTCAGACTTTTAAAAAATATGAGGGTGACAAGTCTCCCAATGTCTGATTTTTTCCAACCAAAAAAGAAACAACGAGATTGTAAGATTTTGGTATTTGAGTTAGGCCTATAATAAAACCCCACTCCGCCGAGGGGAGGAAGGGAAGTGCTTGCTAAGCTGAAATTCCCTGTTTGAAAGAACGCGAAGAATTCATCATTCACATGAACCGTATTTGTTCAAATAATGCAAGTGTAATGAAGTCGTGAATTTGCAAACTTGTCAAATATCCTCCAATTAAGGGACACTTTGTCTCTTCAGTGAATTTGGACACTGTCACTATTTTTAGTGATGGTTTGTCAACATCTACTGTAAGTTTGGTTCAAGACAGCTGGATCTTGTAAGATCTTTTCTTTGCTCCCCACAAACACCCCAGTTTTTCTTTTCTCCCCTGAAAAAAACAGAATAATTTTTGGCAGAAAAAACAATATACTGTGATAATAATTTCACATTATTACTGAACTTAAGGTGAACTCTTTGCATTAGAACACACCATTTTCTTGTTCAGGTTTAACTCTTCCTTGAATCCATTTAACGCACAAGTTGTGACAATTCAAGGGCAGGTGAAAAAACCGAACTCTACAATGGAAACAGGAGAACAACCAAATCAATTTTTGCCATTTCATGTCCTCCCCGCCTGCTAAGCATTTAATGCCAACGAACCCAACCAACCTTTGCCATCAAACATAAATAACATGAAACACAAAAACACAGTCCCCCAAGAGGGGTCATTCTTTTCAAGAAAAGCAGCAGAAACCTGGTGACCAAAGAAAGAAGAAAAATACTTTCTTACCCCACGTTTATTTAATGCAGGCTTCAGTAAAAGAACACCTGAAAAAAAAAAATAGAGATTTGGGCCAAGCATGGAAAGTAGCATGGTGGGCAACTGCAGAAAAATATGGCTAATCTACTTTGTCCTTTGCAGTAGTTTGCATGTGTATGATAAATAGGAACAAACGACAAGAGGACATCACGATTGTTGATGTAATAAATTGAATGAACCTAACGGTCGCATTCGTTTCAAAAAACTGTTTAAAATGGTAAAGTATTAAAGAAACCATTTCTCCACCTGTTACTGTGTTTTTTATGTGGAGCACAGATGCAGAAAAGACATTTGATAATGGATTGTTACACCTTTGTTCTGGGCCTCAAGAAAAATGATGTTGCCCTTGGGTCTTTTCTAATTACCTTTTGGCCACGGTAAAATAGGATGATCTTTTCAAAATAATATAAATTTATTATGCCCATAAATATGGGGCAATTTATTAAGACTTTGGTACCTTAATTCAAGGTAGATAAGTTGGTCCATCTCTTTGTTCAGATATGATAACGTTGAGTTTCACAAGGCTTCAACATTCAAGGTTAACATTAAAGAATCCAAAATCACTTACTATCAAAGATTGAATGAAGTTGCTGACACTAGTAAGTTGTTTAAGAGTTTTGGAACTTGGGATAAATATTTAAACTTTGTAATACTAACATTGTTTTTCAGGTTCAGACTCAATCAATCCTTCAAGAGTTAAGTATTGAACTATTGATAAAAGGAAACTACATATCATTTAAAGACATGAGAAATACTGAAGATGCTCTATGGAAATTTAAACAGTTGGATGAGCAGTTGAAACTTATTGGACTAGAATTTATGGGAGGTTTATTTGTTTAATCATATCTACCTTAGCAGTAATAAATAATGTCAAAAACACAAGCTGGAAACCAACAATGAAGAAGGGCCATAGGTTGCCGTTTGAGAGGGGGCCCCATTTTCTGCATTTCAAAATATTCATCTGTTAGATTTTTGAAATCTATTGAGAGGGACGATAAAGTGCTATAGGACCCTTTGACTACAGATGATTAGTTCTCTCACAAGCTGATGTGTTTTTTTATTAGTTTTTCTCTTGACACTTGCAAGGGAGACTTCAACTCCACAATCTTCTCACTCTTTATCTCACCTTAGAACACTTCTCTCTCTTACCTCCGGCTTTCTCTTGTTTAACTTTTATATTAGTCTTTTACTCTGAAGCTGCAGCTTGCTTCCTTTAACTGAACTTTTCAAGGAGTTTTAATATATATTAGTGCTGTAGCTAAAGAACTACCAGTGTTTCCAGTTTAGGAAGATGAGTGCTTCAAAGTTCATTAAATGTGTTACAGTTGGAGATGGAGCTGTTGGAAAAACCTGTATGCTCATTTGTTACACCAGCAACAAGTTCCCAACTGTAAGTTTTTTAAAGTACCAACCTGCTGAAATTCGCTCTAATCCTTGTTTTATTGCATTTATGTACTTTGAAACTCAGGAGTGGTTCCTCTCAAAAGTTTACACCCTGGGTATTTTTTTTTCTTATTTATGCAACTTAGGAGTAGTAAGCTTGCTCTTTTTCTCAAGCTTTATTGCTTTTTTTTCTGTGTCAGGATTACATACCAACAGTGTTTGACAATTTCAGTGCCAATGTGGCTGTGGATGGGAGCGTTGTTAATTTGGGTTTATGGGATACTGCAGGTATTTGGGTTTTCTTACATGTAAACTTGAGCTCTTCTTTGCTGCTTGCTATGATTGGTTGAATAACTTGATGGGTTTTGCTTGATGCTTCTTTTCTGATTGAGTTTTCGTTTTTCATCTGATTCAAAGGTCAGGAGGATTATAGCAGGTTAAGGCCACTGAGTTACCGAGGTGCAGACATATTTGTCTTAGCATTCTCACTGATTAGCAGGGCAAGCTATGAAAACGTTCTCAAGAAGGTACTATTTTCGATGCTAATGACTTCTACTTTTAACTTTTCTTCCGTTCTATAAGCAAAAAAAAAAAAAAAAGAGGACTTTTGGCTATTGATATTTTTAGATCATGTTTGAAAAAAGTGGATTTATTCCAATTCAAATTAAAGTCAAATGGCTGTTGGCTTTGTATTCTTTCTCAGCACAAATGTCTTTTAATGGAATCTTGATGTTAGGAAAATTGGATTAATGGCATCACGTCAGGAGCTGTTTTACTGTGTCATATCCAATATCCTAAATTATCCATTTGATTTGTTCACAGTGGATGCCAGAATTACGTCGATTTGCACCAAATGTTCCGATTGTTCTGGTTGGAACAAAGCTAGGTAGGCAGCTATCTGAGAATTTTTTTATCTTATAACTATGCACAGAAGTATGTTCTTACATATTGAAAGGATTTGATGAGTAACAGTGAATCATGTTCTTTCTATCTATATCAGATCTGCGGGAGGATAGAGCATATCTTGCTGATCAAATGGGGTCTAACATTATAACATCTGCTCAGGTAATGCTTTTCTTAAGTTTAGCTTTATTGTGAACTTTTATTTGTGGATAGTATTTGGGTTTTAGTATGAAGTAAAGTAGCTCATTCAGATCATGCTACACAGGGAGAGGAACTGAGGAAACAAATTGGTGCAGCTGCTTATATTGAATGCAGCTCCAAGACTCAGCAGGTGAATTCTTCATGTCGTTATATTAAGGCTTGTTCTGTTGTCTTTTCCTTCTTTATATATATATATTTCCTTTCGTGTATTGTTTTGTAAATGTTTTAATGAATAAAACTTGATCTTTGTTGACTGTTCAGAATGTCAAAGCAGTCTTTGATACTGCAATCAAGGTTGTTCTTCAACCCCCAAGGAGGAAGGAGGTGGCAAGGAAGAAAAGGCACCGAAGGTCTGGCTGCTCAATTGCGTAAGTAGTTCATTTCTTCTCTTTTGGTAGTTTTGGTTGCTTTTAAGCCTTAAGATTTATTCCTGTCATTTGAAAAGATTGGTATATTAGTGTTCATTCTTAAGTCGTGTTGTACCATTATAACAAATAATTCAGACAAGGTTACAGAATCCTCATGGTCATAGAGAGGCTGAGTTCTGTCAGATTATCACTGATCAACTGGAAGGGATAGGTTTCCGAAACAAAGACAACTGGAATTATAGGGAGGGCACCCCTTAAAATTTGTTTTTGGTCCTTGATGAGTTAAAAAAAGTCTTCTGGAACTTTGCATCATGCCAAAGCCTCCCTTAGAACAGGGAATCAGGGAGGAAAATGGAAAGGACACGTGAACTGTTCGGGCTATGCTTTTAAATGAAGCACCGTATCTTCTATTAATGCCCCCTTTTTTATAGGATCAACATTCTAGGAAAAGTTTCCTATGAATTCAGATCACTCTACATGGTTAGACTTATTTAAGGCATCCCAAGGCTCTGGTCTGGTTTGTGTGCCAATTTGAGGGCATTGCAATCAGAAAACAAAGTAACCATTGGTGAAGAGACTTGACCTGAATAAGGTCACTATAAATCTTTCAACTTAACCGATATGGAATATAAGACCACTTAGCAAATGTTTCGCTGCCTTGGGTGCATATATAGTACTAATTATTTGCCATCTGTAGCAGGAGTTTGGTCTGTGGAGGATGTGATGCTTGATTAGGAGATGGTGTGGTTGTGGATCCATAGTCATCAGCCACTGACAAGTGCTGCTTCCTGACTAAGCAAACTTCATAGATGCTTTCATGTTTTTGGGTACTCAATGACTTGTGCTGGACCAAGAAACTGACGGGGAGAAAGACAGAGGGAATTGTTCATTCTCTCGTGTATTATTAGTATTACTTTGTAAAACTTCTTTTGTGGTTGCTGCTGAAAATATAACTTGCTATGAATTAAATATGTTGTTTAACTCCTTATCCACGGGTCATTTGCTCTTTACCCTTCAGCTAGAATCTCATGTTACTTCTTTGTTCAACATCTTCTGGTTCTTGAAAAATTATTGAGCAGAAAAGATAGTGCAAGCGAACTCCTGATATAAGAGTTATGGATAATAGAATCCTTTTGCTTAGACAAGGAATTTACAAGCAATAAGCGACATTTATCAACAAAATCAGGTATTAATTGAATCCAAGTGATCAACAATCTTCCTTTTGACAAGGATTTTGGCAATGCTCACTGGTGGTTGTGTGTCATCTTCCATTTATTCGAAGCACATGCGCCACCGAAAAAAAGGACGGATGATAATCCATTTCTTCCAAGACTTCAACTACATGTACAAATAACGTTCATTCACTTAAAAATTGTCAATTTATGAGGTTCAATTGTGTCCCTGATAAGAACAAGGAAGGAACCAGCGGATTTTAGGACAGGGACTGAACCATAATAAATGATATGAAGTGGGGAAGGTAGATCGGCTTCTTAAATTTGCATGTAAGGAGGCAACTTCCCCTCTCTTATCTAACCACGCATAGGTGTCAGAATCATCGGCTCAAGAAACGAAGTATGGGATCATTGGATATATGCAGACATGATAGTTATGTCTTCCATTATATCAAAATTCAAATTTTATTGATATTTTACTATATTTTTTAAAATGTGAATCAAATCAAAATCCATTTATCGTTCGGATTAATTTTAAGTTAATATTCTAAAAATTAAGTTTGTCTGATTGCGGCTTACCAATTCTGATCCGTCCCTGACTTGATATTAAGCCTTCTGGACAAACTCTGTTGTGCCCTTTTAGCTCTTCAATTAAGACCCGGAAGAACATTCTGCTAAAAGAACTCTTTGCCTCCTGGGCTTTGATGTCGGGCCCAATAATGGGACCAAACAATGTGCTGCAATGTGACCCCACTTCATCAAACGTCGTCGTTGCTTATAACTTCTTATGCTCGCTCTTTCCTCTTTCAGATCGATTCTTCGAAGCACAACAGAAAAAAGGCAACCTCGAACATCATCAGACAAAGAAAGAAAAATGGAGCGTCCACCACCAAAGAGCTGGAGTATCCACACCAGACCCGAGATCGTCGCCAAGTACGAGATCATGGAACGCGTCGGTTCAGGCGCCTACTCCGACGTCTACAGGGCCCGTCGACTCTCCGACAACCTCATAGTCGCCCTCAAGGAAGTCCACGACTACCAATCGGCGTTCCGAGAAATCGAGGCCTTGCAAATGCTCCAAAACTGCCCCAACATCGTCGTTTTGCACGAGTACTTCTGGCGGGAGGACGAGGACGCCGTGCTCGTCTTGGAGTTCTTGAGGACCGATTTAGCGGCGGTTATTCGCGAAGCGAAAAGAAAGGAAGGTGGGGTCCGACTTGGAGAAGTTAAAAGATGGATGCTTCAGATTTTATGCGGGGTCGACGCCTGTCATCGGAACATGATCGTTCATCGGGATTTAAAGCCTGGGAATTTGTTGGTTTCTGATGATGGGGTTCTTAAGTTAGCTGATTTTGGTCAGGTAAATTTTATTGGATTTTCTTAGCTTTAGTTTGATTTTGGTTTTTTGAGTTAACGGTTCTGTTGGGGAACTTCGGTTTTGCGAAATGTATGTGCTCTTCCTTTTTATTGCTTCTTACAAGATATATAGTTGAAATGTGAAGCTTTGGGAAGAAAAGTGTGGTGACTGGTGATCTTGAATGAAGTTTAGTTTTGAGTGGAAGATTTGCTTTAATTTAACGGGACACATAGCAAGTGTATAAACCCAGAGCATCTAAGTGTTCAAGATAATAGCCCGATGATTAAGTTCAATGACCATTTATCAAGTGTATAAACCCGCCCATTGCGTTTATAAAGTCCACCGCCAGTGTGTAGAATAATAATCTGATTAGGAATATGTTGAAATTTTTTGTTCTCAAACTATGTCTATTCCTTTGTTCTTTTAGCAGATGCTTCAAAATATGTGATCAAATTGATCTGTACCAAAGTTCAGAGAAGAAAATTTGGATGCTTTGGGTTTGACGGGATTTTTTCAAATTTCTGCATTCTGGGTGTTTTTGTCATTCAAATGTTGTATTTGTAATGGTAAATGAGGTGATGCATTTGCATTAATAAGAGGTGTTGATGCTAAATTATGAAATACTATTGCTTTTTCTATTGACTTGCTACAATATCATTAGGACGTCCCATTGGTTTCCTGATAATTACAGGAAAGCTTAGCGCATTGGCCCCATGCATTATATCATAATATGACTTTTCGGTGTCAATAAACGGTTAGTACAGGCACAGGCTGTCAAGATTTGGCATCAATGTCGTTTGTTTTGATTGTTACTAACGTGCTTTCAGTAATTTAAATTTTGTGGATTTTGGTCTGGGCCCGCATCTTGCGCTTTTCATGTTCTCATGTTTCATACTAGGTATATCAAAAGAATGATGGGATCAAGGAATTGAAAGAAGTGGAGATTTTGTCTCGACTAAGTATTAGTGGTTCCTTGGTGGCTGTGTTAACTTGACAACTCGGCTGCTAGAACTCTCCAACTGCTAGTTTTGAGTAGTTAGTCTTGATTGCAACATCTATCTCACAGCCTTGGTACATATTCTTGTATGAATGTGATTAGTGTCTCTAGTGTGTTTCTCAAGACCGCCGAGTGCTGTGTGAGTTATTGTCTATAAAAGAGCTGTGCTGTTTATTTAATTTGTTATCTTCGATGTGTCATATGTCTGTTTGGCTTTGTTTTCAGGCAAGGATGCTCATGGAGCCCAGATTTGTTGCTGACAATGATAACCAACAACCATACGAGCAGAACACAGGATATCACGAAAACATTTCGCCACCATTAGATGCTGTCCCTGGAACTGACAGTTTACAAAATCCAGGATATAATAACCAAGTGGAGGAGGACATGAGTAGAGAAGAATATTTTAGACAATTCGTTGAGCTCAAGGCTAAACGACACGCCTTGGATGAAACTGACAAAGAAACAAATATTAATGACGGAAACACATCTTGTCTTGCAACAGGTACTATAAGTGACATTGAAGATGATCCTCTCAAGAGTTCTTACTCATACGAGGCTGAAGAAGGGGGGGATGATGAACATGGTGCCCTCACATCTTGTGTTGGTACCCGCTGGTTCAGAGCCCCTGAACTACTCTATGGATCAACAGACTATGGACTAGAGGTGGACTTGTGGTCATTGGGTTGCATCTTTTCAGAGCTGCTAACTCTTGAGCCCCTTTTTCCAGGGATTTCTGACATTGATCAGCTGGGCAGAATCATTAGTGTTTTGGGAAACTTGACTGAAGAGGTCTGGCCAGGCTGTTGTAAACTTCCTGATTACAGAACAATTTCTTTTGCCAAGATAGAAAATCCAACTGGTTTAGAAGCCTGCTTACCCAATCGGTCCCCCTATGAAATTTCTCTTGTCAAAAGGCTTGTTTGTTATGACCCAGCTAATAGAGCTACTGCAATGGAACTGCTCAATGACAAGTATTTCAATGAAGAGCCTCTTCCAGTTCCAATATCTGAGCTGCATGTCCCTCTTACAAAGAATGACCACGATGAGGATTCCCCTGGTGGGTGGAATGATTATAATGACATGGGTTCTGACTCTGATTTCGATGATTTTGGCCCCGTTAATGTCAGGACCACCAGCAGTGGTTTTTCCATGCAATTCTCTTGAGCTTGGTCGGTATTGAGGTATATCGTTGAACAGTTAAATTATATATTCCAATTTGTTTTAAGGTATAGTTAAAAAATCAGCAATTAGAAAGATGAGAGATCATGAATCTTTGGAAGTTGCATGTCTCTGTATTAAAACAATATGTTGTATGCACTTCATTAATTGTGAAAACCAGAAATATATACATGTGGTAAAGTGTAAGCTTTTCCTTCCCTTTTTTTGTTTTTTTTTTTGTTAAAAACGCCAAAAATTTAGTGTATTTGATGAAAGGCATAATCAAAAGAGTATTGTCTTACCTCATTCCAATTTTCAGATGGCAAAAGGCCGCTTAAGATCAGCAACTCGGGCTAGTAGATTCTTTCCAACGGTGGGTGAAAAATGACAAACAAAAAGAAAAAGAAGGCAGAAGGGATAAGAGAAAAAGAAATATAAAAAAATTTGTTTGGTATATAAAAACATTTATTATTTTGAAAAAGTTGAGATGATATTTTTGTAGGAGTTAACAAATGTGATGAAAATTTTTAATTAAAAATTTAAGTTATTATTTNACAGGTCGAATCAAGTTTTTGAATTTGGATCAGCTTTGCTAGCTCTAGATGAAATATATATTATATATATATATATATATATATATGAGAGTTTTAAATATTAATTTTTAATTGAGGGGTAAAATGATATTTTTATATTTATTCTTTGCATATTCTTTTATATGCTTTAACTAACTAAACATCATTCTATGAAATTATAAAATAATTATTTATGCTATATTATATTCTTACAATTTTTATTTCATTTTACAAACCAAAACATACCGTTAATTCATTAATGTCTCTTTACATTGAGCGTCGGTCAATCCATAAAACACTTGTTTTAAAAAAAAATTAAGAGTAATGTCACATTTGACCTTTATATTATAATGCAATACTTGTATTAAAAAATTAATATTTAACGTGATATGTGTTAATGAATCAATCAAGACGTAGTTATGTAATCAAACAAATATCACATAACACATGCTTCTAGAAATGATATGCTTTCATCGAAACCACGCTTAATCCGTTCAAAATTATGTCGCCAAATTTGTCAATTATCTGATCAAATTCAATGCAATTCATTTATACGAACTCCCCTTTTCCATCAAAAATCAAAGGGGTCTTAGTTTCATTAGCAGATGACACATGGTATGATATTAAATAAGGGCCAAAAAGGAGGGCACCCATTCAGGGCAGGGGATTTTCAATCTTTTATGGATTGTGATGGGTACCTTCCCATGCTTGATTATCCCATCTCTTTCTTGGTGCAACCTATCCCAATTAAAGTTGATTTCATCTTGAGAGCAAAGCAGCAATACATACTTTAGAGAATTTAGGCACTGCCTAGTTTATAAAAAGCTGATTAATAACTGTATTTTTTGATGCCATTGGTTGATGATTATCCTTTGTAATTTTCTTTTTGATTCTAGCTTTTGTTCCAATACATACTTAATGCTTATTACAAGCCTACAAAGGGAATACTATTCTATCAGGACACAAAATTACTGTATTGAACAGAGCTAACAATTGAGCACAAAATCAAATATTCCTTCACAACAACCCCATTTGGCAATTGCCAGGAGGTGGAAATACTTTCATGTTAAATAAATCATTTTTTTCAAAGAGATTACATTATCATTGCTAGTGATGCTACTGACCAAAACCCAGAATTGCATTAAACTAGCATCGTAGTTACCTTCATGCCCTAACTAAAATCCATCGGGTTTTGAGACCACTAACCAATTTGATAGGATTATTACTTGTGCTTTTGATTAAAACCATATTATTCAGTTTTTACTAGGTAAATGCTCATGTAACAGGAAACATGCTTAGACATTATACCGTTGATAGGATTATTTGATTAAAACCCTATTATCCAGTTCTAACTATATAACAGTAAACACTGACACTTCCTTTTTTTTTAATAATTTAGAGACTAATTTAAGTATTGTGCCTAATATTATTTATTTAATCAAAATAAACTTAGCAGAAAACAAGGGCATGCTATAAAGAAAATAAAAAAAAAAATTTGACTTCGAAATAACCCTAAATAAGAAACAACCTCTTAATTTCATCTTCTGATAGAACCATTTTTGCTTTCTCCTTTCTCCTACTAGCTGATTAAATTTTCAAACATTGATTAATATTTTAGCTTCTATAATGAACAACTTCAACTTCAATTAGAACTTATGTAACATGACAATTGCATAAACAAATGGAATCAATTTCAGATGCCAAACTAGCATCAGTATTAAAGGAATGTTTTGAACCTATACTCATATAATCAGTTGGCTGCAATTGCTATAAAAGCTCACCTGTATGCTGAACTTCTTTTCCCGTTAGTTTGTTGGTTAGTACAAATCCTATCTTATTACAAGTCTTATAGTAATTTTCAATCACTACCCTGTTTAGCAGCTCCACCACTAGTACCAGCTGTTGTCATGAAAGATTCACCACATCCACACTGCCCTTTAGAGTTTGGGTTGATAAAAATGAACTCAGACCTGAGTTTATCATCTACAAAGTCCATCTTGGTTCCAATCACATGCATCAAAGCTTTTGGATCAATTAATATTTTCACACCCTTGTCTTCAACCAATTCATCAAACTTTCCTTTCTCATCAGCGTAATTGAGGGTGTAGGATAAGCCATTGCAACCACGAGCCTTGACACCCAATCGAAGGAACGGTCTTTGACGCTGTTGAAGAAGGTGACGGATTCTGGAGGCGGCTGCATCGGTCAATGACAGGGCTTGCCGCCTCATGGCTGCAGGCCTGATCTTCTCTGCAGCAGTCATAAATAATCGTGAAGCCATGATTTTTGTCCCCGGCCTGCACTGGTGGTAAAATTTGATTAATATTTAGTAATACCACAGTGTCAGAATATTATTTACATCAATTAATGACTTTAATCAAAATAACATTAGCGAAAAACAAAACCCTAGAACGAGCATGCTAAAAGGAAAATAAAAGAAATTGGATTGGCTTTGAAACAACCCTAGATAAGAGAATAACCGGCGAGAGAGGGAGAGATATACCAAGAAAATAAATAGCAGAAACACTAGGAAAACAATACTCTAAGAGAGAGGACACCCCTTTATATAAAGGAGGCCTTCACAAAGAATGAGAGTTTTATACTCTCTATACATGTGAAGTTCTCCTTAAAAAGTAATTTATATACCTGTTTTATTTTATCATTTAAAAAAAAATTCTACATGTTTTAAAAGACTATTAAATAGCAAATGTTATTACATTCCATAAGTTACATTATGACTTCCATTTGTGCTGGCCCTTTTTTCGGTCAGAATTTGTTATTTTACTTCTCATCAACAATATTAGCATCTAATTCATTTGATTGTGACAAACAATATGAAGAACAAAACAATGTGCGTTCGAAACTTACCCATCCCGCATTCGAATGAGATAGGGAAAACAAGTTTCTAATATTTGGTGCTCCTTATATGAGCTATATAGTCCTTACTAAACTACCTCACTAACTTCAATACCTTAGCTATGTATTCAAATCTTATTCAACTAACGAACACCAGGCTTCGTTTAATTGTTGTTTTTAATCATATAGCAAATGCAGCCAAGAACCAACAGATCCAAAGCTAGCACCAAATCACAAACAGTCCTTGCAGCTCTAATGTGAGAAGGGAAGGCAGGGCAACACATGAAAGGTCCAACCAGAATTAGCATGCAAGATGAAATAAACATGAAAGGAAATAAAAGAAAGAAACAAAGAAAAATCATGTGTTTTTAATAAAAACAGACATCTGCAGGACACAAAACTGAGCTGCCGCCAGCCTCCTTCCTAAAATTACAACCATGTGATAATGTGTATATGAGGTATCAAATTGGCAGTTCAGCTGTCCTGTCTTGTTCATATCTAATCAAATTCTATCCCAATCATGTTAGTCCCAATAATTTTCATTGCAAAGTCAGTTCTAATTTCCAACTTCCTTCCAAACATATCTTTTGTTCCTGAACAAGCCGCCATATCTTGTTTATTTATACAAAATTAAAAAAGTCAAATCGGGATTTTGCTAGCACTGCTTTTAAGCTAAACACACATGAAACCAACCCCCAAATCAAGGATCAAGCTCATTGCCATTTCTCTAGGCTAAGCACAAATGCCAACTAGGATTTAGACAGATATCTTAGTTTTGAGCTGTAATACTATATTAGAGGGAAGGTGGGCAAATTAAATAATCTTCAAAAGATTGCAAGTTAGCTGTCTGAACTCTGAATCATACGTCATACAGACCAGGTGGGTAGGCAAAGTGCCAAATTTAAACCCAATTTCTTTGCTGATGTTTCTGCTCCTTCCAATTAAGGAGCTCTCCCTTTTATGAAAATCACTCATTGGATACCATTCCAGAAAATGTTCGCCAAATTTTATTATAAAAACTTGCTAGAGAACAGCTCGCAAACTTTCCTTTATAATTGCAATATCTAATTGTTGTCTCTTACTTTTAACGTATCTTTTTAGCTCATTTTTTTCCTAAAGAAAAAGAAATTTTCCTGATGTAGATGCTGATATATGTGAATTCTGTTACTTATCATTATGTTTTGTACTTAAAGTGAACGCAGTACAAAAGCCAGAGATGAGGTGCCTTAGCCGAATATGTTTGAGCAGACAGCAGCAAGCAAACCAGTAGTGTATACCAAACCAAGTAGTAGACCAGACAGAAGAATTCATAGGAAGACACAAGCAGAGAAGAGGAACTCTTTACCTTGTAAATCAGCAGATACAAAAGGAAGCAAGCAAGCCAATACAAGAACACCAAGAAGTAATTCCATCTTCAGCAAAGTCAACAAATAAAACAAGTAAAATGGAAGAAAAATCTTGGCTAAAAATCCGATATTTACCTGTGAAAGAGTCAAAACTTGATGGCTAGAGTCTTGTTTTCCTACAATAAAAAAAGTAGATAAATCAGACCTCATTGAACCCTAAACCCAAATCAAGAAAACCCAGATTTGAAGAAGAGAAAGAGGAAGAAGAAGAACCCTGACCCAAATTAAAAAAAAAAATCAGATTTAAAGAAAAAGAGGAAGAAGAAAGACTAAGCAAAAAGTTCAGTTTTCAACCCTAACAATTTCGGACTTCAATAGCAGGAAGAAGAAGCAGGACGAACGAAAGCATGTGCTTAGGATTCGATGATCTTGCCGAGCGAAGAAAGGCAAAATGTTAAATAGATATTTTAACCTTGTAGAATAAGTGGCCCAACCTGAGACTCCATTGGTTTTTCCATTACTTTGCTGCAAGGTTGATTATTTTCTTACCCGATAATGTAAATGTAATTTAAATAATCACATCTCTTACACCATATGCTGCCTAAATACTTGTCTCATTTTCAAATTCAAATGAACTCATGTACATTGCCATCCTGTTTGACTTTATTTTTTTTAATTTAAAAATTATTATAAAATTTTTATAAAAAATAATAATTTTAAAATTAAACTAAAATTATTTAGTAAATTTTTTTTTATAAGTTATAACTTTGATTAAAATTATCGTAAAAGATATTTGTTTAGAAGATAATATTGTAATTATTTTTAACAGATAAAAGATATTTTTGAAACAAAAAATAACTTTTTATATTTAAAAAAAAAAACTCTTTATAGGAGTTTTTCTTGAAATTTTTTTTTTCAAAATTTTATTTTTTAAAAAAAAATTACTTTTTTTAAAAGCTTTTTAAAATTTATTTTTGATTTGATTTTTACTTTTAAGAAGTAAATAAATTAAAAAAAGTCGAGCCAAATAAACACTACTTAGCATCCCAATCCATATATTGAAAAATTATTCGTGCATAATAATTAAGCCGCATATCGAGTCCTTAAAATAATTATCTAAATTATTTAAATAAAGTTATTATATAATATTTATTATTTTATTAAATTATTATATTAATTAAAATTGTATTATTATAATATTATTAATTCATTAAAATTAAATTATGAATAAGATTAATTATATATATATAATTTAGGAAACAGGGGACTTGTTCTCGAAAGGAGTCTGCAATAGTTTACACAACCAACATGTGCACTCTTGAATTCCTTCAGTGTGCTGTGATTCGATGATGCACCTCAGATCAACTGATCAAGTGCTTTGTGATATCTTCAGTCCCTGGCCTTTACCTATAGACAAATATCTACAAAAAGTTGGATATGTTTTAAGCTCAAAACCTAAATTTCAGTTCTAGTAACTGTGAAAAATGAGGGTAAAAATCTAAAAATGAACAGGGCTATATGATTTCTCAATAATTGGGGGTGCAAACATGGTTACCCACCTAGCTAAACTGAGTTTGACATGTAAGTATGTACGTATGCAGACAAGATTAGGAGTTTGGCATGAAGGACTTAGTACATTTAAAATCTTATTCACATAAAATGAAGAATATACTTGCTGCCTTTGATCAAAATTATCTTCTCCAAGGTCCTCAGCCCATAGGAATATGTACTTGTATTCAGCAACATAGTCTGGAAGCAATAATCGTTTGGCAAACCACCTACAACAACATAGCTTAACAGGTGTGCGCACTGCCGTGAACAAGGAAGAGAATCATTTGGGGCGACTAAATTTGATTCACTGCAGACGCATGTATGGCAAGTCTATCCATTCATCCGCAATAACATAATAATGCGACTGAATACAGTCAAGGACGCAGCACCGCAGAAGCACTTCAGTGTGCATTGACTATACATGCGGCGAATGTATTAATGTTAATGTTGTCGGATTCTTTCAATCCCACTTACGCTGTTAGTAAAAAAAATCCGTTACTCCAAATGAAATTATTTCAGTAAAAGAATTTTGATTTAATTATTAATAAAAAGCATCATGAACATATTATACACTTTATTAAAATTTTCTTAGATTATTACATATAAGCATTTGATATTTTTTAATTATATATAAGCATATGATTTAGTGCAGCTCGCTTGACCCTAAATGGAAAGACATGAAATTTTACCTTGGAACCAAGCAAAAACAAATTGAACCATAAAGATTTGATAAAAAAATGTCACATACACAGCGCATCTAATATCATTTGATGCCGGAATACATCGCTCTCACTACAATATTATGAACTCTCCACAAAATACAATTGGCCCCAGATGAATTAAGGGCCAGATGGATTTATAACTATTACTTCATGTCAAACATCTGCCTGGTGCCAAACTTGGTTTCCATGAGATCTATTGTTCAATCAAAATTCCTGCCCTTCCCATTTGTTTATGTTTTGACCTGCATATGAATCCATTCCACCGAATGAGAAGGAATTATATACAAGAAACTCTCTTAACAGTACGTGTGCATGCACACAAATGCAAGCAACATGTGCTTGTGTGCACAAGCAGATGCGTCTGTACGTGTTGGGGCGGTTCGTTTTGGTTGCTCTATATATAAGTAAGATCAGCTTATACTAGCAACTTCATCAATAAGATTGAATCGAGAAGAAAATATACCCTCTATTCCTGTGGGAGAAGAGCTATCTCAATTTCTTGAAGAGATTTTCCTTTTGTCTCCATTACATTCCTTTTAACGAAGACCACAGCCATCATGCAAACACTTGCAAACATCGAGTATAAGAGCTGTGGCCCAAGTTGCTCCAGCAAACGAAGGAACAGCAAGCCCACAAAGAAATTAATTACCTGAAGAGCAGTGCAGAAGCAACCAACAAAAAACCATCAGAAGATAATATAGCAGTAGGGATCTATTTCTGATTTCTCTGCTAAAATTTGATATCCCAACTTGTGTAACTAAATTTGATTGCATATGCTGTCACAACTCACAAGGATACAAATTCATTCTTGGAAGAAGAGAAGCAAACAACCAACAAAGAAAATGGAAGGAAAGAAAAGAAAATTACCCAGTGCACTGACATACAGATTGCCATAGCTTTTGCCCTGATTCGACTAGGGAAAATTTCTGGTAGAAGAAGACCTGGAACAGGACCTGCTCCTAGTGCAAATGTAAAGACGAACCTGCACAAAGTTCAAATTAGAGTCCATATCCGGAAATTGTATCTCTAACTGCCTTCCAGCGCCCAAGGCTAACATTTTACATCATAGGCAATTTATATCTCCATAATTATGAACATAATCAAACTAACAGTTCTGCTCGTGGTTTATAAAAGAGTAATATTAAATATATTTGATAATCTTTTCATTATTTGCAGGACATTCAATTACACATCTAAGCTTTTGCTTATTTCATTGGTCAGAGTCAGTCAGGTCTGAGCCTCTGAGGATCCAAACACATTTAAACTTACAACCAAGATTTCCAACTATGACTTCCACAGATTTTGAATACTTTCTGCCGTGTAAGACCTTGGTGTTGAGAGGTTTTTAAAAACAGGTAAATTTAATCAATACTTACATTAGCATGCCGCCAACTGATAGGTATAAAGATCCAGAGCCTGACACATAAGTATTTGCTGCAGTGACTTGAAGAACCATTGATATAGTCTGTGTAAATCATATGCACACATAAATACCAATTTCTAGTCATAATTTACATTCAAGAAAAGAAAATATATTTGCTTTTAGCTGAGCCATCCATAACATGGTAACAGCAGTCTAAATAACTGTACTTCCATAGTCCTTGTTATGAAGGATATACTAGCTTCTTTCACAGAAAAAATCATTTTGATTTCATTTTAAAATGAGATAAATGGAACACTTTAACAAAGGAGGGCTCCTTTCTCTTGGCACAAAAGACAAAACATGTGTAAAGCATTGACGAACGTAAATTCAGACGCCCATGGGTAGACAATATGCCTTTTTTTTCTTTATTTCTCTGAATACATGTCATGGAGCAATATTAGAATACTACTTATACATGAAAGGGCTTTCCAGGAGAAAATTGGTGAGAAGAATTATATTTACCATGCCAAAGAAACTCCACAGAAGAAGCACCTTCCTTCCAAGTTTGTCCATTAATAGCATCGCAATGATAGATCCTATCATGAATGAAAAATCATAGATCATGAGACAAGGCAAAATGCCATAATACAACATGCACAAGACAGGCATTAAGGAAATAAGGTATACCTGTTAAATTTGCAACTCCAATGAACACATTCGCAAGGTCTGATGGTACTCCCGCACTTTTAAATACAGATGAAGAGAAATAAAATACAGCATTTATACCAGATAGCTGTTGTAAAGCAAAGAGGGTTGACCCAATAAAGACAACTGCAAAAGGAGAACATGAATAACAAAGCCTAAAAGGGAAAAATCAAAGCAGAACAGGAAGCTACAGTGGTGGCAGCAATAGCAGCTGTAGATGCAAAAAATGGAGAGAATAAACAAGGCATAAAACCGAAAAAGTTTCTGAACTATTTAAGAAAATTCAAATAAACCCTTATTTTTTATTATGTTCAATTAATCTCTTGTGCTTTTATTTTGAGCCAAATAAATCTTTATGACCAATAGTTTACTAATTGGCATTAGTCAAAATGACACATGTCATTTTTATGCCACATGGTGTGCTGACTTGTCATAATTGATGGTGATGTAGCATGACGACATTGTCACATGGCAATTTCAACCCCTTTACTATGACCAGTCAACATGCCGTGTCAGTACCACATGAGCATAAATTAAAAAATTTCATTTTGACGAATGGTAATTAGTCAACAATTAGTCATAAGAGTATATTTGACCCCCAAAAAAAGAATAGAGCTTGATTGAATCCAATAAAAGAAAAAGAGCTTATTTGAATTTTCTTGAATTGTTCAGGACTTTTTAAAGCATTATGCCAATAAAAAACTGCTCAGAAAGCCTAAAGAGTAATATCTACCTCTAAAATGGCAGCCATAGAGCAATTCTGAGAGTTTCACAGTGTCCGCATCATCCCCTCTGTCAAATTTGGATAATTCTAACATGGCATATTTGACATGTGATCCACCTAAAAGCCTCTCAAATTCAGCTTCCGCTTCAGCACTTCTTCCTTGCTGTGTGACACCACCAAGACAACATAAGCATTTTACTTCAACTTGAACTTTAACAAAACTGACAATCTGTTTTTGTCGAATTTGGTTGCATGCTACAGGTGGTGGGCACATTTCGGAAACATTTCAATAGAAGAATGGGACTGTTTTATGCAGCAAAAGTCAAAGAACAAATAACATGACCAAAAGGGATCTAGTAAAACTTGATACTGATTCTAACCAATGAATTGCATCTATAAAAGCAAGGAAGCGACACATACACCCATGGAGATTATATTACATAAAATCAGATAATTAGAGCAACGCACAGTTAAGGGGAAAAAAGTTATGTTAAGAATCAATATCCAAGGCTTTGTTTCAATATTCATATGATACTATTAAGATTGAATAGTTAATATTTAAAATTGCAGATCATGAAAAAGAGGGAGCAAACCTTGTATAACCAATGTGGACTCTCAGCACAAAACATCATGGCAAATGCAAGTAACCCAGCAGGAATCGTGGAGACCCAAAAACAAATGCGCCACCTGAGCAAATTAAGCAAAATAAGTCAGAAAAGTAACATATCAATAAAAAATTCTACCTAAAGCATGATTCATACCAGCCAGCAATGTCTTTGACAGGGATTCCGATAAACAAAGCCCCCATAAGTCCCAGACATGTTGCAATCTGGATGAAGCTTCCGAAAGTACCCCTCACAGAAGCAGGGGAAACCTACAAGCATTGAGTACATAAATCAGGTAACAAAAATCCGCTTTATGTTCATGCACAAAAGAGAGAGTGCTATATAAGTCGACAATTAATGCATCACAAAATCAACAGTGTGGATACCTCCGTCACATATAGAGCTGCAACAGGTGGACCAAGTCCCATTCCAGTCCCAACTAAGAACCTTCCAATGAGCATACCCACCAAATTTTTTGTTGTTGCACTGAAATGAAAATTTTGTTTTTCAGAGTCCTATTGCTTTCCTTATAAACTCAGACTTTACAAAGTGAAACAGAGAGAACAGAATCATGTGGGGACTAAAGCAAGTAAATTAAAGTTTCATAGGACATTAAGGAAATACTCTGTATATCACATATTAACAAGTTCACTACATGACCTCTGCACAACTAATGATGTAAGAGCAAAAGTTACCACAGGTCAAAATAGAAGAAAAATAATTATGTAACATGAATTAATCAAGGTCCTATCTATTCTAACTTAATTCAAGACGGTAGAGTTTAAGTGACACATAAGTTTTTCTCAAGGTTATAAACTTCTAATCCATCTTCCTCAGATATAAAAAAAATATAATTCAATGCATCAAAAGTAAACTAATATATTAAAAAAGGGAGGGTGTCAAGTGCAAATCGCAAGTTATTATTAGCAGCACTAGGAAATAAAAAAAAGAACACGGCAGTCAGTAAGAAAGAAATGAGCATGGCAAAAAAATTAACTATCACCAGCATTTGATTACCATTGCATATTACCTCATAGAAGCACCAATAATCATAGGCACAGCACACAACTGAAATGCCCTACGGCGCCCAACACCATCAGCAATCCAACCACTGAACAAAGATCCAATAAGGGCACCACCCAAACATGTACTCACCACCAGACCTACATTTAACATTTTATAATAAAGCCGATCATGTTACTTTAGATGTGAAAGTCAGAAAGAAAAAGAAAAGAAAGATGGGAAAAAGTTGTCACCTTCAGCCAGAGTATTCCCACTGAAACCTAAATCTAAAGAGATGCTCTCAAGCGGTTCATTAACTACCCTGTATAGAATAGTCAATATGCAAACCATAAGCTTCTAGTCATGTTAACTAATCAAAAAGAATAAGCAGGAAAATAATATAGAGATGACAGTTTGATATAGAACACGAACCCAAGGTGGTAGCCAAATAGGAATGAAGATATGGTTGCCACTAGTACATGCGGGAAAGAAAGCCTCCATGAAGGATTTGTACTTTCCACATCCATGCTGTTCTGTAAGAGAGCTAAACATACACAATAGTTAAGCACAAAAATCTTCTTGAATGCTCATAAAAAATTTTAAAGAATTCATTCAAGCAACCCTTTTCATAATTTTCCAGGAAATTGGTTAGATATCCTAAAACAACCTCTAATTTTTTTAATCTGTTTTTCGCATCATGGATCACCAAATGCAAATTTCTGAAGGGTGAACTAAAAAGAGAGCAAAAGAACTATGCAACTGAAAAATGTAGCGCTAAAAAAGAAGAAAAATCAAATTTCAAAATCCTGCCATTGGTTAAAAATTTTCTGCATACAGAATTCAAAAAGACGCAACTCAGGGGATAAATACCAGTGAGCGCTTCAGGCAATTAGAATCGAACTGAAGTTTGTTGGTTCTGGGTCTATCAACTAGACAACCATGGCTGTGCAGAGACCCTCAGCTGGTCAATAGATAAATTTACCTGAATTCTCTTCTACATCCATTACAGTTGAATGATCTCTTGATGACAACCTCTTGTACATTGAGAGTGCTTCACGTTGACGTCCCCACATGCCAAACTAAAGCAGCCAGCTCTGGCCTTCAAATCACTTGATCTCGCTAGTCTTGGTAAAGACTTACTGTCACATTGCACATAAATTAGCATTTAACATCAAAATCTCATTTCCTTCATTCATCAAAGAACACTTAACATGCAAAGCTCTGTTTATTTGCCTGTATTAGAACTGTAATACAAAACTGAAACAAATTCACATTCAACAGCTTGTATTTTGGCCAATTCCCATCAATTCAAAACAAGTCAAACAAATCTCAATCTACAGTTCATAACAAAGATTAATCCGAAAGAGAACTGTTTAGATCGCACTTAGCGTCAATAAAAAGCAAACGACTCTCTATTGCTATCATAATAACACAAAAACTTACCTCCCACTTTCACTAGGTTGACACTAAAAATCTGAAAATTAAAGCTAACTTCTATCCTTACCGTTCAAAACTCACTTCATTTTCTCTTTTCCTTGATTTTTTTTTTTTTTGAAAGGCTCTTTTCCTTGATTTTTCTAACAACCAAACAGAAGGAAAAGGAAAAACAGATGATCTTCGTATTAAACTAAACTAAAACCTATGAAACTATAATTGATCGCCTTCATCAATCAAACCAAATAACTTACAGAAATATAAAATCACAGTAAAAATTGCACGACAAAATGATCATTTAAAAGAAATACAACAAAGATTAACGCTAAAAAAGTTAATATTCGATGAAAAAAGTTAAAATTAAAATCACCTCGCTTAAGATGATTTGATAGATCTGCCGTACATAATCAGCATAGAATTTTGGAGACAACTTCACTTTAAGGTTACGAAATTTCGCGACAAAGAGAAAGCTCTCGAGTTATTTATAAGTAAAGGAAAATGTAAAAAAAAAGTGCGGTTAGGGGCTATCGTGCGCCGGGGGTTGGTTTATGAGGAGTGGGGACTGGAGGCTTCTTAAATACTGCTGCAAGGAAACAGAGCAAAGGCAATGGTTCTTTTTCCACAGCGAACTGGGCTGTATTAAAAAGCACGGGAAAGGAACAAGTTTGCTAATGCTACTTAATAAATCTTTTTTTAATTTAATTAAGTTTATTAGTAGCTAAAAAACAAATTTGCACAGCTGGGAAATCAAATTTAAGTCTTAAAAAAAACGTTATTTATGATCTCACTGTCAGTCGCGTACGAGAAAAAAAGGGGTTTCGATTCGGTGTTTCGACTGGTTTTTTCCAGTTGGACACCTGTCTTCCAGTCGAAGTTGACAGGTCGGTGGAAGGAGATGATGATGGGGGTAGTTTAGTCAATTAGTGTATGGGGAATTTTATTCCACGGTCGTATGCAGGACAAGTGGCAAGCGTCTAGAAATGAGAGAAGTTTGAATTATTGCAGCACTAAAGACCTGTTGGTCTGTGCCCTGTGGAAGTCGCCGTTGCGTAAGGCAAGGTAGTGCTAATGTCTTTATGACTTTATCCTTATAGCACCTTGCAGTTCCGTTGATTTACGACGCCTGCCACTCCTCGGAGTGGTGTAAATAAGTTAATCTTACTGCAAATAGGATTTAGGTTTATGGCAAGTTTCACCTTTTGTGGCCTTCTATAATAGATTTGTATACTGTTTTTTTTTTTAACAGGATTGGCATTCCCATATTGAATCAAACATCCAAAAAGGATAGAGTAAGATAAGCAAATTCCTTTCATATATCCAAAAGCAATATGTATAATGAAATAGATGTACCAACGATTAACATCTCAAAATTTTATGTTAAAGAAAGTGTGTAATGTTTGTCACTGTTCTTAGTTTTACGAATGGACTATAACAATATACATAAATTTATAAAAAAATTTATTATTATTATATAATAATAATATATAGTAAAAATTTTATAAATTACTAATTTTAATCGATCTCAATTTGAAATTAATGTATTAAATTAATAATTCACTAAATTTATAAGATAATACATTAAAAAAAATACATAAATCTCACTTGATATATAAACTAATAATCTCCTTATTTATCAAAATCATATATATATATATATATAACTCAACTATAAGGCCTTTATAAAATATTACTTCAATGTTATTTGTTTTTTTTTTAAATTGATGTCTCTTTGGATATTATTTCTAATTTTTTTTAGTACATAAAAAAGTTTTACTATTGTGTTTTCGTATTGCAAGAAAAAATTATATAATGTGATTATTGCTTTAAGTACATCTTTGCACAAGATAGGCTCTGGTATAAAACTATAGTCCTCAACTTCGTATTTTTTGTCATTTTTCATAACATTTTCAAAAATTTGTTCATCACGAATAATAATAATTTGTAATTTGGTAATATTTGTATAATCACAATACATAATAGATGTATTAAGTTTAATGTTTTGAAAAAAAATAAAGAATATCTTGATAAAACAATTTTTATTAATAAATTTATAAATTAATAATTTATTAATTTATTGATAAAATATATCTTGATTAATTAATAAATTTTCATGGTTTTAAAGGTAATAGTTTATAGAGGTTTTACTATATATTAAAATCATTTTTCCTTATGTAATTTTAAAAAATTAATAATTCTTCTTGAAATCTCTGGTCTACTTAAGCATTAAGTTTTTTATTATCTTTAGTACTTGTTTGGCCTAACTTTTTTTAACTTAAAAGTTATTTTGAAGCTTTTATAAAAAATAATAACTTTCAAAATAACTTTTAAAATTAAATTAAAACTGTTTGATAAGCTGTTTGACAAAATAAATTATACAAGCTTTAAGTTTAGTTAAAATTATCATAAATGGATTTATGTCATCTTTGATTACTTAATAAATCAAAACGAAACAACTCTTCTTCAAGTTTATACACGATTTTAAATATTAAAATTAAAAAAATGGAACAATACTCAAACTTACATAGTAATAATAGTATTAGATTTTTATTGATCTAGCAAGCAATCAAATGCTTCAATTCCCCCAAAAAAAAAAAAGAGGAAACGATACATATGACATTAAAATCCTTTTTAGTGAAGAAGAAAAAAAACTTTTAAATAATATCATAATGCAGCTTCAAATTTTGAATTTTATTTTCTCTTAATCTTTTTAAGAACAAAAAAATCTTAAATGTTGCTACTTTGTTTTTGAGTTTTATATTTTTTTTCTTTTTTCTAGTAGTTTTTATAAAAAAGAGGTAGAGGAAAGGGAGATCGAGATTAATGGTGATTTGAATAAGAATGAGAGGGGAGGAAGATTGATAGAGAAAAAGTTATTTCCTTAAAAATTGACCTGTTTTTTTTAAATAAAAAAAGAAACAAAAGCTCATCTCTAAAGTTTCTTTTTAAACATATTTTTTACAATTTTATTTTTTAGATAAAGCTACTTTTTTAAGAGTTTCTCAAAAATCCTCTTTAACTTGACTTTTATTTTTAAGATATAGATAAACTAAAAAAAAATTAGGGCAAATAAACACTTAGTGTAATAAAAACAAATTACAATTTGAAACTTAATTTAAAAGCTCCTTTAAATGTCAAGTGCAAAAAACTTATGCAAAAAGTGTATGTTCTATCATATTTCAAAATATATATTTTCACAATTTAATATTTTTCACTTTCTAAATTTTTAGTTTTTAGATTTTAGATTCATTTTGTTTTCGAAGGCAATGACTATATATATATTTCAATTTTGAGACAAATCACCTTTTGATACGACTTAGATGTTACAGGTCCAAATTTAGGCCTAACCTCGTGCGAACTTAAATTTTGAAAATATAACTTAACTAAGTTTATAAATCACAAACTCACGTTTTCAACTCAAAAGATATATATGATAAGTGGTGGAGACTCATGTTTATATACCTAAGACCTACTCCATCTCTTATTAATGTGAGAACTATAACGTTCTATCCCACCCAATTGTGCAACGCCTTTGTTGCATTTTCTCTTTACTTATAGGATAAGGACTTTTACATTAATTCAAGTCTACCTCAAACTTTGTATCTACCCAACGTCATGTTGTCTAACTCTGAAAATAGAGTTTAAGTAAGCTTATAAATCACAGTTTCACATTCCTAATCGAAAAGGCATACTTGATAGGTAGTGGAAGACTTATATTTATATACCCAAGACCTATCCCTTATTTTACTGATGTGAAATCCGTGACATTCTTGTCACGTGGCCATTACCTTATCCCAAAAGGCTAACCTGATAAGGTATGCAGTGCCACTAAGTAGAGATGGCAATGGATACCCTGTTATAGGGTACCTACAGATACTCGACCCGGTTATATAAGGTTAGGATATCCTATAATCTAGTTTAGAATGGGTTCGAGTACCACCCCTTGGGTACTCGCTACTCGAATACAATTTATAAATATTTTATTATTATTTAAATAATTAAATAAAAAATATATTTTTTACCAACTTTACTAGCAATTCATTTTATTAAAAAACTAACAAATATATGAAAAGTATGATTACTCTAATTATTAATGTGATGACATTAATATATTTAAATTAAAATTTTAAAAATTATTAATTATGTTTAAATCATATGAACATTATATCATATTAAAACGAAATATAATAATAATAATAATAATTATTATTATTATTATTATATATTTTTTTATATAAATATATTTACTTTATATTTTTTGTTGACATTAAAAAAATTATAACTTATAAAATTATTAATTATAATATATATATAATTATTTATATAAACTTATAAAATATACACTTAAAGAGAGTTTTTGAAATTATAAAAGTTTTGGAACCTAACCATTTTTTTTTATTTTCATGAAATTAAGGGCAAATCGATATAGTTAATTAAATTAATTCATGAAACTATGATTATTAATTAACTTGTAATGTCTTTTAATATATATAATTTATATATTGTGTTAATTTATAAGAANATTTTATGTTAACATTACAAAAATTATAAGTTATAAAATTATTAATTATAATATATATATCTTTGTTTATATAAACTTATAATATATAAATCTAAAAGGAAGTTGTGAGATTATAATAGTTTTAAAACTTAGTTTTTTTTTTAATTTCATATAATTAAGGACAAACTTATATAATTAATTAAATAAATCAATGAAATATGATATATTAATTGACTTATAATATCTTTTAATATATACTTTATATACATTTGGGTTCATTTATAAGAAATGTAATTACTATTATATATATATATATACTAAAATACTTTTAATATGTATACACTTTAAATATGAACATATTTACTTTATATTTTGTATTAACATTCCAAAAATTATAACTTATAAAATTATTAATTATGTTTGAGACATTTGTTTTTGATCATTTAAATTTAAATCTTATTATTTGTGTGTTTTTATTAATTTAATTATTAGTAAATTATATGAAATATGTAAGATAAATATTATGGTATATGGATATAGGTACGGATTCGGGTTTGAGTAATTAGATACCCACGAATAGCATTTTAATAATTTTTTTACATACTTAGATTTTTAAACGGGTTAGGGTAATTATAAAGTAGTGGGGATGTATTAGAGTTAGGGTAGTAATTTTTAAAAATATTCGAGTAGTTAATAAGGTTGGGTATTTTATTTCTTATAGGGTTAGGGTTCAAGTACTTCAAAATTAAGAAGTACTTTACACATTGACAACCTTATACTATTGCTTGTAAGTCACTCAAGATTCCCACACCTGCCCAATGTGGGATTTTGGAAGCACTTTGCCTACTTTCTTCCTAGAGTGCTAAGCATAACATCCTCACCCACCCAATATGATGACACCCTTGTCGTCGTCGTTTACCATGCCTACCTCCCCCTCCAGGTGCTTGGCGTGGAATTGGATCAAGGTTTGGTTTGCTCTAATACCACTTGTTACGAAGCTATTATCCTTTCCTTAAAAAGCTAACTTGATGGGGTGTGTAACGTTATTGCTTATAAGTTACCTAAGACTCCCTTACCTGCCCGATATGGGATTTTTGGAAGTCCCCTGCCTACTTCCTTCCTAAAGGGCTAGGTGCGACATCCTCACCCACTCAATCCAACAACGTCCTTTTCACTGTCAGCCACCATACTTGCCTTCCCTCGAAAGTGCTTAATCTGGAAACCATTTGTCACGTTAAGGTTGGATATGCTCTAATACTACTTATTACAAGGGCATTACCCTTTTCTCAAAAGGCTAACCTTATGGAGTATACAAAGTTATCGCTTATAAGTCACCTAGGACTCTTAATGGAAGACCCATATTTTTATATCTAAAATTCACCCAATTTTTTACAGATACGAGAACTGTGATATTTTACCACATCAAATTGCATAACGCCCCCTTTGCATTGGTTTTTTACTCGTAAAGGAAAAAGATTCTTATACTAGTTCGAATTTACCTCGATCCTTGTATCTTTTATGGAGCTTATGTTAGTAAAGATTCAAGTCTATTATAGTACCAAATGTCGTGGATCAAAACTTAAGAAAACACGAAATTAAGTTTAAATTCCGACTCGTGACACTAGACTTAATGAAACTTTTATACTCTAAAAAAGAAATGCAATCTCACAAGAAAAAGGAAAAGGAAATGAGCAAAATAATAACATCAAAAACATTCTATCAATACCTAGTCATGACAACGAATTCCTTGTAGGACAAACTTTGATTGTTAACAATAAATTGAGCTTGAAAAGAAAGGATTACTTAGGGAGACTTGAAACCTTAGTCTTTATCGTTTATCTTAAGAGTGACAATATTATAAAAAAGACATGACATTGAGCAAAATATAAAATTTTTATTCTTATTAAAAAGTTATAAAAATGAGATTGTCAAATAAACATTCAAAAATTCAAAAAAGAAATAAAAAATAAGAGTTAGCTTGGCATTTTATTAAACTATAAGATAAGTAATTTATCTTATTTTCAAAGTAATCTCTTATTGAGATTTTAAACCCAAAGAAGGGGTCAATGAGAGAATAAATACATGAAATTTAGTTATGATGGATGAATAAACTATTCTCCAAAAATAAAAAATAGAAGAGATGCAAATTTGAGTGATATCATCTTATTTAATTACTTATTTATTCAATAGGTATACAATGAATAGTATGTACGTGTCAAGAAGACAATATATATTTTTAGAAACATGCTAAGAAGATAATATAAAGGAGACAAAAAATGTAATTCTGTAACATAAGAAGATTATTTTAGTTTAGTTCGTGGAAGTAAAAGAGAGCATCTAAAATTTTTACGAAAACTTTACTGTTATGTCAATTAAAAGGAATTATATGTATTAAACGGGAAAAATTGAGGAATAAAGTATAAAATTAAGAAGAATCGGGGGCTATTTCCAAAACAAAAGGAAACATCGGGGGCAAAACGAACCACTCTTTGGATTCTTTTGCAAAATTCAAAAAAAGAACCGCCGCTCACGTAAATTCACGGCCAAAAACCAAATACGTGGCGCTAGGGTTGATATACCCCACCAGCACCGCGGTATCCGAAATCTCTGCGCGATCTGGTGTCAGACAAGCGCTCCCACACAAAGGGAAGGAAAAAGACAGAGCAATGGGGTCTAGAGACAAGGACCAAAAGCTGTCGCATCACCAGCCGCTCCTTAGCAGCCTCGTTGTGCGGCCTTCGGCCAGCGACGGAGCTGATGGCGGTGGTGGTGGAGGAGGAGGCCGTGGTGGTGGTAGCGATTACGAGCCTGGAGAGGTCCGTCGTGAGCCGCCTCCTTATTCTCGCTCTGATCGATACAACGATGAACCTGGTTCGTTTTTCTTTCTTTCTTTCTTAATTTATTAATCAATTCTTTGTTTATTGTTTGATTTTGTTTCAATATTTTTATTAATGTACTGACAGTGTAGAGTCAAGTTACTTTTGCGGCATTGCTTTAATTGAAAGTACAACGAATCATGTGATTTGAAACCCTAGATCGAAGTAGGATTTGGAATCTAAAGTGAAATGGGCAATTTACTGTGTGATTGAGTTTGCAGCTTTATAGAAGGCATTGGTGAATTTAAATGACTTTAATTTAATGCCAATTTACATTTCCAGCGGATTTATGCACGATTTGTGCTTTTTAGGAGTTTGTATATGATTGATAGGTTACTGAGTGAATTTAGGGGCGCCTGTATGATTAATGTTCCTGAGAGAGGAAACTCAGCTGTGAGGGAAACAGCATAATTGCAGTTTATTTTGTACTTCGTATGAATACATCTTTGTGACAAATAGGTCATACAAAGGGCCTTGTTTATGTTTGTATTGCAATGTCCTTTAATCTGTCCTGTTTGTGTTGTTTCAATAGTCCTCTTACCATGATGCTATATGACATATCTGAATCTGACATAAGCATGACAGATGGTTATACATAAATGTACTAATTACATTGTATTTTGTTCAATGACTATGTACTAATTACATAACAGATGGGTTTTTACAACCTGTTATCTCTTCCTTATGTTGCATGTCGAGCATGTGGATCTAATACCCTTATGGAGTATCGAGTTGCGAATAAATTTTCCTGTTGTGTGTTACAGCTGTGAATGTTGCCTGCAAGAACTTGGGTCTTGACGAAGGCATGTTGGTGTGAGTGCAATCTTGGATCATTGTTGGGGTTTATTGTTTTTTTGTGTTAAAGGGGTTAATGTTTTGTGCCAAATGCCATCTATTTGTGTTGGGTATGATGAATGAACTTGTGGTGCTGATCACTAAAGACAAGCTATTGCATCTCGGTTTTGAAGCTATTATCACTTGTGTCAGCTTGGGCAAGAGTTTGAAGATAGTGACTATGGGGTTGGGTTCGATAGAATATCATATATAATTTGAAATGCTAATTTTAAATGTCAATTTAAGAAGTTTGTGGTTAAGTGTTTCAAGATCGTTGCAAAGCATGGTCTGGGAATCAGAATACTGACAACATCAAAGTTTTGGGTATGCTCAATGGTAAGGTTGGTCTATTGGCTGGAAAAACTAGTGTGTTTGAGGGCTTCGGTGTATGTATTAATGGAAGACAGTATTGGACCATGATAACTAAATTTTTTGGTGGGAATGGAGCTCTGCTCTCTTAGACTTTTGTTAGTTTTGTTAATTTATGGAAGTGCTTGATGGTGGAGTATCTGGTAACCGGCAATGGAGCGTTTGGGGTGGAGTTTTACTTGGTTTGCTTATGGTTTTTATTTTATTTTATTTTTTCTTTTTTCTCTAGGATGGATAACTAGGTTTTGTTTAGATGGCTCTAGAATAATAATTTCTTGTGGTTAGTAGTAGTCTTTACAAGTGCTTGGGATATTGTGGCATTTCCTTCATGCATTAAATTCTATCTTCTCAAGGCGTCTTGCGTGTTTTGTTATTTGTGTTTAATTGAGTAGTTAAGCTGGTGGAGAAAGTTACTGGAGATATAAGCATATATAAAAAGTGGTCAGTGAATGATGCATTGCTCCTTGGGATTGAAGAAGCCCTGCTGGTTTCTACTTTCTACCCACCAGGTTGTGTATAGGGATAGTAAACTCAGGTTTGGGTGGTAACTCTTAATGTTGTTTGCTTGCAAGTCATGTTTTGGGTGCTTGGTGGAACCTTTTCAAACAGTGTGCTGAGACCAGCTATTCAGAAAAGCAGACCATTTGGTAGCTGTTGACTTACTGGTTTAATCTATTTCCACATGGGTGGATATTATTTGGTGGTTTACTCCGCTTAGTTTTGCTTCGTTGCTCAGAATAAGGCAATTTGGACGACAGTTTTTGGTTTGAATTGTGGTGGTTAAAGGTTTTTGTCTTGGACTGTCTTGTATTAGGTGTATGTACATTTTATTATCTACATGCTGCAGAAGTGGATGCTGTTCTTTTCCTACTTCTACCTCCCTGATACTTCAAATGTGGTTGCTCCAGATTTATGATTTTGGGGTTGATAGTACATATTTTTAGGTTGATAATCCATCTTTAAGCATGTAAAGTTACAAGATAGATGGGTTTGGCGATCTAGGAAAACTCGATCTCATTTCTTCCCTGAGGACTGTGAGCTGTTCTAACGTGCATTGGGTACTGGTAATACTCATGGTTTAGATTTGCTCGTTGCCTCCGCTTATGTACTGGTAAAATGTTGTGTTTCAAAAGTTACAAGGACAGTTAACGTTTGAAATAAGTATTCCCTTCTATTCTGGATTTTTCTTTCCATACCCATGATGAGGAGATCTTGATCAGTGGTAACTGTCCTGGCAAACTTTATTTTATTGGTCATTTGGACATTTCATTGGCCATATGGATTCCGACATCATAAATACATCATATTCCATTATATTTCCCTTATGTAATTGGATTTTGCTTATCTATAGGCATTATTGGCTTTTTTCCAGGATATAGAATTCGTGCAGGTTCTAGTTCCCCTGTACGTCGTAGGGATGCAGATCACCGTTATGGTTCCAATTTTGATCGCTCAGGTGGCCCATCACGAAGCCGTGATTTTGGTAATGGGAGGGATCCTGGTAGATATCGAGACTCTTCACCTCCTTATAATCGAGGACCGGGTGGTGGCAGGCCACTCGGCAGAGGTTTTGATGGGCCTGGATATGGTCCTGGACCCTTCAGAGGTGAAGGCATGACTAGAAATAATCCTAATGTGCGTCCAAGGGAAGGAGACTGGGTCTGCCCAGATCCTTTGTAAGTTATAACCTTCATGATGTGAATTTTGTTTCTAGTTTTCCTCTTTTAAATATTTTTATGCTTCTTGTGTTGCATTTTTTTTAACACATTCTTTTTTCCCTGTTTATTAATTTTATATCAATTGAGGCACTCTTGTGCTGATCCTTGTCCTTCAAAATTGAGAAGAAACCTAGATTGTGTAATTTTATGTTGATGGATGAACATATGTTAATTAGAAAGAGTTATAAATCTCAACTTTTTAAAGTTTTGTTCTGCTTTCCTAGCACAGATGACAGATTCTATTTTCTGTTTATTGCCTTTTCTTAAGTGCTGTTTGGCACCACAGCACAGTGCGGTGGGACTCCAGTGGCAACTGGGGCAAAAAGGGGGTTCCTGTGATGCTAAACGCACCTTTATACATTTACAACTTTGAAGCATCTGACATTGCCATTTTACTTTATGTCCTTGCCATGTCTCAGATGTAGAAACTTAAACTTTGCAAGGAGAGAATACTGTAACAACTGCAGGAGATTTCGATATGCACCTGTGGGAAGTCCTCGTGGAGGCTATCCTGGTCCTCCACCTTCACATGCTCCTCCCAGGCGCTTTCCTGGCTCTCCCATGGATCTATCACCGCCTGGGAGGAATATGAATGGCTTTAGATCTCCTCCTCGTGGTTGGGCTAGGGAGGGCCCCAGAGAGTTTGGAGCTGGTGGTCCACCACCTCCGAGGCATGAAGGCAGGTTTTCTGATCATAGCATGCGTAGAGATCGGCTGGATTTTCTAGATGATGACTACAGGGGGAGAAATAGATTTGACAGGCCAATGCCAATGGATTGGGGACATCGGGATCGGGGAAGAGAGAACTTCTTCAATGAAAGGAAAGGGTATGAAAGGCGTCCACCATCTCCACCTCCACCACCTCCACAGCTCCCTCCCCGAGGAAGATGGCCACGTGATGTGAGAGAGAGGAGCAGATCACCAGTCAGGGGTGCTCCTCCACCAAAAGAATATCGTCGCGATATGTACTTGGAACGAGGACGAGAGGATCGACGTGGTGTGGGACGAGACCGAATGGGAGATGCATATTAGCAAGGGTAGAATTTTTAGTATTGGTTTACATGGAGCTTGTGTTTTCTGTAAATTGAGGGAAGTGTTAAGGGGACTGCTAGGACTTAAATAGTCAGTGCTTTGTTTATTATTTCCATTTCCCCCAAGACATTTGGTAAATTTGTGAGACTTGAGGATTGATGCATTCTCTTGTGGGTCTCGTTATTCAGTATTGTTTTTGTTGACTTAAAAGAAGAAACTACTGTTAGCAGTGTAGTCTATTTAAAATGCAGGAGGTAGGAGGCTGCGCTTTCTTTCTTGCCCAGACCCTACGTTGCAACTTGACTTGGTTGACGCAAAATCATTGGAACAAATGCTATCATCTATGTCTTTCACTCTCACCGTCTGACGATTCTTTACGATCTTTGTAAGGCGTAGACTTTGACCACAGTACAACATGAATTAATGGAGCTTTGACTAGTGTTCCTACCCCTTTTTGTTCTGAATTTCACTCTGCTGAATCCGTCTTGAGGTTTCTATATTAACTGCTTTTTATATCTTAGTAGTATAAGATAAGATAAAGATCTGCGTTCATGTATATTCTAGTGTATCTCGGACTCGATCAAGGGCCTTTTGTGCAGTTGCAGTTATATTTTTTCCTGTATTATCAAAAAATTTCAAATTATTTCCATAATCAAATTCTATAATTCATTTTATTTAATTATTGTTAGTCAGCAAAAATAAAACAGAAGAAAAGCATTTAATGCTACCACTGGTTATTAGTGCACACATTTACTAAATCAAACAAGCAATACCTTTTGTGAAACCAGAAAAATGATTGCAATACTACATAATTCAAGCATTTGTTCCACGTTCACACTTCACTCTCGTAAAATCCCTCATTGTTTTATTTTTGGCCAGACGTAACTCAAGCATTTGCCTGGTTCTTGAATCTTGGTTTTCACTGGGACTAGTACTTTTAACCGTCCGAGTCAGCAAACGTCTAAGCCCTTTTAGCGCCAATTTTATTTTTATTTTTATTTTCACCTTTTAACGGAGCCGAATCTTGGAAATGTTCCCTCGGTTTTTTTTACATATCTTCCTCCAATCCTATCACCCAATCCCATCACGCCAAACGTCAAAAGATAATCTCCCCAAACGTATCCTCCACGTGTCACAACCACAATGGTGAACAACTCCCACTCCATAGTCGCAATCTCACTTTACAATCTCCCCTCACTCACACCCTTTTAAGTTTTAACCCGCACAGCTTTTGTGGAAAGGTTGCGATTAATCAGATCCAACGATTACCAACTCACCACACTCACTCCTATGAATTTCACCCGTCAGATCAATTCTTTCGATATGAACCGTCGGATCTAAAACCCACGCGAATCTCACCCTTCAATAAACACAAAAAAATTGAAATTTCAAAACTTAGCAAGAGAGAGGGAGGAGGAACGAAGCAGAAGAAGAAGAAGAAGAGAAGGACACCAACAAGAAATAAAAAAGGCCCCCTCTTTGCCTCTCTCCCTTCGTTTTTTTTTTTACCAAATCATTGCTATAAAAACCCTAGTCCTTTCTTTCTCTCTAAAGTTCTTTAGTTTTTACCACTCTATGCATCGATCGGAATCAAAATCTTCTCGATATTTTGGCACTTTTTGGTGGAAATCTCGAGCTTGGAGAAATCGCGGATATTTTGTAATTTGAGGTTTTTGAGATTGTAGATTGAGATTGGGATCTAAAAGTGGGTGAATTTGAGTTGATTCAAGGCAATTTGTGAGATTATTTGGTCGATTTTCAGCTGTGGCTCTGTGGGGGAATTGGAAAAATATTGGAATTTGATTAAACTTTTTTGAAATTTAAGGGAGTTGGAATTGGATGGGGGAAGGAGAAGGAGAAGGAGGTGACTTCCCGCCAAAAAAGGTGCAATCGGATACGGCGGATTTTCCGGCGAAGAAACTAGCAAGGCAGCTTGATTTCACGGCCGGTTTTGGCGGGGTTTCTTCTGGAGGTGTAGTTTTGCCGGAACACCCGCAATCCACACAAGGGATAGCTACGGCTGCGGCGGCTGCTGTTACTCAGCAACATCAACAGCAACAGATAAAGCCGCCGGTGGTAGCGACCACCCCTGTGGCCGCCACGCAACCTCCTCCTCTTACTACGGCATCATCGAGGGTTGTGTGAGTTTTTGCAATCTCAATTTGTGATTTTTTTTCTTTTAGTTTGTTATCTTTTTGGTGTTTGCTCTGTGCATTAATTTTTTATTTTAGAAAAATTAATTTTTTTCCCCTTTTTGGGAGTGTATATAGTTAGGAAGTCTGGGGTTACGGTCTTCCCTGTCCTGATTAACATTTTACTTTCACACGCTTCAAAATTAATTCTTTAGTTTCAATGATTTTGAATCAAACTCTGATTATTTTTTTTAATAACTATGTTTTATAAAGGTTGAGTGATTCTTGCTTCTGATAAGAAGAATTTGGGTTTTTTTTTTTTTTTTCTGGGAATTGATCTCTTGGAGGTTAATTGGTACTTTTGCATCCTTTTTCTCTTCTAAATTAATTGTTTTGCTTTAATTTCTTCTGTAAACATTGTTTTGGAATGAAGGCATGAATCAGTTGCTTTGTAGGGACTTTGGTTTTGTTTGAGCTTTATCAGTCACCATATATAGCTTCTTGCATCTCTACTGAGGATGTGTTTGGCATTGCTTTTCCCTTTCTATCTCTGATGATTATTAATCTTAAAAAATGCAGATGGAATTCTTGTTGTAATTATTAATGCTGATCTTCTCAGATATGTGTTGCATTTATTGAAGATATTCACTCAAAACTTGAAGTTAATTGTTTAAACACTGCAGGAGTCAATGCTTCAAACTTCAAGAACTGCTGGATTACTTTACAATCTGTCATTGTTTGAAAATTTTTATATGGAATTTAGTTACCTTTACTCTAACTCTATTCTTTTTCTTTCTTTCTTTCTTGCTCTCTTCAGAAAACCAGAATCTCCAAAAGCAAAACCAAGACCAAATGAACTAAAAGATGGTACTCCAAAGAAGCAGAAGCAGTGTAACTGTAAACATTCTCGGTGTCTGAAACTGTAAGTGCATTATATATCCTTTTTTGAGATTAATGAGTTCTTCTTCCGTGATTCAATGCTGCTTTGCTCTTGATATCTTCTTGAACAGCTGTTGTAACTATTCTACCTGTTGGCTCTAGTGGTATATTTCTTACAAACTGTTCTACATTGGGTTCCTTGTGCCATGTGATCATAGATTTTGTATTCACAAAGACATGCAATCTCTTTTTTGTGCAAGATAAGAAATCAGCTTTGTTCCTTATGTGCAACTTTAGGGTTCATGAAATGGGCAGGGCAAATAAACTATTTAGGTTGTAGCTAGTATCTTTTAGTGTATCATTTTGCAGAAATCAGATATTTCTTTTTGGAAAGATGATAGATCACACTCATCTGCAGCTTCTGTCCACCACCTCTCCTCTCTGTGCATGGTGAGGTGACCATCTGTATGTATTGATCCATTTAATCATTACTTGCATAATGATTATGGAGAAACAGCAGATTTGGTTAGCTAGAAAGATTAAGGTTTTGTCTTGTGACCATAATCATTTAGGATTTTTTGGGCCTAACTTATCGTGGTACTTTAACAATGTCCCTGATCTGATTACCTTAAATTTTGTTATTTGATTTGTCTTCTTCTTTCAAATTTTTTAGGGAAAGAAATGTCAAATGACTTTGGAGACTATTAAGAGAAAAAACCTGAAAAGTTGAGTTGGATAATAGAAGGAAATATTATGCCATAAATAGGGAAGTTTATTATTTCCTATTTGGTGTAGTGTTTATATCTATCTATGTTTTAATGGAAAGAAGACTAGAACTAATCAGCAACAATCAAGTAAATATTCTTTTCTATATTTTGCACTGATATAGTTAATGCATAGTTCTTAGAAATATGTCTCGCAAACATTAATTTTTTTATCATTAGCCCCTAGCTGAATTCAATCTTGCCTTTTTTTTTCAGGCTGATAAGTGGTAATTCCTAGCTTATAAGTTTGTTCTGCATCACCTTTCCAAACCTTTTCCAAATTTAGATTGGTTTGGCCCAAGCAGCCTTGAAATGTAATTAGTGCAAGGTGTAGGAATATTTCCTTCTGTACTAATTGCAGAAATAAGAGGAACTGTACTAATTGCAGAAATAGGAGGACTATGCCTTCAGTTTTCAAAAATGCACTTCATTCTCCATCCAATTGTGCCAAAACCCTAGGCATGCTTCAATAACAGATGCTTCTGTTAAAAAATTTCCTTAAGCTAACCTTTCAGTCTACTTAATCTCTACCCTCTTCGCTATATGTTATCTAAAATGGTTTTCTAGCTTAGGATCTTGATTATAGATGTATAGATGTGCTCCAGCACACTGATAAGATTCACAGTTCTTGTATGTTTCATCTGTTGAGAAGTGTGCATGAGAGGAAATAGATGAAGATAGATTTATGACTTTTATAGGTAGCATTAGGCAGCATGCCTTGGCATTTTAGATACTATTTTTTTACCTTGATTTTTCCATTCATATAATGTGATTAAGCCATTTTTGTATGTGAGCTATAATCAACTTGTTCGATGTTATAAAATAAAGTTACTAATGCAATGCCTTGATCAGGTACTGTGAGTGCTTTGCATCTGGAATATATTGTGATGGGTGCAACTGTGTTAATTGTTATAACAATGTTGAGAATGAAGCTGCAAGGCGAGATGCTGTTGAAGCAACTTTGGAGCGTAATCCAAACGCATTCAGGCCAAAAATTGCTAGCAGCCCTCATGGTGCTCGGGATTGCAGAGTATGTGGGTCAAACCTGATTTTTTTTGTTTTAGTTTTTCTTTCACATGTATAAAATACAAATTTACCTTACAGATTTGCACAATATAGATTCAACAACAGCCAAAAAATTTACTAGTTAATTTTTATCTGTGGAGATACTAATATTCATGGGTCTCATAAAATGTCTAGCTGGGGTCACAGGTTTTGTTGCCTTTACTCATCGATGGGACTGTTGAAATATTCAGAATCTTTTAAAATGATATTCTTCTGTTGAAATGTATAACCATTTGATTTTAGCACATAGTTAATATCCTCTTCTCTGAATTCTATCTGGTTGGGCTATTGGAAATTGATCTTTTGAAAAAAGAGCCTGGGTATTGATTGCAAAATGTAAAATTCAAAGTATAGCGCAGATGCCTTTGTGATTTGGTTTTGCTTACTACAATTAGTGTTCTCTTATGGTCTAGTTTTGAATTATTTTTAGGAAGAGGCTGGGGAAGGTTTAATGTTGGGAAAGCACAACAAAGGATGCCACTGCAAGAAATCCGGGTGCCTTAAAAAGTACTGTGAGTGTTTCCAAGCCAACATTCTTTGCTCTGAAAACTGCAAATGTATGGACTGCAAGAATTTTGAGGGAAGTGAAGAGAGACAGGCTCTATTTCATGGAGACCATGCCAACAACATGGCATATATTCAGCAGGCAGCAAATGCTGCCATAACTGGAGCTATTGGATCCTCTGGTTATGCATCCCTTCCAGTATCTAAAAAGAGAAAAGGTCAAGAACTGTTCTTTGGCTCAACTGCCAAGGATCCATCTGTTCACAGGCTTGGACAGTTTCCTCAGGTAAACAGGTCTTTGCATATGTATTAACATTTGTATTTTGAGAAACATTGTGAATCTTATTTCAATTATACTTTACTTTGTCTTAAGGTAATACTCGTTTTGCTTAAAAAAGAAAAGAATGTTTACTCAGCTAGTGAATTAAACTTTTACATTCTCTTTCTTTTGCTGTTGCTTAACATTTGATTTGTTCTTCATTTGTCACCATAAAACTTTCTCATCATTACTAGTTTATGCTTGTAGAACTTATATTTGCTACTAATTTTATATGTTAATCAGGCAAATCATATCAGAGCTTCTGCACCGTCCTCTTCCTTGTCTTCCATGCCAGTTTCTCGTGCTGGTGCAACTGCTGCAGTAGGCCCATCAAAATTCACATATAGGTAAATGGAGTGTCTTGATGGAAAGATATTTGTAGTCTGCATGTTCATGAACTAACTTGTGCATTTTGGTGGAAGGTCTCTGTTAGCAGACATCATTCAAAAGCAGGACCTGAGGGAGCTTTGCTCTGTTTTGGTAGTTTTATCTGGAGAAGCTGCAAAGACACTTGCAGGTAAATGGGAATGCATGTAAAACAATTTAAACCGCTGGACTACAGGCTACCTTTGCAATGGCTAATGTCTGACATACTTCTCTGCTTTATTCATGCGTTTGCATGAGTAAGCATGGATATGGTTACTTGTGCTTGTTCTTTGGAAAACAGTGTGAATGTTATCATGTATGATGTTCAGCTTATACTTGCTTTGCAGTTTTATTCATCTCTAGCTGTTTTTGTCTACTGATATGTCATTATCTAATAGAAAAAAATTTGTATGATGCTGGTTTATTTGATTATTCTGCTAGTACATGTATGTAAAAACATTAATGGTACGTTGTCTTTCATGTGATGAGTAATTAATGTTACAACTTTTGTTTCAAATAAAAACATACTATCCGGATTTAAAGTTGGAGACTTCCTTTGTGAACACATGCTGTGTTAAAACTGTTTTAATAACAATATTGATGTTGGTTCCATAAATATTTTCTTTTGACTTCTTTGCATGCTGGCCTTAGTGAGTACTTGTAAGAACTAATAGTAGGACATTCCCCGTGTATGTCAGCTGTAAATTTGTTTTGCAATTAACTTTTGAGTCAGTTAGAAGAAGGTGATTATTGTGCCACTTTTTCATCTAATGGATCTTCCTTCAATTTCTATATGCATTCAGATCAGAGAAGTTTAACCGAAAAACGGGCAGAAGATCAGACAGAAACTTCCCTTGCATCATCCACTCAAGACAGGCTGCAAAGCCAGAAGGATTCTGATGCTGAGAAAACCACGGCTGACGATTGCTCAAGTGCAAACCAGGCTGATAAAGCTGGCCCTGAGGATTCCAGCTCAGATGGTGCTGATATGCCAAAGGGAAGACCTATGTCACCAGGAACTTTGGCATTGATGTGTGATGAACAAGATACAATGTTCATGGCAGCTGCTTCTCCTAATGGGATCATGGGCCATGGCTGCAGCACATCTTCTCAATTGCCTTATGGACAGGGCATGACAGAGATTTATGCAGAGCAGGAAAGAATTGTTCTGACAAAGTTCCGAGATTGTCTCAATAGGCTTATCACTTTTGGAGACATAAAGGGCAAGTTTCCCTCTTCCTTTTCTGAAAATTTCATTCACAACTAATTATATTGTGCTCATGAAAATGAAGATTGTTTCAAATGATGAAACCATCTTTGCAGAGCACAGTCAATGAAAAACTTCCTCAATAACTAGGAAAGAACCAGTTTATCAACCCAATATTCAGTTTATGGATGTGTAAAGTAAGGGGATATGAAAAAAAAAATAAAATAAAGGGGATATGTTGGACTTTAGAAAGTTAAGATAATATTGTTTCACTGATATTTGAATTAACTTTACGTAATTTTATTTTTTTGGCATAGTAGTTTTATGATGGTATATGTAAAACATGGTTCATGGTTGATGGGTTGTCTATCATGGAAGAAGTTTGCATCAGCACAATCAGCCCGCTGAGATTTACATATCCTATGTTGTGATTGCTATATTTTTTAGGCTAGGTGCAAATTTCTGATCGTGGAGTGCTGAAGTAAATTGCTTTCTGTAAATTGGCAGAGTGCACTTGTTCAATTTATATACTTCTATCTTATGGTGTATTATCTTTTCCATGCATAAAACTATTGGGAATTGACAATGCTGCTCTGTTTCAATCACAGAAACGCAGTGTTCATCATTAGCTAGAACAGAGATAGGTAGTCAAAGAGGCCCACTCAGCAATGGAACTGAAATTGTCAGAACTGAGGCTGGGAATCGACAGGGATCCATTACCAATGGAGTTGCGAAAACTGTCAGTCCACTTACAGTCAAGACATCTCAGATGGCTGCTGCGGTGGTCACCACTGCTAATAATGATCTCCCTAGAGTTCCATCCCTTCCTGAAAATGGGGATGCTAAAACAAAAGCTGAAAAGCAGATGTAAAGATCCCAAATGCTGACAATTGTCCCAAGGTATGATACTGCAGTTCTCTGCACTATACCACTGATCACTCCACATTCAGTTCTGATGCAATATCGAGGTGATTGTGGGCATCATTCTTGGAATTGACCAGAGCTCTGATTAATTTCTCCCATTATTGATAATATTGATCAGTTTTCTGTCTCAACAATAGCTTGAGCTCATACCAGTGTAAATTGCACGGTACCATATAGGCTACATGCTAATGACCACCATAGCTTCTGTTGTTAGATGCTAGGAATTTCATTAATCTACTCCTATTTTTAGCAAAAACAAAGAGCAATTTTATAATTTTTCATGGAGTATGTAGCTTAGAGTTTCCGACCAAGGGAAAGCCGATTAGGTGCTTAATTGGTGAGTGATGGTCAAAGAACACGTGGAAATTAGTTGTCTTGTATCGGGTGCTACTTGCCCATCCATATTTTTTGAGGGATTTTTTTTATAGCATGGAGTTGCCTCAACAATTAATGCCCTCATTGTTTATATGTATATTATTCTTCTTGAAATGAAAAATTTTCGCTCTCTTTGCTATATCATGGCTGCATGGTCCTCAAGTCGGTTCGGTATTTGCTCTTTCCTCTTCAAACAGACAATTGGATTATGCCTCTTCTTTCATAGATGGTTCAGAACAAGAAAGGGAAAGGGAAGAAGATGAACAAAATTGAAACGCTCTTTTTATTTTACAAACTGAGAAAAAAAAATTCAAAAAAGGTCCAAACTGTTTGACTGGTCTTTCACCCCTGTTTTTTGTCTGGATGCTAAGTTAATAGTTCTGGATCGCATTTGTCGATAGGAATGTATGTGTAGAAAATTAAAATATATATATATATATAAGTATGTTGCAGCCCTGTTTTGTGAAAGAGAGTTCAAAATTTAAAAATTCGTAAAAGTGATTGTTCTTGTATTTATTTTTTATCTAGCCTCTAAAAGGCACACGATATCCGCTACACCTGGTATGTTAGATGCTGGGAAAATTGTTTTCTACGTGAAGGAAAGATTAATGGTGAAAGTGAAAGACGGAGAGAGGAGGGAGGGGAAGGGAGCAGGTGAAGCGGCCACTAACATATTTGGTCTTTGGCTGCCAGATCGGCGATGGAACGGGTTGACGGCGGATCAAGCCGGAGAAGAATATGGAAAATCTCAGTTCCTCTGAACAAACTACTCCGTTCTTTCATCTGTTCATAGCACATAATAATTCATCCCATTGACTGCTCCTCCTAATTTGACCTTCAATGATTTCGATGAGGAAAAGCAAATCATAGCCAATTCGCTCACTTACTATAAATTTTATTGCTTTCAGAGTTTCTGAGAATAACAGAAGGAAATAGGAAGGCAGGCATATTTCTATGAAAACAAATTGTTATTGCTTTTGTATAACAATCCTCATCCACCACGCACGCGTAATGACTGAGGATGGGTTTGAACTTCATTTGCCTTAGAGCCTTGACATTGATGATGAAGATGACGTTGCCGCTGCACTCTGCAAATAGAGAAAGATAAGAACGTCAGAATCTTTTTCCTTTCTAAACTCAATTGAGAGAGAGAGAATTAAACGGGACAGACATTTCGTCTGCGTGCGGAAAAATGCATTCGAGCCTAAACTAAACAATGGAGATGCTTTGAAGTTGCAATAATGTCAATAGGAAACTGAGTAGCATGAGATCCAAGGGATGTGTCTCAAGTCCAATAAAATTCTGACACACATAGAAGAAAATGAAAATCAAACAAAATATAGTAAGGTTCTTACCAATGGGATGCCCTTAAGGGCTCTTTCTTCCAAAAACTTTGATGGTTTATAGAAGCTACCGTACATTTCTGACCATTTCTTTAGACTTTTATATACATGATTTGCCCCAACCGTATCTGCCCAAAATACTAAACCACCACTGCCAAAAAAGGAGATAATCACCGTCAGATCAGGCTAAACAATAATCAGAGAAAAGGACTAGACAAGAACAAGTTGATTTTCTGGATTAATCCTGAATCATACAACAAATGACTATACCCAAATAGATTCCACACATGAACTTCCTCATAATGCAGGTACGAATGACTCTAAACATAACCTTCCACGATAATGTTACTCCCCTTCTACATATCTATTAAGGTACTAATTTGTACACTAACCAACAAGATACTATGCACGTGACTCAGACGTAAGCAAGTACTATTTAGGATAAACTTTGCAATGACATTAGGAAACCATCAAATTAGCTATAAATAAAATAAAATAAAGACTGTCCCTCAATTTTCGTCCCCCCAACCACAAAGAAAGGACAAAAGAGAAACTGCCCCAAAAGCACTTACCGATAAGATGGGAAGCTCATTCCAAGAACAGATGCAATATCAAGGTCTGATGCTCGAACGACGACTCCTTCATCGAGCACCCGGCATGCCTCATTGACTACTGGGAAGAGTACCATCTCCAGAATTTCTTTATCAGAAACTGATATAGGCTGTTGAACAATTGCCAATAACAAATACATTAGCTATTTTGCCTATGAAGGAAACAGAAAGTTGATGGCAGTTGTTGTCTTGTCTTTTATAGCCTGTTGCTTATAACTATATTATGGGCCCATAAAACTTGAAGTTGGCATTTGGTTGACAAAATATCATGCCTATAGAATGTTTTTGAAAGCAAATTTTACCTTTCCATTGGGCATAATTTTCGTATGCTTTCTACACTCCTCAATAATAGGTAACACTGAAGGATCAGGCTTTGGCTTGCTTCCCTTCTCGTAAATATAGTATCCTTTCCCATTGTTTTTTCCTGAAATACCAACAATTCATAAAATGCCCCAACAATAGAGGAACAAGAATTGACAACACTATCTAAGGGGAAAAGAATATTCCAGGAATGAATCTTTACCATTCCGTCCACTTTTCACCAAAAGTTCAATCAATGGAGATCTGAATGTTCGATCTGGGAACGCATTTGCAAATTCTTTTCCCACTGCCAAGGCCACCCCATAGCCAGCTAAGTCTTGAAGCCTACAAGTATTGCAAAAGAGAAGTATAACTTATCACCATCCATCAAAAATATACCTGGACATATACTTTCATATGTATTCCTCCAAACCAAATCTCCACAAGCAGATGAACTGAAATCTGATCAGTAACAGAGCTCTATGTTTAACTGGTCCATTACCTACTTTGCCATCAGTAACATCCAGATACAAATATGAATCATCAGTTGTAAGTATTTGTGCAGATGTACCAATATGTGGCAGTAATTTTTCACTTCTTAGATTTCCCCCCTTACAGAAAGACAGCTGGTTCCCAGCTTGTGAGTTGCAGAAGCATATGTTATGCAGTAATCATCATTACACCCAAGCTACAATCAAGTAAGATGACAGTTCCATGCTTCTCATTAAAAAAAAAATAACATGACAGTTCCATGACACAGAATTTATTTGATTAATTCCCTCTCCATCCCTTCTTTATTTTGTACAAGAGATCATTAAAGTTGGAAACATATGTACTGAAAATTATGAAAAAGCTATCTAATGCAAAGGAAAGAACATTACTGGAAGGGCCCCATAGGAAGGCCAAAATTGCTGATCACTCGGTCAATTCTGAACACGTCAACACCTAAATTGACCAATATGTGTGCACCTTGAGTATAGGGGAAGAATGTCCGATTGACTGCAAAGCCGGTGCAGTTACCCACCACAACAGGAACTTTCTTTATTATTTTCCCAACTGTCATAAGATCAAGAATTGCTTGCGGGGAAGTTTTTTGTGTTCGTACAATCTCCAAAAGAGGCATCACATGGGCAGGACTGTTTATCAGAGAGAAAAGTCAAATAATAAGATAAAAGAGCAGGTTTATTAAGGTCAATATTAGAAAATACAAAATATAATGCAAATTTGTCCAAATGGTTCAACTTCAGTTAAGCAGAGAGCAAAAGATATGCCCCAATAGCTAAAACTTGTAACTTCAATCTAGAGGCCACAGGTTCAAATCTCGGGGAGGGCAGGGTGGGGCTTATGGAATGGGAGAAAGCTACCTCTCTTTGTGTAGTCAAAGTGACCCTCACATGTACCATATAAAAAAAGAGAGAGAGAGCATACTTACTGACAGTTATGGAACCGGCAATCTTTTTATTTAAGGTCTAATCTGTTTTATTCAGGTATAATTACTTCCTTAAATATTCATTTATTTAACCTGAACAAAGAAATCATACACCATTCATGATTTGTCCAAAGGCCATAATTGATGTTTGTTATAACAGGGTTTCCTAATAAACAAGCAAATCCCTGCAAATTAATAAATTGAAAATGGTGTGAAGAGGAAGGGGAAAAAGGAAATTAGGAAAGGAAGAAATTGAAGCTTCTGAGAAATAGCATTTGTGTTATCAAAATTACTATGGATGAAAAGTGCCACTGACTCCAAAAGTGTCCACATAAGAAACACTCAGAATCCAAATTATGTCAGGATCCCTAAAAACCACTCTCGGGATATGCCAACCACAAAAATTCAATCTACCAAATGAAAGATGAGAAAGGTGGTAAAAAGTGAAAAGTTCAAATAACCTATTGTTCGTCAACAGCTTTATGAGGATCTATTTGATCTAAGAAGATCCATCTTAACTATGATTGAAGTGTACCTAGTGATTACTCCTACTGGAGTTGAAAATAAAAAAAAATTTAAGGTATGCGAGAGAACTGATGAGAAAGTTTAACAGCTTGGCAATGTATTCTTCATGTACAGCACTTATTCACTTATACAGATTATATTGAGATAGCTCCTTATAATCATTCAATGCTCTTGCAGAAATGCTAGCCTCTCACCATATCCATGAGGGCCACAAGATGCAATAAGAAAGGCTATGCTCCAAAAGTGCCAAATAATGCCTTTCAAAAGTAATGCCAACATAAAGTCATGGAGGTTTGAGATGTTAGATTCCTCCATATATAAGGCATATGATAAAAAATTAGAATGGCAATGAAGTTTGATCACCTGAAAAAGTGTGCTCCTATAACACGATCTTGTGATTTAATTTTTTCTCCAATTACATTGAGGTCAATAGTGGAGGTGTTTGTTGCCAAAATGCAGTGAGGAGGGCAGGCCTTCTCTATCTCACTAAATATTTTTTGCTTTAAAGGAACATTTTCAATAACAGCCTGCAAAGAGGAACTACATTAGAAATCTTTAATTGCAAATCCTCCAACATCAAAAAATCCAAAGTTACTAAGTAGAGATTGACATATTCTGAGTAAAGATAATCATGAAAGTTTATGTGTGGCCAAGTGGAAAATGCTAGCTGATGGGCCATTTTATACACAAACTGAAGCAATCGATGGTTTAGAAATGTTATAAATTCCATAGAATGGCTCACCTCTATGACCATGTCCACATCTCTAAATTCAGAGTAATCCAAAACTCCTTTAAGCATTGAGAGAGCTTTTTCTGCCTTATCCTTTGTCAATTTTCCTCTACTTACTAAACCTTGAACATTTGCTGCCAACAAAAATAAAGAAGAGGAGAAAAACGATAGTATTAAATTTCTAAAACATGAATAGTTCCATCTGCAACATATATATCTAAAATAATTATTACCGTTATATTTTAAAAATAAGAATTAGAATGTTATAATTCCTTGCCAAGAAAATACTACTATTGTCAGTTTGTTGGCTACTGAAAGAGCTATCATAACCTATGGACGAAATAACCACCTTCTATCATTTTTATTCCCTTCAGGAGATATTCAGAATTAACTTCCTTGAGAACAACAAATATATTGCTCACAATAAGAGCCGTAGCAATTCCAGAACCCATTAGGCCTCCACCAATTACAGCAACTTTCTTTGTTTGCCTTGGTTTGAGGCCAACATCTGTAACATTTGGCACCTGCGAATTTCAGAGAAAAAAGCCACAAAAGATCCCAATTGCTTGTGAGACTTCAATATCAACTAGTTTGGATCCTCCACCAGACAGCCAAGTATTACACATGGCAAGTGCCATCACTAGCTTAATTACTGCTGGAGGAATTAAAAATAAGAAAAAGGTGCAAAGTATTCCAGGTATCAGCAAATTACCTTTGATGTAGCACGTTGGGCAAGGAAAACATGAACAAGACCTTTTGCAGTGTCTGAAAGGACTAACTCCTTAAAAACTTTGGCCTCCTGCGTAGATAAATTCCTATGTGAAAAATATAAATGAATAGATAGCAATATTAAATGCAAGGGATCCTATGAAATCCATACTGCACACCCCAAAAGTTTATGAGATATTATAAATGCTCCATTGCCAAGAAAAAAACTGCATTCTACTATAACAGGTAAACAGCAGAAGCCATTTCATCAGCAAGGAAGACAGTTATGCAAATGAAATAGGTCTCAAAAAAATTACCTTTAGAACTCCATCATATCCCCCATGGACAATGCCCTCCTCAATTACATCTAGACATGCCTGATGCTGAGGCAAATTTGGGGCAGTCTTTTTTGCTTGTTGTCTTGCAGTTCTTAACACTTCCCGTGCTTCAGAGAGGGACCCAATCTTGTCTGTTCTGTGAAGGGAACGCAACCATGGCTTACGTCTCTCTGCAATGTCTAAAGCCCATCTGCAAGAAACTTTCAGTAACTCTTCAGAAGGGACAATAGCATCAATAAGACCCAGCTTCTTTCCTTCTTCAGACATGATTGGTTTGGATAACTGCAAAGATATTATACATATATATGAATTAGATTTACTAAGAGAAAAAAAAAATGACTCCATGACCATTAACAATGAAAAGCTTTTAAGAGATAAAGTTTCAATGGTGAAGGATATAGCATTAGCTTAGTGGCTTATGATAAAGAACACATGTAGATTTGCTGTTTCGCCCTAGCATGCTATTAGAACCATTGAAGGAAAATTAAATCCAATTATTGGTTTTAACCATAAATCATTATTTAAAAATCTTTTCATCAAAAAAACATTCTTAGTTGAAAACTAAAATTAAATTAATCCACACAATATGTCCAGCAGCTAGTTTAAAACAAAAGAATAAAAACCTAATGACAAAGTTTTCTAACTCTAGTAGAGAATGGAATTAATGCCTGGACCTTTTAATGTGCTGAGCAATACCTCTCTCTCACCCTACCTCCCTTTTTATAGTCATGAATAGGTAAATGACAAGGCAGAATTAATTACAAGCCATTAATAATAGGCAAAATAAGTTAACAAGCCATTAAAATTTCAAAAGGCATCACAGACAGGGAGTGTTACCAGCATCATTTCAATGGCCTTTGACAGCCCTATAAGCCTTGGAAGACGTTGTGTGCCTTGTGAAAGAGCCATAGCATAAGAAATCAGTCAATGCTTGTAAAGTACAAACTAGTAGTTATCCAAATTCCAAACTCAGAACAATTGCACATCTGTGAATATTTTTGTCAACATATACTAGTGACTATACCTCCAAATCCAGGAATCACTCCAAGTGACAACTCTGGCAAGCCAAGTTGAGCTCTAGGAGCAGCAATACGTGCATGGCAACCCTGCAATATGAATAACAAGGATCAGACAACTGTACAAACAAAAAAAAATAGTTCGCAGAAGTTAAACACAAAAAATACTACTAATCAAAAGAGAAAACAACAAACCATTGCTAATTCTAAGCCACCTCCAAGAGCCAATCCTTCAACAGCTGCCACAAGAGGCTTCTTACAATCTGAAATGACCAAAACAGTTTGAGCAAAAAAAAAGAAACGACCAAAACAGAACCGTATGAGAGGATCATAAATAAAAGTAAAAAGGGAAAAAAATCAGTAATTAATAACTTCACAAAACACTGAATATATATAAAAGGATGAGGGAAGACCTTCCATTGCATTAACAACAAGATCGATGGATACATCAGGCATAATCGATATATCACCTGTTTAACCACCAATAAAATACTGATTGTAAATTTCCACTTCTCATTAAGTAAGTTTCAGTAATTACTTGTAAATTAGTAAAATTAACCGCAACAAAAACTGCAAAGAGTCTAATTAACTAACGAACTATCTCATACCGGTTCCGTGAACTTTCTGGAAAACATTGATATCAAAACCACCAGAAAACCTTCCTCCCTTGCCTTCATTAACCAATTCAAATAATAATAATAATAAATAAAATCAGTAAAGAGAGTTCCAATAATTAACATGCCTACCTTATAATAAAAATTCTAACATAAGATAATCATTAAAAAAAAGAAAGAAAGAAAACAGAGTTTATTGAATTTGATTTAAAATCTGGAAATTTACCGGTTAAAACAATAGCTTTGACATCACTTCTCCTCGTTGCCTCATCGAATTTCTCCTTCAATCCCGAAATTACTGAACAGTAACAAAGAAAAGGAAAGAAAAATCACATCACCACGTCAGAAATGAAGACCAAGAAAGACATCAAAAGAAGGCGATACAGTTTGGCTGAGCAGAGCCTTACTGGGAATAGCTAAGGCGTTAACGGGAGGGTTGGACATGGTGATCACTGCAACGCCGTCGTTTCCGACCTCCATCGTCACTCGAATTTGCGCCATCGCTCTTTTAGCTCTTTTTTCTGCGTTTTCTCCAAAGAAGATATAAAGGAGCTTTAATCCCTGTGCTTCGCATTTTATATAGTCTTTGAGTGGCGATGTTCAAAGTGTGGAAAATGAAATTCGACTTAAAAATATATATATATATATATATTTCCATTTTCTTTTTTTATTTTTTTTTTCCGAGAAGTAAAGTGTAACAAATATTCCTAATACCTCGTGTGCCACGTGGATTTTGGCGTGGCGGTCTAATCTTGATCCCATGAAAATCGCGGCAATACGATGTAGGAACTACGTCGTTTTACATCTCTAACAACCGCGGTCAACGTTTGGGTGGTTGTTCTTTTGTCTCCTTTATGAAAGAAGATGTTTCGACGAACGAAATTTATGGCTTTTCGTGAATGATTTTCCAAGTTCACACCACAGCTTCATTTTATTGCGTTCACAACTCAAATGACTATGATGTCTTGTAAATGAAAATTGACTATAACAATATTTGTCGGTAGTGATTCAATGATAAGTACCAGTGAAGTTAGTTTTAAATTGTTGAATTTAAATCAATTTTAAAATAATTTCATGACTTGACCGATGATTTATGATTTTTTTTTTAAATAGGTGCTTTTATGATGACATATGATCTAAACATTCATCCATCCACATTGAATCATCGAAACAAGTTTTCCCTAAACTAATTATCACCGTATAAAAAACTAAATTAAATAGTTGTAAAATGTGAGGTTTGAATTTTTATTTTAAAATCTTAATTTTTAAGTTAAAGATTCACTAACTTAGAACAATTGTATCTATTACTAATAATAAAAGAATGAAAAAATAACAACCAACATCACTAAACGAAGCATTGAAATTTTAAATGAATAAAACCTAATAATAATTGAATAAATGAAATTATACCATAAATGTAAGAATTTTCCTGTAGTTGAATTCAATACACTATTTGAGCGTAATTTATATTTGTCATAATGAAATATTATTACTTTAATTATTATTTAAACAAATTATAAGATCTAAGATCGATCTTAGATTGCACTGGACTGTAAGGTTAGTCCTATGAAGGCATAAATCGGTTCATAATCCAAAAGTTTTAAAACCAAACCTATATAGGTGGTTCGAGATTTTGATTTAAAAAAGCTAGTTCACTAGGAGTCTAGATCATATTTACACTTATTTGTTTGTTAAACAAGTTTTAATGCTCTTAAATTAATATTTCTCAATGCATTGTATTATCTATAAATTATAGAGATTATACAAAATAAATAAACACAAATACTAGTACCTTTTATATTTATTCGGCCACCATATTGAATGAAAAAGTAATTTTACGAAACAGTAATTCTAAACATATATATATATTTTTTTTTCATTTTTTCTGTTCTAATACCTTGGATAAATACGTTGATAAAAAAGTTAACCATTAGTAAAAATAATCTACTACTCATTTTAGCATTACTCAATACTGTTATTAATTTCAAAAGATACATTTAACTTCTTTAAGAACATATTTACATTTACGTGACATTATTTAAATGAAATTATATGACAATGTGAGGTAACTATTTCATAAAATCCGTTTTTTTTTATTGATGAAAAATTAATAAAATACATATTATATGCCAAAGGTTGAATTAATAATAGGTAGAATTGAACTAGATCCTATCTATTCATAGGCGAAGTGGTCCATCCAAGTATAGAATCCTAATTTCTACCCTGCTTCAAATAGGACTTAAACAAAGACTTTTTAGCTCAACCACGTTTACATTTTATTAAATATCTAATATATATTATATAACATTTAATTTATAAATAAAATTAAAAAACATGACGATGTTGATATGAAAATACTGTATAAATTTAATACATAATTAAAATTTTTAAATGGTTTAAAATGTGATAGTGGAGTATTTATATTTAGGAGTGACTTGACCCATACAAAGCAAGATCGACTCTGTTTTGTTTTGGTTGAAGACTCCAAGTCTTCGTAACACTTTACAGAGGATCTCTTATTTATAAACTCTCATTATCATTGATTTGGACCTACTGTATAAATTATACTACTAGCAGTACTAGTGCTAGTATATATGAAAAGCTAACAATTTCCCGAGCTATCACTTTCAGTTAACTTAATCTTAAAATTTTTAGGTCAAAATTTTATATTTAAAGTTGTAACTTTATATATAAAACCATTACTCTATATATTATATCAAATGAATTTTTAAATTATACAAAGAAAATTAAAATGTTATTATATTAATGCATTGAATAATTTTTCTTTTATATACTGTTTTTTTCTTTCTAACATAACTTCATTAAAAGCGTTCATAGTGATTAAGATAATAATCTAAATTAACAAAATGATTTTTAAAGACACGTGGCAGAACACTAATGTTTCTTCTAGTATATATAGTTGAATGTGTGAAACTTGGTGGAATGACTTCGAAGCTTAGGTGCTGGCGTCAAATTCAACAGATGACATGTAACATGCTTTAACGGACCTTTTTTATTGGTCTGGGCCTAGTCCAAAGTGAAACAGAGGAGTCAACAAGTCAACATAGCCCATTGACTTAGGGATGATTCTGAATTTGACTATCAACAGCACTATATGAAAGTTGTCCCCGAATACAAAACTCATCGGCGTCGACGACGACGATCGTGGGCAACAGAGGGGGTTTTTTGAATTTTAGCCCACTCTTGGATGGGACTTTGGTCATCCAAGATTAGCTGCAAAATAATTCTTTTTCCTTTGCATCAAATTACACACAATCCTGCTTGTTCTTGTCCAGATTAATCAATCTTAGAAGAGCAGGCATGAACAGCTGGCCAATTCGGCGCCTAATTTGCGGTCCTACGAACGTTGTTCAAAGCAAGATTGCAAAACCCAGATTTCATCCTTTGGAATGTGCTTGACAATTGCAGCTATTTACCAAACCAAAATCAAGTGCAGAATTATGAATGTGGCATGAATAACTTGCCATATTGGCATTAATTGCCATGTTGCCACCTAACGCAGAAGAGTAGGATAAGTTAAAGTCTAAGAAAAAGTCAACCGCATCCCCAACAATCCTAGCTTTTTTATTTTTTATTTTTTCTCTTCGGGATTCAAGTGCAACATGAAATTTGAGTGTTAGCCAGGTCTGAATTTAATAAAGTTCCTTTTTCATTAAAGAAAATATGAGGTTTGGCACTTGGCAAGTAGGCATATCTGAATACAGGTTTAAGGGACACGTGTCACTGTATCTGATTCTGACTCAGAAAGTTATGCTGTACCCGGAGAAAGAAAGAAAGAAAGAAAGAAAGAAAGAAATTGACATGCAATTTGCCCTCCATATGTACCCATATGTGCTGTCTGCTCATTACTTGTGTACTTAATTTCTGGAACCCTTCAGCCCAAATATTTACATGTTTATATAGTAATTTACCCTCAGTAACTTGTGAGCCAATCTAGCTACTAGACTTTAATTTACTGAAATGGAAGTATGGAACTGGTTCGGGTTAATAATTAATACCACTTAAAGATATTTATGCATTTTCTACAGCACGGAGAAGTCCCAGATAAATGGATCGTTTCAACAAATTTCTCATTCTAATTCAACCTTCCAATTTATGCAAAAGAAATATTTCAGAATAGGAAATAGGGACAATAACTTTCTTATTGCTTTTCAGAATAGGAAATAGGGACAATAACTTTCTTATTGCTTTTAAGGTTTGTGTGCATTAAGACAGATGTAACATTGGTTTTCCTCTCAGCCACCGCACCTTCATCGGCCTAGAGCTTTGAGTTCGATTTTGGAGATGATGTTGCTGGTGCACTCTGCAAAAGAAGAAGAAGAATGAATATCAAAATTATTTTTTGTTCTTTACTTAATTACACGTTGATTATTAGAGCCTTGATTCACCATTGGTTTAACTAGCTATATAGTTCTTACCAGTGGCATGCCCTTCACGGCTCTTTCTTCCAAAAACCTAGATGGTTTGAAGAAGCTACCATAGATTTCTGACCATCTTTTGAGACTCGTATAGATATGGTTTGACCCAACTGTATCTGCCCAAAACATGATTCCACCACTGCCACAGAAGATACTTGTTATTTTTGTACGATATGAAGGAAATAAGAGCCCAAGTAATAAACCAGAAAAAGGAATGCAAGAGAGCAAGGTGATTTTCTGGCATATTCAGGAATCAAGTAGTAGTAAACAAACTATATACATATAAAGGGTATTCCAAAAATAAGTTCCATGGCATGAGATAGAGTTTAACTGAAAAGCTATTTGGCATGTAATTTATTAGCACACAGCAGCTCTTAATAGACAACAGAGAAACCCACATATGAAATATAGTTATTGCAGAACCTACAGCAGTTGAAAATGGAATCATAAAATTTTCCAAACATTATGAGATTATCATTCAGGAGTTCAACTAGCAGAGAATAAGAAGTGTCACTTACCGGTAAGATGGGAAGCTCATTCCAAGTACAGATGCAACATCAAGGTCTGATGCTCGAGCTACTACACCCTCATCCAAAACAAGGCATGCCTCGTTAACTGCTGGAAACAATAACATCTCTAGAATTTCTTTGTCTGTAACTGATATAGGCTGTCGATTAAAAACAAAGAAAAATATATTAGCTATAGAACAGAAAATACAAAAGAGTAATTTATGTTGTTAACTGACATAGAATGCAGCCAATGACGCTAAGAATGGGCCCCTATAATCAATTTAAGGTGGTGTACAAAATTCCATGCCATACAATATTTTTCGTTCAAATAGGAGACTACAATACCTTTCCACCAGGCATAATATTCATAAGCTGTCTGGACTCCTCAATAATAGGTAGCACTGAAGGATCAGGTTTTGGCCTGCTCCCCTTTTCATAAATATAAAATCCTTTTCCATTGCTTTTGCCTAGAATGCCAAAAAAACACTAATTGATTCCAAATGATAGACACTAAAATGCATTAGAAACATGCATTAAATGGGGAAAGAGAAAAATATTAGGAGCAGAAACAAAGTCCTGTTTTACCATTTCGTCCATTTTTCAACAAAAGTTCAGTCAATGGAGACCTGAATGTTCGATCAGGAAATGCATTTGCAAATTCTTTCCCAGCTGCCAAGCCTAGTCTATATCCACCCAAGTCCTGAAGCCTGCAAGCATTGCAATTGACAAGCATAAACGATCACTATCCATTCAGAAGACACATGTACACGCAAGTCCACATGCATTGCTTTGATATAGAGCTTCATAAGGAATCATGCATGGCAAAACATACAACTCAGCAGACAGAAAAACCAGCAGACATCTCAGATTTCCAGTCACAACTCACAAGACTACGAGTGTGCTAGCAACTGAATTTGGAAAAGACAATCTTGCTGTTATGCCAAAATTATCATTAACCATTTGGCCTACCATAGCTACATTAAAGTCAGACAACAGTTTCAAGTCAATTATAGTGCAGACTTTCTATTCAGCCATTTTCTATTCCATAAAAGAAATTGTCTATGAAACAATTACAGACATCAAACTAAAAAGTCATATAGAATGCTTTGGAAAGAACGTACTGGAAAGGACCTATGGGAAGGCCAAAATTCCTGATCACCCTGTCAATCCTGAACAAGTCCACACCTAAATTGACCAAAAGATGTGGACCTTGCATATAGGGGAAGAATGTTCGGTTAACTGCAAAGCCAGTGCAGTTACCTACCACAATAGGAACTTTCTTTATTATTTTTCCAACAGTCAGGAGATCAAGAATAACTTGTGGGGAAGTTTTCTCCGTTCGTACAATCTCCAGTAAAGGCATTACATGAGCAGGACTGTTCATCAGAGAATCAGATCAGATCAGAGAAGCATAAAAAGTAGGCATTCATATAAACAGTGGTCAAATTTTGGATAATAAAAAATGGTGTAATAGCATCCAACAAAATATATTTCATTTCAGCATGCTTCCTTTTAACCAGATGATGGCTGTGACAAGGCAAGCACCACACAAATCCATGTATAAGTAAGGAATGAAGAAGCCAACTACATACCGCCTTCATTTTTAATTTTTTGGTTTAGGGAAGTTGGATTCTCCTTCTGTTTTTCATTTTATGTGGTATGTAAGTGGGATTATTATGATGGTAATAACAAATATATTAGCAGAGAACTAAAAAATAAGTTCAGTAACCTGAAAAAATGGGCCCCTATGATACGAGCTTGTGAGTTGGTCTTTTCCCCAATGACATTAAGGTCAATGGTGGATGTATTTGTAGCCAAAATGCAGCAAGAAGAGCAGACCTTCTCGAGTTCAGTAAAGATTTTTTGTTTCAAAGGAACATCCTCAATGACTGCCTGCAAACAGGAATACATGAAGTAAACAACTTCAACTAATATTGACAGTCAGGCCACATGCATCTTATATTTTTGAAATCCTTTGATATCATTAAAACTTAAGTTATTAAGTAGAAATTGATAAATAAAAAATTGTGCACTGGAGAAACTTCAATTAATTTTTCTTTATTCTGACTCTAATTTCTGGCCTGATCATGTCTTGTAAAGATTGATAGTGCCATGTGGTTGACTGCTTGGGAACAGTAACACCTAGTTGTGAATTGGCATAAATGAGCTACACCCATCAATAGAGTAAGAGTACAAAATTCTGTTTAACCAACTTGAGATTATCTTCTGATACACCAATTAAACAGCAAAGACAAAAGCAGCCAAGATTCTGGAGCTAAATTTCAACAACCTAATGACAAGACAACCCACCTCTATGACCATATCCACATCCTTAAATTCTGAATAGTCGGACACTCCTTTCAGCATTGAAAGGGCTTTCCGCCCCTTATCCTGTGTCACTTTTCCCCTAGTTACTAAGCCTTGAATATTTGCTGCCACAGAAAAAAGGCATGTAATTTCTCTGACATGAAAAAATTTTTGATGTCCAAAATAAATCCAAGAAACAATTTTTGATATCATATTAAAAAAAATAAAAAGATAAAAATACCAAAGACGTTATCCAGCCCTCAATGCTACGGGGCTATACTCCAGTTGTCTTTGTGTTCAAATTCAACTACAAGACATGGCTACCCTATGCTCACACTTTCGCAAACAAGTCGAGCCAAGATGACTAACAAAGTCAGCTCTTCATTTTACCTTCTTAAAAATACAAAAACTGCAATTTTCAGGAATACTGATTGATGACCTTATTATATTGTGTTATCCAAACACAATAATATTTAAATCTCTGCTCCTTCCCTCACTCTCAATAGCAATATCATAAATGCAGTCTTCTATTTGATTCAATAGAAAGAATGCTAATGACCAGAACAAACATACAAAAAATTCAAGTCACAATGTACACACACCATACTTTCAGTAATTCAACCTTCCAACAAACCTACCGACGTTTTTGGTTTATAAATACTCAAATATGATCATTTCCTTCAAAAAATATATTCAGAGAAGAGTACATAATTTGTATCAATGGAATAGGCACCTTCTATTGTTTTCATTCCTTTTAGGAGATATTCAGAGTTGATTTCCTTGAGAAAAACAGATATGTTGCTTAAGATAAGAGCTGTAGCTATTCCCGAGCCCATTATGCCTCCACCAATAATAGCAACTTTCTTTACATGCCTTGGTTTCAGACCAACATCAGTAATGTTTGGCACCTGAAGAAGTAACAATTCAAGGAACATATTGAAGTGCTGAAAGATTACGATTTCTGAGTTGAAAAAACCAACCAATCAATACCCATAAAAAATTTCAATACCCTACATTTCAAAAAGATGGCACAGTTCATCATGAAGACTGAGTTTTAGAATTCACCCAACCCACTAAGCTACCTAAATCTTGTAGAGATGGAATCAACAAAAATATAGAGGAAGAAACCAGGGGTTCTCAGAATCAATAGTTACCTTTGCTGTAGTACGTTGGGCAAAGAAAAGATGAGCAAGAGCTTTTGAAGTATTTGACAGGACTAACTCTTTGGCCACTGTAGCCTCCTGTTACAATAAATCTCTATAAGAATGTATTTGCATATTTCAATCCAGCTGGTGCTAGACAATTAACTAGCAGAGCTTATGAGATGGAAAAGTAATTCATTCAAATGAAAATTAAAATGTAAGACATATGAAAAAATTTGTCACTGCACTTAACATATGGTAAGGGTATATACAGTTCTAGCCAAGAAAGTCAGCTTGATGTTATTAGCATTAGGAAACAGCACAAGAAAATTCTTCTGTAAGGATGTTGATATATCAATGAGTAGTAAGCCCAAAGGCCCCAAATCGACAGACCTTTAGAAGCCCAGCATATCCTCCATGGAGAATGCCCTCCTCAACTACATCAAGACATGCCAGGTGCTGAGGCATATTTGGAGCAGTCCTTTTGGCTTGTTCTCTAGCATTTCTTAACAGCCCCTGTGCTTCAGATAGGGATCCAATTTTGTCTGTTCTGTGGAGAGAACGTACCCATGGTTTACGTCTCTCCACAATCCCTAAAGCCCATAGTCGAGATGCTCTCAGTAACTCTTCAGAAGATGCAATGTCATCAATAAGACCTTGAAACTTTCCTTCTTCAGACATTATTGGTTTGGAAAACTGTAAAGAGATTATATTTTTATTGAATTAGATTTAGTGACAAAAAAAAAATTGGCTTGACAAATCATTTTAACTGGCAAAATCAGTTCAAGGAAAGAAGCATGGAATGTCTAAGGTTATAACCCAGGTTAGGGTCTCTTATCATAAGGAAAAGTGGTCTTGTTTTTTCAAAGCTTACTTGCAGCAGTGAGTTTTATGTGTCGTTCTATCAGAACCATTAAAGCTAAATTAAATCCAGTGGCAAATGAATAATGATTAAAAGATTATGTCATTTAAAGAAATTCTGAATTGGAATTAAATATTCTTCAAAGTTCAAATCACTCCAATCATCCAGAAGCAGGACTACATATTCCTCTAATCCAAGCAAAATAAATGGTTGAAACGAAATTAACGAAAGCATTTTAATCTAATGTGTAAGGAATTAACGAATCTTTGAATATGATGATCGATCACCATAATATGTTTCTGCTCTACCCATAACAGTCTTACCAGCAGCATTTCAACAGCCTTTGATACCCCTACAAGCCTTGGAAGACGTTGTGTACCTACCATATTACAAAATCAGTTAATGCTTGTAAATTTCACCTGAACAAAACACCATTTCTACAAACAATGCTATTTTTCTAAAACTCTATATAAATGAGCAGCCATACCTCCGAGTCCAGGAATCACCCCAAGTGTCAATTCTGGCAAGCCTAATTGAGTTTTTGGAGCAGCAATACGTGCATGACAACCCTGTATGAGATTAAGCTGAATGACACAATTGTGCTATGATTGTGACAATCAAAGTTGCTAACAAAAGAAGTTAATCACAGCCGCTCATTAGCAGAAGATACAAACCATTGCCAATTCTAAGCCACCTCCAAGAGCCAATCCTTCAACAGCAGCAACAACAGGCTTCTTGCAATCTGGATTAAAGAAGACCAGCATTGCCAGAGACATAATTACTGTAGATGCTCAATCTTGGCTAATTACAAATCCATCAATTTAACCTCATTCCTGAGAATGTCATGTAGGTATTACTAATGATATTATGTAATCAAGTTAGAGATTTAAACCCCTTTTGTGGCAGGGTCTACGGGTTTATTCCATATTCCTGAGATGTTTTAGAGAATTTTGACATGGTGGACTCAAACATGAGGTTAATTAAGAGATCAACTTTCTCCGAAATATTGAGTGTTATCTAACATGTGATCCTTCACCCATGGCTAATCAATACCTGTCCTATCACAAATTTACTCTAAAAGCCAGGCACCTAGAGTACACTACAGCTTCTTTTGTACACAGTAAGCTCAGACCACATTGGATGCAGTAAATGCATTTCACATCTTACATGTATGGTATATAAAAACCTCATTTTGGTAACAAGTGATTTTCCATATAGATTTCGCATCTCCATGCTTGCTTCTTACTTTCAATTTCCGACTACAATTTCCTAGCTCCAAATCTCCACTTTCTTCCTCTCCTTCCATGTGCTATTTACACTATCAATGCCTTTCAGGTTTATTCATTTTTCATTGCACTCTTTACTCCAGGATTAACCCAAATCCTCTTCTTTTCCATCTCTATTTGATCCCATACTCAATAGCAGCACTACCTTGCCTCATACAGAGGGAAAACAGAAAAAAAAGGAAAAATAAAACCTTTACAATTACATAAAGAACAACACTCTGTAACAGTACACGAATTCCTGAATAAAGAAGAAACCCTGAACCAAAATAAATACTTAAATAACATTAACAAGCAATAAATTCAAGAAAGCATTAAACTAAAGCTAAGCAAACACCTTCTATAGTGTTGACAATGAGATCAAATGATTCATTTGGTGAATCCGAAACATCTCCTGCCAAGCCAACAATATTGATACTCTTAAGTACTTTCAGAAAATAACATATAAACAATGACAACCTGAACTGAAAAAAGGCCAATCAAGTATTCATACCGCTCTTATGAACCTTCTGAAAAGCACTGATGTCAAAACCCCCCGAAAACCTTCCACCCTTGCCTTCAATTACCATTAGAACACACAGAATCAGTAAAACAGCTCCGGGAATCAGCTCCAGTCTTAAAACAACTTTTAACATGATGATATTTCAAATGCTTTCACTTTGAAATTTTTTTTTCTTCTAACAAACAATTGAATACTATAATCAGAAATACTCAGTCCTATCAGTCTCTTAAATGCATACTTCAAATCATCTTATGTATGGCTTTTGATCAAGTCTCATTCATAAAGACGAGAGTTTCTTCCAGAAAAGAAAGATCATCCATTAAATAAACAAGGAATCACGTGATTAAAAAGAGAACCGATTTCCTAACTTGAACAAGCTTTAAAACTAACCATATCATATGCCTCTGACTTCAATCAAACTACTGTAAGAATACTATCAAAAGAAAAATCGAATATTGGAGCATTCAACCAAACTTCGGAATTCACCGGTCAAAACAATAGCCTTAACATCGCTTCTCCTCGTAGCCTCACTGAATTTCTCCTTCATTACCGCAATTACTGCATTCCCAAACGAACAAAACATCAAAAGAAAGGGAAAAAAATCAAATACCTGGGGAAGCAAAAATGATTCTTAAAAGCTTACTGGCAACGGTTAAAACATTCAAGGGAGGATTAGAGATGGAAATGACAGCAACACCATCATTTCCAACCTCCATTGTCACTACAGTCACGGCCATCGCCAACGCTTTCTCTTCTGTTTTTCGCTTTCTTTATTTACCAATCTCTTCAAGAAGTTAAACAAAGAGATAGAGCTTTACAGAAGACTAGGCTGCAGTTCAGTAGCTGACCAGAGAGGAGAGGGACCCCATGATTTCCTCTAGAATTAGAAAGTTTTTTTTTTTTAAATATCTTTTTGGGTACGTTGAATCACAAGCTTAATCACTAGCGCGGACTTCAATTTTTTGACCCAAAAAAAGTCATTTATTGCAGTGTCGTTGCAAACGATGAAAGGTGTTTACTTTCCCTCGTTATGCATGTCTAACCGACTGCAAACTTTAAAAGGTCTATTACAACTGGCGTACTGTTACATGTGTCACGTGGGTCGACCTAGTACTATTATTACTGTAACTAGACTATGGCCGTGCGTTACACACGAATTTTTTTTTTTTTACCTTTTTTTTTTCATTTTTCTCTTTTTTTATGTATCCTCCACGTGAGTAAAAGAGAAAGCTCTTCTGAGATTTCTTTTTAAGTATGTTATAGATATTTACAGAGTGGGAGGCTTGCTTCGGCAACTGGAAACCTATTGACAGGGGAAAATAAGGAAGGTGTTTTTTTTTTTCTAAAAAAAAAGAAAAGACATGATATTGATGGTCTTGACCTCTTTTGTCTCTTCCTCCTTGAACCCTCGGTCTTGGTCCGCTGGAAATTGTTGGAACTGGAATTGCAGTTGGTCGTTGCCGTGGGCACGGCGCCCAAACACGTGACGTGGGTCATGCCGTCACACAGCTGCTAATTTGAAAATTAACCATGTAAATGCTATCTTTACTAGAAGATTAATGAGGTCAAGTCGCCATAAATTCCATCACCTCTCAAAAATCTAAATTTAAAAGGTAAAATGTTCGAATTAAATTTAACCATCCTACTTTTAATGTAAAGTAATAATCATAATATGTTAGATATTTTTCTAAAATAAATATTCATTACAAAATTTGAAAAAAGATTGTCATCGCGTTGACAATTTAATAATTAACTCATTAATTTATTGTACCTTGTTTAATTGATTGTATTACTTAAGTACCATGGGTTGTTGAGTTACTTCACAAACAAGAAAGTCATCGATGGCTAATTTGTCCATCCATTTTCAAAGGGAGGATAATATATATTTATAGTTTTCTTACACGAGTGCACTAACTTGTGGAAAATGCTGGCTTGGAAAGGAATTAGCAATAGATTTGATTTTATTCATTGCTACTTGATTATTACTATATTAGTGGCTTTCAGCTATGTCCATCATTATTAATGGTACCGATAATAGTACTTGTAAATGAATGAGTGCTGGAATATTATCATGGGTGTTTGGTAATTTGATTTTGGCCATTTGTTTTCTTTATGTTTAATTTTGGTATTTTGGTGCCTTGCCACTACACGTCACATGTTCATGTATTTGTCTTGTTTTTATTATTTAGTGATCTTGTCTTCTGTAATTTGCAAAATAAATTCATTTTTTGTTGCATATTTTGAGTTTAGAATATTAAGGAAGTATCATAATTATTTAAATTAAATATTTTATATTGTTCAGCTATTTATTTTTGTAAATAAATTTTTTATTAAAATATTCGTTATAGTGTTTAATTTCTTCATATATCAAAATGAAATTAATTCACAAAGGGATTTAAAACTTTCAATATGTATTCGAAAAGAGTAATATATATATATATATATATATATATATATATATCAACTTGAACGTAAGATTTCTACACAAATTGAGCCAAACCCAAGTGGTTGAGAGCCAGCAGTCACAAGTTGAATGCACTGAAACCCAGGACAGATACAGGGTGGCGGTCATTTAATTGTCGGTTAAAAGTTGGTGGCAAATCAAATTATGGATTTGGTTGAGCGTAATTTGGGGCAGATATTGTATTTATTTTTGTTTTCTAGTTTTTTCTTATTTAGATGAACCATGTCATGTTATTTGTTTAAGAAATGAGTCATATTTGAATTTAAAGAAAAAAGGAAAGTCGAAATGATTTAGATTTTAGAGTAATGCCGAAGGAACTGATGAACTCGTGAGTCGTGAGGGATAGAAATGTCCAAAATCAAGCCCAAATTAAGTGGGCCAAGGGCCCCGGACTATTGGACTTCATCTTATAGCTCTTGTCACCCGTCAGCCAGGGTGCAACAAAATCAAGCCTGGTTGGCCCAAGACCAACTCGTTTCCGCCAGAATTTCCAAGTAGGAAATCGAGTGAGAGACCGGAATCAAATCAAAATCTAAAAATGGCGTCGTCTTGGAAGGTAATGTCTAGGTTATCGTCTCGGTTACAGTCTCCAACTCTCAAGCTCAACAAAACCTCACTCTCTGCTCTCCAATCCACTTCGGATTCTTCTGTTAGGCGCATATCTCGAGTCTCAAGGTGAGAGATTTAATCTTATTTAACATTTTTGTGTGTTCGAATCTTTAATTTTCTATGATTATAATTCGTTTTATATTTTTTTAATGAAAAATAAGGTTAGCATTGGGGCTGAGTAGTGTAGGGTCGATGATGCCGCTCCACAGCGCCATAGCTTCGTCGCGATTAGTATCGAGCTTGGCTTCTGAGTCTGGGACTTGGAGTTTAGTTCCTCAAGGTTGTTTAACTTATTTTTCATTTCCTTTAATATTATTTTTTTGTTATATTTATTCAAAAGCTGAAAAGTATATGTTGATGATCAAATAACAAACAAAAAAAAAAAAACTAAGAGAGCAAAGTTAGCATTTTGATCCGGAACTTCTAATGAAAACCTTTCAATTTTGCATAAACAATTAATGGTGGCCAAATAGCTTGTTGTTATCTAATCATCTAATTGGACATCTATTTCGGATTTGTTTTGGTATTGTAATTGATAGAACAATAAATTTTGCATCCTATGATATACTGAAAGCTTGAAATTGAATGCTTTTGCCGCATTCTTTGTTGCTGGAACTTTAAATAAAAGGAAGCTGTGAAAGTTAAACTCGAGGCAGATATGTGGTTTATCGAATTATGGATTTCGTAACTAAAAAGTTTAGATGATCTGCATTAGCTATCTAACTGCAGACTGACGTATTATTCGAAGGTGTAATTTGAAGCATATTTTTTGTACTTTGACATGAAATCAGTGACAGTGGTGATGTTCACTATGTTTGAATTGCAGGTATCTCAATGCCTTTATGACAGCCTCCTTTTGCAGTGAGTTTTTGGAGAAGAACAAAGATAGAAATGTTGGGTTCATGTTGAGGCCTTTCTCTTTTCTATTTTCCATGGTTTCAGAGGGACGAGATTTTGTAGTTCACCCTGTATGTTTGAGGAATGCAGGTTGCAATTGACATCGATTTATGCTTTGGTTCCTTGTGTTGACAGTTTCCTTTTTTTCCCCCAAATGTCTCTCAGCGTGGATGAACATTACATAATCATGATGAACTGTTATTTGTTAACTTTAACTAGAGGTGATCAGTCTTTCTTTCTGCCTTATTTTTAAGCTTTAGCAAGCTCTTGATCACATGTTATACTGATGAGTGACAAAGTTCTTTCTGGTAACGGAAGTCAGCATACTTGAGTGAAACCTCCAACAAATATGGGGACCAAAGTAAATCTAACCAGACCATTTGCAGCTGTCATATTTTGTATATTTTGTCTAGGTCGTGTCAATGTTAGTTTGCTTGCCATTTTAGTTATGGCCTGCACTGTTTAATAGTGATTCTTTTCTCAATGAAGCTGATATTGGTGAGTATTAAAACTGATGTTGACAATGGCATGTTATTATAGCCTTCCATACTCTCATTCCCCTGTAGTTTTCTTGGTTTTGGTCATTGTGGTATTGCAAAAGGGCATTTTCAATGCACTTCATTATTCATGCTGAAAGTGTAGAATGCTGCCTTTAATTTTAATTGCAGGTTTAAGCGGATTTTATCAATAGTACCAGCCCTTTCCTAATTGATTGGCCCTTGCTTAGTGAAATTGAGTTTTTCCAGTTTGTTTAGGGCATGCTTCGATTGATTTCCTGATACCTCACATGGAGGATGATGCCTTAGTGCTGCACTACTGTTTGACTAAGTTGTTGATGGATGGTAATTAACTGCAATAGCCTATAAAAGCAGCAGATAGAATTTAGGAAACTGTCTACTCCCCTGTTTTCAAAATTTTTCTTATACTATAGGAAACTGTCAACCCCCCTGCTTTCAGAATTTTTTTTTTTTATTATTTCCATTTTTCTTTTGTCAGTATTTCTGGTTAATAGACGCAAAAGAAATTGGTTATGTTTGTCTCGAAAATGTTAGTCCATTTCTGAACTTGGTTGTCTACAACTTCTAACATCTGTGGCACTAAGAGTTGTTTTGTTTTAAAGCTGGTACAACCCTTCAAATGTTTCTTCTAGAAGAACATGGAAAAATGATTTAGAAGAACAAAAAAAAAAGAAGCGTGGCACAAGTTTTCTAACTTGCTTTGGTTAAGGAAAATGATTTATTTTAAAAATTGCTCTGATTTTTCACTGCTGCAAAAATATATGTATTAAATCTATGTTTAATATTTTTATAACTAAAATTAGTTAAAAAAATATTAAATCATTTCCCTTTTTTATAATTAAAAAAACTTTGGAACGTAAGTTGAAATTGAGCAAAACAAAATATTCGTAAGACAACAAACACCAAGTATGAAATTCAAATGAGAGGTTTAAAGTTGTAATAAATCTTGTTTTTGTCGAGGTGGGTTTGTCTTCCGTGCGAGTGAACGTGGAAGAATTTTAATTTGTCAATTTGTGAATAAGAAGTTTAGGGAAATTTCTTCATACAAAAAGGGAAATATTAGTTATTTATTTGTTTTTTTTTTACTTCGAACCCACAGCGATAGTAGTTATTAATTATTACAATGCCATATCAAAAAGACAAGGGTGTCCTAACGGCCACACATGGCCTCCTTTACTTTCAATACCCTGCAACAGCAAAGACACTTCCTTTCCATCACTCTCTGTAAGTATCCTTCATCTTCCAATGTTTTCAACTTCCATTGTCTCGCTTATTATCTTATTTTCTTCACCTCCCAAACACAAAATATCTCAATTTTTTGTAGATAGAAGACATGTTAGACACCACTTTCATGCAAAGTTTTCCACAAAAGACTATGAAACCTCAACAAAGACTGGAAATTCGAAGAGTAAGAAAGAAATTGGTTCTGGGTTTAATTCTTTAAGGTCTGGAAATGAGGGAGCAGAGAGAAACTCTTTGGAGAACCTTTTTAGTTCAGTGCTGGAAGGGAAGGCTGAAAGGAAGAGGTATGCAAAGGATAAGAACGCAAGAAAAAGAGACAAATATTTTGAGAGAGGGAGAGAAATGGGTTCTGGGGATTCTTCATTGAGGGCTAAAGATGAGAATATGGGTAGTAAACAGAAATCTTCTAAAAATGTGAACAATTTAGTGGCTAAGGAAAAAGTGGAGGGAAAAACCAAGGATGGTGATGGCTTGGTGAAAGAGAAAAGGTTAGGGAAAAGGTCTAAGAAAGATCAGGCTAATTCACCTGAAGTACACTTGAGGGTTCAGTTGGATATGTGTTCAAAGAGGGGAGATGTGATGGGGGCCATTCAATTGTATGATAAGGCTCTGAGAGAAAAAATTAAAATGGGGCAGTACCATTATGCTGTGCTTTTGTACCTTTGTTCTTCTGCAGCTGTGGGTGTTGTTCAACCTGCTAAAAGTGGTAGTGGTAGTCGGCCTTTAAATATGTTAAACGTGTCCAACGAAGCTTCGAGTATGAATTCAATGGGGTTAGGTGAACCAATAGATAAGGATAGTGAGAATTCTAGTGCTTCAGAATTGAGTAATCCTATTTTAAACAATGGGAAATTGGTTGATAGTAGTAGAAGCCAGGGGAATATTGATAAATTGAAGGTTAGGTTTAGTGAAAGTTTTTGTAATCTAGATAATACTTTTCCTGACAAGAACTTAAATCAGTTTTCAAATGGGTCTCCAAAGCCATATTCTCGACTTTCAGAAGGTTCTAGTTATCAGAAAAAGAGAGATGAAGATCATTTAGATATAGACGATAAGAGCAGCAGTGACCGAGAGGATTATGAAATTGGGGTAAGTGAAGATGTCAAGAAGTATGCACTCCTCAAGGGATTTGAGATCTATGAAAAGATGTGTTTGGATAATGTCCCAATGAACGAAGCAACCTTGACAGCTGTGGCAAGAATGGCAATGTCAATGGGTAATGGTGACATGGCATTTGATGTGGTAAAGAAAATGAATCAATTGGGTATAAATCCTAGATTGCGTTCTTATGGTCCTGCTCTATCTGTTTTCTGCAATATTGGAGATGTTGACAAAGCATTCGAAGTTGAGAAACACATGTTGGAGCATGGTATTCATCCAGAAGAGCCTGAACTGGAGGCACTCTTAAGAGTGAGTGTAGAAGCTGGAAGAGGTGACAACGTGTATTACTTATTGCATAAACTAAGAACAAGTGTGAGAAAAGTGTCACCTTCTACTGCAGACAAAATTGTCAAATGGTTTGAGAGCAAGGAAGCCTCAAGATTGGGGAAACGAACCATGGATCAGAGATTTATAAAGGAAGCAATTGAAAATGGCGGAGGAGGCTGGCATGGGCAGGGCTGGTTGGGTAAAGGTAGATGGATTATATCACATACAGCTGTTGGAGCTGATGCGTTATGTAAATGCTGTGGGGAAAAGTTGGCTTTAATAGATCTTGATCCTGTAGAAACAGAGAAGTTTGCTGAATCAGTTGCATCTATAGCTACAAAGAGAGAGAAGCATTTCAGTTTTCAAAAATTTCAAGTATGAAAAGCTTCTTGATCTCTTTTCAATCACTCTAATTATGTACGCAAGTTTTGATAAAGTTGGTGTATTTATTTGCTTGCAGAAATGGCTAGACTACTATGGGCCATTTGAAGCTGTGGTAGATGCAGCTAATGTTGGTCTTTTCAGCCAGAGAAGATTCATGCCGTCAAAGGTTAGTTTGGCTTGAATGAATAGGATTCACTACAACTTTACCCAATTGTTTTCCTTTGCTTTTTCGTGAGTGATATTGAGTTCTCTTAAGGTAAATTCTTTAGGTCAATGCTGTTGTTAACGGAATACGCCAGAAACTTCCATCAAAGAAATGGCCACTCATTGTTTTGCATAACAAGCGGATCACCGGACAGAAGATGGATGAGCCAGTAAATAAAGCATTAATTGAAAAGTGGAAAAATGCAGATGCATTATATGCAACACCTACTGGATCCAATGATGACTGGTAGGAAATATATGCTTAGAAGTTACAGCTGACCTGCATGATTGCTTATTTGCATAATTGCATCAACTTTAGACACTATGACTTAATTTGTGTCAGACATATTTTTCCAATGCTTATGCATTTAAAGCAATGGGTAATGACCTGTGATTCAGGTACTGGTTGTATGCAGCTATCAAGTTCAAGTGCTTAATTGTGACCAACGATGAGATGAGAGACCATACATTTCAACTTTTGGGAAACGACTTCTTTCCAAAATGGAAGGAAAGGCATCAAGTGAGTAAAGCTCTCTAATATCTAAATCCTTTAGATAGACTTTTTGATTTACATCTTTATCCTCCAAAATTTTGTTTAGTTAGATAGCTGCATCCAACTTATTGCTAAACCTTGTGATGAATTTGCTCCATTGCCTACTATATTTATCTAAAGCAATTTTCCTAACAAGGCATCTCTCTTTTCCACATCTAAGGTGCATTTCAGTTTTTCAAATGCCGGTCCAGTGTTTTACATGCCTCCTCCCTGTTCTGTTGTAATTCAGGTTAGTTGTAATTTCAGTTCCAGTGTTCTGTTGCTTGTGTGTGTATGTGTGTGGGTGTAAAGTGCCTAAACTGACAGAATAGAGCTATAAAGTGTGCTGAACACTCATAATGGAAATACATGCCGACAGGAATCAGAGAAAGGCCATTGGCATATTCCCATTGCATCTGAACTTGATTATGACACTGAAAGAACATGGTTATGCATTAGACGAGCTAAGTCACATGTGGTGAAGGAAGATTCTTCAACCATACCTGAAGGTAACACCAAGTTTAGTTTATAAGTAGTTCTTCACTTCAAGTATATGGGTTTGTTATTTGCTCAGCCATAATCTACAATTACTAATTGCTAATAGTGTGTTCTGTTGTTTCTATTTGATAATGCTCTTTTATGAGACTCAAATAGCATTCATGTAGTAGTAGTGGCATGTATGTATGCAATTAAGTTGATGTCAGTGATAGTATCAACTGCATGTCTTTTAGATGATTCTTTTATGACTACAAAAATATTCAGTAATCATTTTTCCATTTTTTTTGAGTTTCTGGGTTTGTTGAGGTGTTAGCAATTTTATGCACAGAAGGCTAAAACCAAACTTTACTTTTGCCAAGGAAAGAGCCTTTATTCACTGGAAAATTCGTAGTTATAAGTTGTAAGGTGTAATTATTAAAAAACTTTGTTCGTTTTAATGGACTTCTGCATATCTTGGATGGATTTGCACAAAAAGGTTAGCTAGTTCAATCACTAGTTTGACTTAAATCGATGATCTGCTTAGGAATGCTAAACCAAATTGACTTTATGGTGTCCTATTGATCTATTTACATACAGGGTTTTCTTGTGTAACAGATTTGCAGCCTCTTGACCGTAATAAGGAATGCACGAGGCCAACTATTCAAACTGAAGTTAATACAAACTCTCTGTCACTAAAAGATGGCAACCATGATAAACCACAAAAGCATACTGAGGAAATATACAAAAATATCAGAGACATTTTGTCGGTTCCAGTCCCCTCAGATCAATGCACCGTTCTATCAGAAATAGAGGCTGCAGAGATGCTTGGTAACTGTGTTATTGATTTTCAAATATAAAGCAAGTGGCTGTCTTGTAAAGTTGCAGAAATATAAAATGAACTCCCAGTTGGAATCCCTTTGTATAGTTTTGAGGCCCCTTTGTATATTGATGCTCGGTGTACTTTAGTGATGTTTTTTGCCCATCATAGAGTTACCATTTTGTCAATAGAGGGTATTTCTTTCTGGAGAGAATGGAGGAGTGGATTGGGGAAGGTAGAAGGTTGCAGTTCCTTCATATGCAGGTGAAATTTTGTACACTGTGGAAATCCATTATTGTGAAGCAAATCAGTTCGTCCATTTTTTCGCATACAGTAGATTTTGCTGATAAAATCTGTTAAAATGTCTTCGAGCTTTGCAATCATTTGTCGGTGAGTCACATGCTCAGATGGCAGCTACTCAATTTAATTAATCACCAGCATAATCACTCAGGTGGATATATGCTGTCAGGCAGACCATGAACCCTGTTGCTGGATTATAATGGCAGGGAACGCTTTGTTTTTGCTGGGAATAGTTGCATACCATATCAGTTGAACTTGTCTTCTTTCTCCAAGGAAAGAAAAGGTCTGTAGAGTCTTGTGTGACTCGATTAGGTCGCTTGGCTTTTTAACATGGATTTGCTCTTTCTTTCACAACAAACAAAAAATGATCACAGAATTTCTCGAAAAGTTCCCCCTGATTAGCATAATTAAAGAAGAAAATAAAAAGACAACAAAGGGAATTCACAAACAAATGAGTTCCAGCAAGCTTTGGTCCTACAATTAGCTGTTCAATGAAAGAGAGGATAGATGGCGAAATGTCTTTAAGAAAGGAAAATATACTAGAATAATTCCATTTTAAATGTAACCAAGCAAAACTTTAAATTTATTACTACTTTGTTTAACATTATACTTGAATTCATAAGCTTTTGGAATTAAGTTTTGATGTGATATTAGAGCTCAAGTAGCCTTACCCATGTATGTTTTACATGTGGTAGGAGCATTTATCATTATTCATTTTCGTGTTAAGAGTGTATGAAGTCATATCGTTTAGCTTAAATGGATATAAAACAACAAATCGAGCTTTTATTCACTTGTTAACAGAATCAAAAGAGAAAATGAAGTATCAAATTTAAATATTACAATATCATCATACTAGCATATGAAATGGAGGGTATATCTACATATCTATACCATGGCAAATTAAGTGTGTGGGAGTGGCACTAGATCATTTTGTCAGTAAGTGACTGGTCTTTTCACAGAACGACTGAAAGAGTCCTAAAAAGCTAAAGCATAAGATCACGGGGCTGCAATACTTCTTTGTCATCTTTCTCTTATTCCCTTTCATGCCATGGCGATAGGCCACGGGCTAAAGAGAATCTCTCTCTCTCTTTTCTTGGGTATAAAGAATTTCTTTTGGGTTGTTTCACTGCTTCAGGATGACAACATCACAAGCCTCTCTTTTCTCTCGCTTTCAAAATTAACCAAGAGAGCGTACATTCCAAAAGGAAAGACAGAGGAAAGATAAGGAAAAGTTTGCATCATATCTTTCTCTCCCTTCCTCCTTTTCCCCAGTACTCATTTTTAACTTTAACTCATCAGCTACCCTACTTGCCATCATCAGTTAGCTCTGATTTTGAAAGACAAGAAATTAGAATGCATATTACAGAAATATTTTCCCCTCCGAAGAAAGAAGATGAGTCAGACGAGGGCTTTCGCTTTGACAAGTCTCTCCAGGTTTGTCTGTGTCTGTCTCTTTTTTTTTTTTTTTTTGGGAGGGGGGGTGGGGTGGTGTGGAGGGGACGAAACTTCCATGTTAAAGCTTGTTTTCTTATGGTTATAGGAACTCAGAGATTTGCGGTCTCAGCTCCATTTCGCTGCAGATTACTGTGAAACAACATTCTTGAACTCTGAAGAGAAGAAAGTGTGAGTTTTTCTTGATTTCTAAGCTGTCAAACTGTTGTGACAACTGAAAACCTCGTTTGCATGTTTACCAGATGTGCCATAAAACCCAAACCTCAAAGCTTTGCTTCTTTTTTTTCTTCCTATTATTCTGTTCATGGTGGGTTTTTCATGTCACTGTCTATAATATGGCAGTTGGTGTTTACCCCAACTCCACAACCATGAGCCTCGCTCAACAGGCCATTGGCCGAAGCGCCAACCTCTTTCATGGTTGAGTTGAGCTAGTCTAACATAAGATTTGAGTTATGAGCTATGACTGGCTCAGCTTCTCTTTCGTTTTCTTCAGGGACTAGAGAAGCAATGTAGGATCATGAATTCATGATGCTTGCTACCTGCTTCATTTGGAACCCATTACTCATCGGAGTCCAAGACGTCTTTCTGTCTGTTTTTCTTTTCGGCCTGAACCTCTTCAAGTCCAGCACTTCAGATGCTGATAACTGCGAACCCAACCATTGGGTACTGATGCCTGATGGCCATTTCTGCAGGGCGTGGCCTTCCTCTGTTCAAGCCCATTTCTCTTCCCATTACTTTCTGATTTTGAACTTCCAACCGTAAAACCCATAGACGCCATGCAGGCTTGGGGCTTGCTCTTCCCCTGCCCATTTGGTACTTTCTGAGTTCCCATTTATGGCCACTGACCTTTGGACCAATAGAGATGAGAACTTTACAGCGTAACATACAACTCCATGACTTAAAATTATGATTGGCATGTTTTTGCAACTTGCAGTGTGGTAGAAAACACAAAAGAGTACATATGCAAGGCTGTTGTTACTTTTGTTGATCATCTGGGGAACGTCTCTGCTAACCTAAATAACTGCATTTCCAAGACTAATGAATTTTCTGAGGCTGAGCTCCGCATCAATTGCCTAAAACAAGTCGGTGTATATATTCATCTTGCTGATGCTCACAACTTAATCAAGTATTGGCATATGCTTATTATTTATGACATGTCTGATGTTTCTACCAGAGACTTCTCTCATGCGAGCAATTTGCTCACAAGCTTGCTCTAACAAGAGTCAAGTGGAATCCAAATTTGCCAAATCATCACCGGCGTTATTTATCTGCACGTAATTATCGCAAACCACGTGATCTCTTAATTCTGTTTGCAATTAGCTAGTTTTCTCTAACTCTTTCAGCTGATAATTGGCTTTTTTTCTTTAACTGACAGCAATGTCAACTGTTGGGAGATCGAATGAAGACTCAAGGTACCATCAACTCTCTTCAATCTTCACAATATCACAGTAATAAGTGTAAATATTGATATTAGCTCGAAGGTTTCCAACCATTTTCTCTAATGCAGGGTTTCCATTGCTCCAAGGCCAGCAAAACTCAAAGACAAGCATGAACTTGACACTGAAGGCGTGCCACTTTTCTTCTTCACTTGTACAGACAAGCCTTCATTATCTAAGAGTCCAATATTGAGATCTAATTTCGACGAATCTGACTACAATTCAGCATTAGGTATAAACATTTTATCAATAAACAATAATTAAGTTAACAGTAATTTCATTTTCCTTCAAGTCTCTGATAGTTTGGTTTTTTTTTTTTTTTTCACCTGACGGGGTCTTTTGCCAGTGCCTGTTCGTGATGGCCTCTCGATACCATCAAAGGGTTCAAATCCTACTTTCCATTTCCAGGTGACTTCAGCTCAAACATATCATCTATATATATAAATAACATTTTCAATTAATAATTCCCATAACCCCATTTTCATCGAAGTTTAATTTAGCTTTGGTCTGCTCATGTTTGCAGCAAGGAAATAAAAAACATGGACGGAAAGGCTCCTACAGAAAACCATTGCAGAGTGCTGATATCTTATCTTTCATTCGACGTGCAAGAAGATCAGCAGCATGAGAAAAACTTGAAAGGGGAATCCATATGTTCCTGTTGCTACTGCTTTTATTTGTTTAAGCTAATCTTTTGTAGTGGTACTCATGGTTTGTTTTACGTAGAGATATGCTGAATATTCCTCAATAGGGGCACTGGAGATTTCTTGTAATAACTTTCAAGGTTCCATAGATGAGGCAGAAATGTCTTGATTAAATGTTCATATCTATATAATTGTGTGAAGAATTAATGCATGTATGGTAGCAAAGACAGTGAGCAAAGTTGGGTTAATTTCTGATCGGAGAAAATAATCGGTACTTGGAAAATCACAGCATTGTAAATCTAGATACCATTTATGATTAATTACAGGTTGAGTGTTTCATTTTAGTTCATTTTTAATGGCATTTTGGAGCAAATTAAACGGGAATTAGTTGTAAGGATTAAGTGTCTAGACATAATTTAATGACATAATATTATACTTAATTTAATTAATCTTTTATTGAAAAGAATTAGGCAACTGTCAAAATTTATTGTGAAAATGCAATTAAAGAAGAGAAATTATTATAAAGTTGACCTTAAGAGAACAACAAAATGTCAAAATCGATGACAACTAAAGATACCAAATTTTATTAAACCGACCTTACTTGGCGCAATGTTGCATATTTTATAAAGTTTATTTATACCTTTTCATTCGTAGCTACTCCTTTAGTTTCATAATTAGTGTTTCAATTTGACATTTTTTATTTTACCAATAATTACTAATTAAAATTTCAAAAAATAATTTTTCAAAATTATGAATGAAGTAGTTTTCAAATATATATTTATTAAAATTTAATTTAATCAAATATTTAAAATAATTTGAAGTTAGAATTTAAAAAATTTAACTAAAAAGGGTTAAATTAAGAAGTATTTATAAGACAGAGGAAGTACTTGTTCATTTTAATTATAAGTTTTTGTTAATAAATGTTTTAAGGTATTTTTTAAAGTTTATATTAAGTAATACTCTTTATATATATATATATATATATAAAGGAAAAGATCAAAAGAATTTATTATATCATCCAAAACCATGATATGCCTAAACTACAAGTAATACTTTTTAAATAAATTAAAAACAATTATATTAGCTATACTCATAAAAATAATAATTTAATACAAAATATTATTATAAAAATTAGCTTGGAAAATATCCTAAAAGCCCTTTTTAAAAACCTTTAATTATATTTTTAAAAATATTTTCAGTTTTCAGTTATTGCCGGTGGGACCCAGGTATCCACGTAACACCTCATGCCGGTCGCAGCATCAGCATTTGGTGGAGGCTAGTCTACCTATCATTCAAAACAAGGAAAAACTTTAAAAAAATAAAAGTCATCGAAGAAAGAAGAAAAAAACCGTCGGAACAAGTGCAGCACTGAGAAAAGCACAAGCGCCCACAGTTCAGGACCTTTAGGCGCCCGCTGTTAAAGAAACTCCTGAAACCAACCTAAGAATCTTAGCTTATAAAAGCAAAAAAAAAAAACCCCTCCTTTAGTCTCTCATTTCTCTGCTTCCATTTCTCAACTTCTAGTAAACCCAGAGAACACTTCGAGCTTACGAAGGCAATGGATTCAGTATTTGCCGCCATTGCTCAAGGCCCCGAAGATCCTATTCTAGGGGTAACTCATGATCATCTTCTCGCTCTCTTTAATTTTGAACCGATCCTCTTCGTTGATCGGATCATAGCGTGTTTGATCGCGGGAAATCATGAGCTGTGTGACGAATACAGCCAAGAATATCTTTTTTTTTTAAATATTTGCATGCTGCTGTAATTTTGAAGTTTCATTTTAAATTAGCTTTTTTCATTTTCCCTATTTTTTTTAATGATTAGGCGAAGCTTCCTTTGTTATCATATAATGATATGATTATTTTTTGGTTATTCTGATTATTTTATTTGAACAAATAGGTGACTGTTGCTTACAACAAGGATCCAAGCCCGATTAAGTTGAATTTAGGCGTTGGTGCTTACAGAACTGAGGTTTATTTTTTTATTTTTTTATTTTTACCTTAAAAAATTATCTCGATTAAAAACTTGATCAATATTTTTTGTTAATATGACGTTGATTATGTTGATCTGTTTATCTAAATAACAGGAAGGAAAACCCCTGGTTCTAAATGTAGTTCGAAAAGCGGAGCAGCTTCTTGTTAATGACCCGTAAGCTACTCAAACCATTCTGTTTTTCATGCCCTTGTTGCGTTTTGGATTGTTTTGTAAATTTGTTGATCATGTATTACATTTTTCAGGTCAAGAGTCAAGGAGTACCTTCCTATTCTTGGTTTTGCTGAGTTCAATAAATTGACTGCTAAACTCATTCTTGGTGATGACAGGTAAAGAAAGGGAGAAGGAAAAAATAATTAAAAAAAAACTGATTTTGATTCAGTTGAAATTATTTATAAATGGTTGTTTAGTTCTTTTGCAATTCCTGTTGTGTTTTATTGACAGCTTATTTGATGTTTTTTGGTTTTTGCTTTTCTGGGTAGTCCTGCTATTCAAGAGAACAGAGTGGCTACTGCTCAGTGCTTGTCTGGTACTGGTTCCTTAAGGGTTGGAGCTGAGTTTCTAGCAAAGCATTATCACCAAGTAAAATGCACAATCGTCTTCTGTTTTTTATTTGTTTTAGTAAGTTGTTAATTGTTATTATTTGAAGAGCAAGTGATGCTTACTTTGCCTACCTTTTGTTTGCTAGCGTACCATATACATTCCACAGCCAACATGGGGAAACCATTTAAAAGTGTTCACGATGGCAGGACTGTCAGTGAAGACTTACCGCTACTATGATCCAACAACTCGTGGGCTCCATTTCCAAGGTCTGAGTCTATATTGTGAATGAGTTGCTTCTTTTAATAAGTTAATTCAATTCAGGGGTCCTGGGAGAACAACTGAAGTCTTCAATAATTACAGCTTAGCATATGTTTACTTTTTTATTGCCTGTTTTTGGTTTTAAATTCCTTCATACAAGTTCTCTGTGGTTTACAGAACCAATATCTTGGTTTTTAATTGCCCTGGTATGTATACTAATAAAAAGAAGGGCACTTTTGGGTAACAGGCTTGCTAGAAGATCTTGGAGCAGCACCAGCTGGAAGTATAGTGCTTCTTCATGCTTGTGCTCATAACCCAACTGGCGTTGACCCAACTGTTGAGCAATGGGAGCAGATCCGGCAGTTGATAAGATCTAAAGGGTCATTGCCTTTCTTTGACAGTGCTTACCAGGTAATTGTCAGATATTGATTAAAGCTATGTGTGATTTTGTTAAAATACTGCATAACAAACTCCATAGATGTTAATCTTTTATGTTTTAATAGGTTATACAATGGTTAATTAACTAACACTTGGGTCTGACATTCCAGGGATTTGCAAGCGGTAGCTTAGATGCAGATGCACAGTCTGTTCGCATGTTTGTTGCAGATGGCGGGGAATGCTTCATAGCTCAGAGTTATGCAAAAAATATGGGACTTTATGGGGAGCGTGTTGGTGCTCTCAGCATTGTAAGATGCTGAACTTATAATTCTTGAGCAATTTCTTTCCTTGTGACTAAGTAAATGCTCGGGGCCAAATTAAGACCCTAATCTTATGGCTGAAAACTGTAACTCTGACAATTAAGCAGAATCATCCATGACATTCACTAATACTTTTAATATATAACCTTATAGGTAAAAGTAATTTTATCCTCTCGTATTGACTTGTCTGCCAACAAACTATGTCCGAAGTTAAAAACTTTCTCACACACTTTGGTTCAGATACTACTGATATTCAGGATGCAGACCTCTTTTTGTTTTATATTAAGTATGGCATCTTTCCAGCTGTCTGGGAAACTGAGTGCTCTGCTCCCTTTTGCTCCTAGCTACATCAGCATAGGAGTTTTAAATAATAATTGGTTTTTAAAGCATGATAGTCAGAATTGTATCCCATCATTTAGATTGAATCAGCTTTAAACAATTTAAGTCCACATTTATAAGAAGAATTCACATAATGGTGACTTTTGCTGTGTGGAAATTGCCAGGTGTTTTCTTCCCCCCCGCCCCTCCCTTTTTGGAATAAATAGCTATGCACAAACAGCATTTTTACAATATCTTGGCAATTATTGAAGATGATTGGTTTACTAGATAGCCACTAAAGTGATTAAAGGGAAAAGTTATATTTTACATTTTAATTAGTGCAATGCTGCCATTCTTTCTGTTACTTTATGTGAACTATCGCCTCTTGCATAGAATATAATAATAATTTTATTAACAGGTCTGTAAGGCAGCTGATGTTGCAAGCAGGGTTGAGAGCCAGTTGAAGCTTGTGATTAGGCCTATGTATTCTAATCCACCTATCCATGGTGCATCAATTGCAGCCACCATTCTCAAGAACAGGTAAGTCCTTTTTGTGGTGTAATGAAACCAAACTGTATTTAGAACTTGTTAGATGACATGGAAACTAGAAATTCCGTAAAAGTTTCTAGAAACTGGAATGGACAGTTTGTCTTGGTGTTAGAGATTGAAGGAAAATGAATGTTAAGATTCGTAAGATATTCCGATTAAAAAAATTATCCTTTCAAACAATGATTGGTGCATTCTACCCAATGGTGACCACTGCCCAAATCTGTAGTAGTAATTAGACAAAGTATACATGCATTTATATGTACAATTTTTGGGGGCAATTTTTTTATCAATGATTTTCTTGTTGGACTTCGATTAAGTAACTACTCAAATCAAGTTAACTCACTTATGGACTGCACTTTTAGTTTTTCTCTTTTACATTTGTTTATATTTTTCTTTGCAGTGATATGTATAATGAGTGGAAGATTGAACTGAAAGCAATGGCTGAACGGATTATTAGCATGCGCAAACAACTATTTGATGCTTTAAGTGCTAGAGGTTTTACTTAATCCTTTCTTCCTATGTTCTATTTGTGGTTGTGCCTTTTTTTTTCTTAGTTTTCCTTTAAGCATGAAATGTAAGTTTGATAGGTATGACTTATGAGTCGGTCAATATTTATTATATATGTCAACTTACGAAAGCCTTGTTCGAGATCTTGGTGTCTGCTGACCTCCTTTATAATATATTGACAAAAATTGTGCATGTATTTTTTTCTGGTATTTTCTTCACTGTTATATGAAGTCTTTGGTGTATTCGCCAAGCTCAGAAACCATACATGTTTCCATCTCCGTTTTGTCAGGCACTCCAGGTGATTGGAGTCACATTATCAAGCAGATTGGAATGTTTACTTTCACAGGGCTGAACAGTGATCAAGTTGCTTTCATGACCAAAGAGTACCACATTTACATGACATCTGATGGGTAAAAAGATCTGTTTCTTGTTTCTTTCCATCCTTTTTGTTGAGTGTTTTTCTTCTAAATATTCTTTGGGGGTTGGGTTTGTTGTTGGTTGGCTGAGAAGGTTAATTTCCTCTCCCCAAAATTCTGCTTGTTGCAGTGAAAATTGTTTCTAGACTAGAAAATGATGCCTTGAGATTTCTTCTCCCAGTATTCTTGCATGAGCCATAATCCTAATCAATTATGAAAGATCATTTGACATCGATGTGATAAATGTCATATTATGATTTAACATTTTCATTCAACATGAAGAGAGCTTCTTTACTTCTATGATAAAGTTGTTTCCATTTGAATTTATATGGTTTTGTAGTGCTAAGAAATTGAGTTGTTGACATACCTTCCTAAAACAAGTAAGTACATATTCTAGTTGTAGTTTGGTATTCTCTTCCTCCTTCAATTCTAGTGACTCTCCACTGCCCCTGCTTCCATACCTACCCAACGACCATGTCAAGGACTTACATTTAGAATTTTAGCTCTCTTTTGCTGCTTCATTTACTGTAGCCCTAAACTGGAACCTCATTTTCATTGTTGATTTTGTTATTTTTTGTGTATTGGGAAGCCAGAAATGGGGGCTTCTGAAGTCGTATAATCTATGCACCATAGAACTCATTTATAGTTGCCAAAGATTGTCTCGCTTGCTAATATCAATCAGAAAGTGCCTAATTTAACTGACATCTTGCTAAATTCATTTTCTTACTTCTTCTTTTCAGGAGGATTAGTATGGCAGGTCTCAGTTCCAAGACGGTCCCTCATCTTGCAGATGCTATACATGCTGCAGTCACCGGTTCCTGTTAGAAACAGGTGTGAGATTTATGTTGCCTGTTAGAAACAGGTGTGAGATTTATGTTGCAAGGACATTTGGTTATAGTCCATGTATGTGATGGTTTTTTCCCCAACCTTTTCAAGCAAATACTATGATTTTCCGTAATAAACACTTAACTAGAATGCAAATTTCAGATTTTAACCCAATTTTGATATTTTGATTTCAATGTATAACATTTTGCCAGAGGCATCGTAAATGGTATGCTTGCCATTGTTATCAACAGTTCGTGATATAGGCTTGTTAGATTTCTTTTCCTTCTATTTTGCTTAGTTCGGCAGGTCATTCTTTAAGAACAGAAAACAATCCCTTTAACAATAACCTTACTGAAGGGTTATGTGGTACTCTAGTATTTCTGAAGGGTTATTACACTTAATTGCAGCAAAATTTTATCTTCTAATTTCCTCTTCCCGAACCCAAGAGCGGACACGAATGGTTGATCTACTGAAGTTACTCAAATAATTCTAAGAAGCTTGAGTATGTTTCTTTTGTGACATTTGGTTCCTTCGTGTTCAAACAGCTGGGAGAAATCACCCCTCTCCTGACTCCCAACTTTTATGCTGTTTTGGTAACTGATGCTGAAATTTTGACAGAAAAAAAAAATGCAAGTTCTTTTATTGGGCTTGTGAATTTCTCTTGCCTGTTTGTCGAAAAATACAATCTGAAAAATGAAGCAAAAAAGAGGAGAAATTTACAAATAAAGCAGGGTTAGAGAGCAACGTTAGAGTTCCATCGCATGTTGAAGGCGAAACGTTACGTATATATACCCCCAGATCGGATAATTGACTGTAACTAGAGATCAACACAGGCAGAAAGCAGTACGCAAATGCATCAATCATGATCTAGGTCTAAGCACCATTGCTCCAACAACTTTTTAAGTTTTAAGTTCAAGCTGTTATTGGTGATTCATTTAAACTCGTATATAGGTTTTAAGAATCGAAATGGGGAATCACAATCTCACCTATTTAAATTCTTGATGTTTTTATTAAAGTTACACATCAAATCACATTTAAAGTTCATTTCCTAAGATCAAGATCTCACCAATACAATGTAGAAGTTCACATCATTGGGCGGGCTGGCATATGCTTTGATACCAATTGTAAATTTCACTCCAGAAGATTCAGATCTCACCAGCTTAACATGAAAATTTACGTTGAATCGACACATGCTCTGATACCAATTGTATAATTGAGACCCATACATCACTGGTCAAGTCTAATCCAAATATCTTTTAAAAACTTAAATTCAAGTTGTTGGTAGTAATTGACTCAACCTTTATATATAGACTTTAAGAATCGAATGGGAGACGTGGTATCACAGTTACATAATCACTTCCCTGACCAAATCCTGGAGGAAGAACAATGTAAGTTCTAGAAAGTTACTGTCCCAATGGAATTTTACATGGAGCTGAATATATATACATGAGGTAAGGTCTCTAACTATCCGTATTCCTCTGTATCTTTCCCCACCTCGTTCCTTTTCTTTCCCTCTTCTTCTACGTCCTCTTGTTTCCTTTCTTCTAACATTCCGATTATAAATCACGAGCATCCGGACTTCTTAGGCCATTCAAGTTTTCAAGCTTATCTAGATAGGAAGCTTTTCTTGGAGTGCGACTAAATGGAGGCTTGGATGTTTTTTTCTCATAATCACTTTTCAAGTGGGTTTCTTGATCACTTGTGTTACACCTTGCGGAACCAACATCCCAGCCCATAAAATCTGATAGTGTTGGTGTCTCTGAGGTACTCAACCTCGCCGCATCTTCATCTGTGTTCGAGGACATGTCGGATCTTGCTGGTGATGATGTTTGAGTAAGCGAGTCGGCGTAAAGGACATCCTCAATTCTTGACATGACTGTATGAGCCAAGCTCTCTAGTATCCTTGAATAGCTCTCCAGAATAGCTTGTCCTACATCCTGTGAAGTTAAAATGTAAATAAGTTAATCAAACTTGAATGCATTGAGGAAAAGATAAAACGCAGCTGCAAGCTTTCTGTACCCTGTTGTATTGGATCTTTGATATATCAAGCGCAGACTGTGGAAGCCCCGGAAAGTGCTGCTTGAGTAAGAGTAGGATAGTCTCTGCCCTCTCTTCAAAGAGTTCCCTCTTTTCCAAGCTGACACCGGAGCCCCAAGAGGACCTTCCATCTTTCTGGTTCATCTTCCTCTTCCATATAACAATAGAGGCCTCAATCCTGTTCTTAAGGTCAAGCACTTTGTGTTCTGTTGACAAGTCCATGGTTGACAGGAATTGCCCAGGATCAAAGTACTCCACTGTGATGCTTTTATAGATTGAATCACCAAGGCTTGCTCTTCCATTCTACATACACATGATGTAAAGGATCAAGTCAAAGCTACAACAATTCTATAAGGTTTTAATTGATGGGAGTTTCATTTCTTTACCTTGGGGAGGGAATCGATGTAGCTTTCAGGGACCTCCATTTCAGATAGGACATTTGCATTGATGGTCATAGCTGCTTTTAATACCTGGTTGACAGACTCCTTTTGAGACAGCAGCCATCTTCGTGATGTCTCTGATAGCCCATTTGCAGGAACTTTAACAATTGGATGCCACCATTTGTCATCCCTCTGGCTGTTTTCATTTTCTGGATCATCATTTTTGGACACATACCAAAATTCTTTTTCTTGTGCAAAGTTGTCAAGGGTCTCCTGTTCATTATAATTCGATCAGCAACCGTAGTGTTAATCTCTGGTATACCATCAAGTGATTTCATCAGATTAGAAACTAGAAGGATAAAGTTACCCACAATAAGCAATGTATCCAGTTTTCGCAGACCAGGTATATTCACCAGCAGATCGCCCCTTTGTTTAGTGACCATAATCTATCAAGTTGAAAACAAGTTGTTGGGAGTTAATATGGTGAAATTGTAACCACGGTGCAACATTGGAGTAGCTGTTTTAAGAACTATGACTTCTCCTAATATAGCTTGAAAAAAATATACATGAGAGAGAGATACCTACCTCCATGCTTGTTCCATCCTTCGATTTCTGTTCTGAAGGGACAAATTCAACAATGTGATCAGTTACAGATAAAAGCCAATCAATTTCTTTTCTCCACCTTGCTTTCCTTTCCGGAGCCATAGGTTCTAATTTCCCTTGTTCTCCAAAAATGGATGCTGCATTATAATTGGCCAAGGCAGAGATGTGAATGAGAACGACCGTCAGTTAGGTGCATTCTTGTACTATAATAAACTGGTAAAGTATCTACCAAAATACTACCAATAGGCTCATAATCAACCGTATTATTTTGTCATGAGGTGAGAAGGAAAAGCCAGAAGATTGCGCCATGGGCGTTTCTGAAACCTGTCGCTTCCACATTATATTTCTACATGGAAACATATGCATTTGGTAATTAGATTTTATACAGGAAGTCTACCTGCTAGGTTTGTCACGGCATTTGACAAAGCCAAAGCTGAAGAAACACCTTTTCCACCTCCTGACATATCTTCACCCAAAAGCAACTTGGCAAACCTTTCCTTCATCAGTTCCATATCTGTATCAAGGGACAAAACATATCATTAGAAGGGTTATTAGCCTGATCTTAAGGGAAGAAAGACAGAAACAGACAGAGATAAATTAGCTCTCTTGTTCATAAGTGGCAATGAAGATAAATATTTATGGAACATGAATTGCAACTATGCTAATCAACATAGAAAGATGCTGAACTGCACCTGATTGTGGCCTCTCCTGGGGATTTCCTGGCCTAGACTCTCCTATATTTTGGTGCTCCATCGATTGGTCTTCTGCATTTCTCGTGTCGATACTCCTTGATTGCAGGCTATCATCAACATTCTCCTCATCATCATCACCACCATCTGCGATCAGATTCTGCTGCTGTCTTCTTGAATTCTCAAGCATTTTCCCAATGTGGAAAGATCTCGAGCTCTGAATGCTGTACCGACGTGTTAATGTTCGAACCATTTTCGCTACAAGCTTCTCTTTGTGTTTCTTCTTTGTTTAACAACAAAAACAAAGAAGAAACGAAGGTGAAAATGATTATAAATAAAAAAAGAAAAGTCTCCTTAAGTTTTCAGTTATAACAAATATTATATTCATTGAGTTGAAAAAAAAATAAGCAAAAAGAGGAGAACTACCCGCTTAAGATGAGACGCTAAAGATTGAAAAGAAAGAGTTTATCTGATTCTGCAGGGTTAAAAGAGATAGAGATCGAGGTGGTTAATTCTTTTTTCTGTTTTTGCAGCAATGGAAATGTGGGGTGCATGCTTTCAGAAACAAAGCAGCATAAACTGTAAACGACAAAGATAGTCATTTTCAAGAGTTTTTGTCTTTAAAAAATAGTCAATTTTTGAGAGGTCAATGCTGGCAAAATGCCCGGGAAAAACGTACGAGCTTAACTGCTTTAACTAACTTTTTCTGTTCAGTTACTTTGGGCAGAGAATTTAGAGAAAAATAATAATACGGTCCCCGAACATTTGTCGTTTCATAAAATTTGATCTTTATAAAAGATATTCCCTGTCTCTCCATGACTGATCCATCCTAATTATTAGAGGCATAACCTCGTGGTATTAGGACCTAACCGAGGGCCAAAAGATCAAATAGCAGGATCCTTTCAACAATTAAGGGCCACGAGGAAAGATTCAATGAGGGATAAAGTATTTCAGATTTTAGATTTTAGTCAACCAAGATATTTTTGCATTGAACATAATTAAAGAAAGAAAGAAATCTAACATTGAAGATTGAGTCAAAGTAACTCTCTGAGTAGTGAGGAGGAGGCTGAACGACACAGAAGCGTGGAGATGATAATAATAACAGCCATGGCCAGGCCAAAGCCAGCGCCATACCAGCAAGCACATATATGAAGAAGAAATGATATTGGGAGCCTGCAGCTACTCATTTAATAAGAAGTGAGTTTGAACTTTCTTTTCCCACAATCATTGTTTGAAGAAAACAAAAAACAGAAAAGGAATGACAGCTTACTGTGCTAAACTTATTGACATTTTGCTTTATTAACAATGATCAATGGCTAAAATTCAATGATAAGTTTGGTAAGTAGCTAATTACATTATCAAATTATAGCAAGTTCAATCCTATGCTTTCCTCATAATTAAATTTTAAGTAATAAACTATTAGTAAACCTGAAATTTACATGAGAGTGGGGGCAGGGCAATGCTTACTATCAATTAATTGCCTTACAACAAGACAAAGTTCATTGCTGAATTGCAGTATAGCACATCCATTAACTACTAGTACAAGTTTTAACCCACTAGAGGAAAAAATAAAAAGCGAAGGTTAACCGACTAGAACTCTGGATGGCTTAGCTTCCAAAGATAGTGTACTTGATCTCCCTGGATTCATAACCCTTTTGTTAATTAAACTTTCAAAACTAAGGCAAAAGTTCGTCATCCTCCATTACTGATTTACTGCTACTAACTTCTCAGATTCAACATTCCAATCCCATCCTTCTCTTTTCTGAGAACAATATTCCGTGATGGGAAGAGATTAAATATCCACCACCGACTTATAATTTCGATATTATTATTGTCAAAGTTGTCATCAATGTTCCTTTCATCAAACATTAAATTTTTGACCAAATCTGCTACCGATTAATGTCCACCTAACAAGATTGTGAATTAATTACTACAAATTTGGAAACCCAACATGGCTGCAAATGTCAAATTTCCATATACCTTGTTTTGTCAATGTAAGCCATAATTTGTTTATTCTTATTCAACTACCACACAGCACATTACATTCAATATAGAATATGTCCAAAATATTTAGACTAAAACTGTTGAATATAGAGTTAGTAGTAGCCACATAACTTATAGTTAAGTAGGAAATAGTGATCTAAGATCCCTTCTCCCAATTAATTCCATGGATTTAAAATCGAATGGAGGAGGGCAACAATTCCCATGGCAACAGCTTGCGAAAATTGGAGACAACTACGAGGAGGGCCATAGTAACTTTGTCTTCATATTTCACATGCCCCAACATCAAAATTTGTATTTACAGAAGCAAAATAAATGGAAGTATATTTTGATTGTGAGACATTCCCGCGTGTTTCCTTTTTCTGAAAAGATTTTGGGTCCTATAATGGAATATAATGTCGGGAAATTTGTTGTTGATTTTTCATTCAAAAAATTTTTGGTTGGATTTGATTGCGGTATAGCTTGAACTTTTAGTTTATGATCAACAGGTTGGATAATTTTGTCTAATTATCAAGGTCACTTTGTCTATACTAATCTGATTAAGCACTTTTGGCACAATAATTAGAAGCCTTTTTAGCAAAAACGCCGTGCTGTAATTACATCACAAAAAACTACAAATGTTTCAAGTTGAAAGCATGTGCTTGCAGCCCGCTTTAAGGGGAAGTGTGATGTAATTCTGAAGAGCATTTTGATGCTTGATTAAAGGAAATTTTCTTGTATTTTATGCTGTTGAATTATTGGTCATAGGGAATATATAGCCCCAGGAAGAAACAAACAGAAATCATAAAAATTACCACCCTCAACAAGAATTATTATAGGCTCTTCTTAATCTTAATCAGTTGTAATCAGCCCTTAATGGATCATATAAGCAGCACTTGCAGGAAAACATGGCATAAAGCTAAGATGACATTGATTTGTGAAGGATTTTGCACATGGATGCAGCAAAGATTCCAACTTCAAAGAAGTGCAGCTGTTCTTCAATATTTAATGCATTAGTTTCCCTTTATTTATTTATTTATTTTTTTTGATATTTTGGGAGGTCTCAATGGGAGCTAAGAAGCTGATTCAGGTATTTGGCTCATGGTCCAAAATGATATATCTATCAATGATAACCTGAAAAAGCAAAAAGAAAAGAAAGAAAAATTGTAGGATTGAAGTTCAGAGGAGTTTCTGATGATGATCCCAAACGAATGTTACCTTTGCCTTTTTGGCTCAGCATGGGCGCATCAGGCATGGACAAAAGGGTTCTGTCAATTTCATTTCAAGTTGCAGATAACTTTCTTGGCTGAGTCCAAGTAGTAAAAGAAGTTTTGAAATTCAAACCATGGGCTTAGCCAATAACCTTTACTTGAGCACCAGCCAAAAGAAGAGGTGAGGATTCAATTACATTTATGATAGGCACCAAAAGTAGAAACACACTGTGCAGATAGACATATGCATATGTTGCAAGCGTCCCGTGACTGCATTAAACTGCTCAATTTTCAGCTCTTATGATTTTTTACCTGCTCACTGAAAACCCAGTTAGAAAAGGCAAATCTTGAATCAATTAAAGTTCATTTAATTAATAATGTGATGGTGAGAGGTGATTTAGACATGGGTGCAAGTGTTTTTCTCAAATGGTTTAGGAAAAAACCAGTTCTTTGATTCTTTTCCCTTACCTCCAAGGCATTGAGCCCTTGATTTCCAGTGAGAGGGCCCTTTAATGTTAACATTGTGTATTATGTTAAAAGACTGAACAATTTGTTAGGTGACAGAAATGAAGAAAAATGGAGCTGGAGCCTGTTCTGAAACAAGTCCAAGATTCAAAGGCTTGACTCTTCCATTTCGGCAAACTGTTGCAGATATAAAATTGAAAGGTGGGCATGTGAAACGACCATAACTGAAGTGAAGGTAGTTACCGATGTAGTTAAAAGAGGAGAGAGAGAGAGAGAGTAAGAGAGATTGTAGTGCGCAAAACTTACCATCCCTTCCCTCGTCGTGCCTTTTGAACGGATTCGTTTCGTTCTCTCTCCCTGCAACGCGCGTACGAAATATAACTAAAAATCTCACACCCCCCATGAAATCACGCCGCTTCTTAATCTTCCTAAACGATCTTATTATCCCCATTTTTCCCATTAAACTAGACATTTATAAACTGTATTTTTAAGACTTTTTCTTTATCTCTCTCTCTCTCTCTTCTTTGCTTTGGAAGAAAACCAGAAGGCTCCTCTACCCTGTAAACACTCCTTCACTGCTTCACAAAGTCAATGCACCTCACAGCTTTTCTTTCTCTTTGGATCTGAGTCTCTGCTAGCTCACTTGCTGCAGGTCTGCACTCCCTGCGTAAATTCTTGGGTCTTGATTGTTTTTCTGCTTTGTTCTTTTCTTCTTCTTTTTTTTAATCTGCATTTTCTCATCTGGGTCTTCTTTCTTTTGCTTCGTTTGGGATGTTTCTGTTCTCATTCTTGGTTCTGAGTAGAGGGTGAAAGATTATACATGGGAATTCAGGTACTTGTGCACGATATATTGAATTTCCATGGAAAAATGATTCCTTGGCCATGAGTTTGTTACTGTTCATAAAGAAGATGACACTTTTGCTTTGTAATTTTATATCCTTTATCAGTGATGTAATGGGATTGTGTGAGGTAATCTTTCATGCTTATTTTTGGTCATACCATGGAAATTCTTTCTTGCTCAAATTTAGCACCTCCAGTTTTCAACACATGTCTCCTGGATTTATGATCAATACTAGTCTTAGGGATCTGTTTGGATAAGAAATCTCTGGAGATAAGACAACAGCTAAAGTTTGACACATTCAGAGAGGAATGGAATTTTTTTTTTCCATTTTTTAATGGCATTGCTTTTGTTTATTAGGGCGGCAGCTGATTAAGGTTTTTGCTTATGTTGTTTCCACTGAAGCAGAGACGAACAAGTGTTGTTTTTGTCTGTTTCAGATAATCATTTCGAAAGACTGATTATAATATCCCGAGCATGTAAGCATCATCTCATGAGAAACTTTTAGTATTGGTGGATTTGGTCTTTTATTAGTTGTAAGCATCTGATTTTATAAATATTTTCGGTTACAGAATATGCCTCAAGACAGTCTGAGATCAGTTGTCTACAGATCATTTGTTACCTGTGATGATCCAAAGGGAGTCGTAGAGTGTGGAACAATTAGAAGGTCCAAAAGTGGTTCTGAGAAGATGGAGCATAAGAATGAAGGCCGGAAAGCACGGAACAGATCAAACCTATGTGCGGCGCGCAAGGCAGAAAGAGAAGAGCTGGTGACTAAAGGGGCCATGGAAGAACTACATAGCTCATCTTCCTGTCAGCTCTTGGAGGTGTCAAAAGGAGCTCACAAGCTGAATCAGGTAATTGATTCATGGTCCAAAGGGCTATGGTATGATGGGCATTCAAAAGATATAGCCAAAGATTTGTTGAAAGGAGCTCTTGATTTGCAAGAATCTCTACACATGCTTGGGAAATTGCAAGAAGCATCCCATTATATGGCTAGGTTGAAGAAGAAAGAAAAGGAAAAAAGTAATAGGGTGATAAATGACCAACTGATTCGGAGAACGAATTCAAGTGCAGCTGGAGAGCAAATTCACCCAACGAGATTCCAAAATCCACGGCTTTCCACTGATGGCTCTTCAAGAGATTGCATTGAGGAGCTTAGGAAAGTGATCAGAGACAGCCTAGCTAGGCAAAATCTATTGCCAAATATAAATGCTGAAGAAAAGAGATGCTTCAGTGGAAGATATTCAGACTCAGCTTCAGATATCCCATCTACAAGCTCAAGCCAATCTTCAACGGTTCAAACCGACAACTTTACTTCCATGGATTCATCTATCTCGTCAGCAGCTCTAGAGAAGAAGGCAAGAAGGCCAAGTTTGATTGCAAAGCTTATGGGCCTAGAAGAAATACCTTCAAAACCATTGCAGACAATTTCACAGAGAGAGCTGGGGAGTAAGAAGATTTTCAGTCAACAGAGGCCTATCTATGAAATTGATATTCCAAAAGGAAGGAAGTCCCAATCTGTTTCTCAGAAGGAAGATCCAGAGAGGAGGACGCTGAAGGACATCCTTGAGACCATGCATTTTAAAGGACTTCTGAAAAGCAATTCCATCAAAGAGATTAAGTCTGATTCCCATCAATTAATTGATTTCTTTTCTGAACAGATGTTGGTTAATGATAGCCCACCTATTGTACTCATAAAACCTCGACATGATCCACACCTGCAACCTAAAGAAAAGTTTGTGCCAGCATTTCAGGAGGAGAGAAGCTTAAACGCAGAAACTAAGCTCAAAAAACTAAAAGTAAAAGAGGAGCCTCCTTCCAGAATAATTGACTCCAAGAATAGAGGTTTGAACTTCAAGGAAATGAGCAGAAGAGTGGAAGCAGAAGCAGAAGAAACTCCAGTCAAAAGACTTAGCCAGCAGGAAGGTGCTAAAGACAGCCAAGAGAAAGAGACCAGACCAGTGAACAAAGAAGTAAAGACTAAACAGAAGCTTTCTACCAAGATGAAAAGTTCAGGTCCTGTAACTCAGCCATTGCTGAAGAAAGAGGCAAATGACAAAAAAATTGATAAGATACCAAAACCTGCAATAAGCAGCAGGAAACCAGTTGAGAAGGAGGTCACAAAAGCAAAGAATTTATCACGGCCTAAAGATCAAGCCAAGGTTACTACTCCAAAGCCTACTAAGCCTGAAAATGGATCGAATGTTACAAAGAATAAAGTTTCTAGTCAACGAAGTCCTACAGCTAACTCCCACTCTAATCGCATACCACAAGCTGTAGTTCATGGTCCCAGCGATCGGAAAAAGAGTCCAACAAAAAAGGAAAAGGCAGTGAGCAAGGCTACAGCAGCTAAAATAACTGTGAGTTGCTCAAGTTTGCATTCAGCTGTTATAATTCTAAATATTGTTAAACAGCATGTTGAAATACGATATTTAAAATGCCTCTGCTACATGCATTGAGCTATGAAAAAGGATGAAAATTAAATGCAGTTTATCTTCTGTTCAGGCTGAGAAATTAGAATGCAAAGGAGGCGACAAGATGATTGATCTTACATCTGAAAAAGATACTGTTTTGGAAGGCTGTAGCACTGAAACTGCAGATCAAATTCCTACAAAGGGGGCAACAGAACACAGTGATATTCAGATTGGAGGTAATTCCCTTTTTGACTGAAAATTTATTAAAGCACAGTGCTGTAGTTGACATAAGTCAGCTGTCATGTGCTCAAATTAGAGATGTAAATGCATACAGACATGCATTTCTGATGTAATTGCATGTAGAATGCATGTCATAATTAAATAATTGTGTATTGACATTTGCTGATTGTCTTCTGTAATGCTGACATCTCTCCACTCCAACAAGAACTTTTAGGGAAAAAACTTTAAAGGAATAAACCACGTAAAATTTTAAAAGCCACCATCATGTTAAGGTTCATGTCTTCTAACACAAATTAGCTAACCTTAAAAGAAAAGCATGTAGCTTGGGAACAAAGTCAACTTGATACAGCACAAGACATGCTTTCATGTTGTAGTTACTTAAAGAGAAACTTATGGGGGATTGAATGAGAAAACATTTTAGGATCTCCAAAGTCATAGGTGGAGTTTTACCTTTTCTTCACATAAATTTTCTTTTTCTCCATTTTGCTGATATATGGTATTTGGATTCAACTGTTAACTGCCTTGTAGGCAACCATATAATGGAATGTTTTCTGTTGAATTGAAAAAATACATTCTAATAGTTTAGTTTAAAAAAATGTACTTCTGTAATTTATGTGCAGAATGTAGATGCTTACCTAACAATTTCTTTTCCTTTTTGTTTCTTTTAGAACACCACGATAAGAGCGAGGGTTCTGTTAGTGATGTTATTCCGGTGACTACTGATGATCAAAACAACATTGTACCCATTGGAGAAGTTGATGATGACCCTATCATTCCAATTGGAACCGACAATGAAAGCTTCACAATAGGGACCAGTCTAAAAGCTTTGCTATTGAGCAGTCCAGCTTTTCTCAATCATGCAGAGAAGCTTTTTGATCTTAATGTGAATGTCCCTACAACTCCACAAAAATTTGGCATCAGTGACTTTACAGATGCCAATGCACAACTCTCGATGGATTGTGCAAATGAAATTGTTCAACGAAGAAGCTTTCCCGATGCTCAAATGGTCTACCCTCCGTTATTAACCCTGGTTGGAAATTTCAAGAGTTATATCTGTCTAGATCATTTGTTAAAGAAAACTTCTGATGGGGTTGAGGCTCTGAGAAGCTATAGTGAACTTGCTGGTGAGAACTATCCTATTGATAGTCTTTATGCAATGCTGGAAAGAGACATAAAGCACAGTGAAGTCCTAAGTGGAATATGGGACTTGGGTTGGAGGAAAGGATTTTCTGTGGATGACGCAATGCATGTTGTGGATGACATAGAGAAGCAACTATTGAGCGGGTTAATTGAGGAGATTTGTGCCTAAGTTCTGCTTTACCAACTTGTTAAATGGTTGAACAAATGCACAGCTTCAAGAAGTCAGTGTTGGAGCATCGTAAATAAGCTTTTCTTTGTTTGACAAAAGGAGGCAGAGTTGGAAGTCTTAGCCATATATCTCGGATTCAAAATTAAATTTCAAATGTGAAATTTTCGTTGCTGTTAGTGACGCATGTAAATTTAGATTCCTGGCACCTTGGTGTATTGATATCTAGATAAATTGAAATCTGTTCATAACCCAAGTCTTTTCTTTTTTTCTTTTCTTTCTTGTTAAATACATCATATGACCTAATGTAAGTGTCTTTGGATGAAAATATTCTTCAAATCTCATAAGTCGAGGTCAAGTAAGAAACTTAAATTTGGCCCAAACCAAAGAAATTTGCCCATTTACTCATTTAGACAATATTCACTCAATCAACCATTATTATACCTCCATATTTCAAGCTTTAATTTCAAAAGGGCACGGCAGCAACATTGTCTTATTCCATGCTTGACTGACTCGATCCCTTTCGGCAATGACAGCTACTCAAGCCTCAATCATACATCTTTATTCATCATTTCTTGGGCTGCATTTTCTGCCAACTGCCAAAAGTCTATGAGAAGCAGCTTGCCCATTGAAAGAGACAACCATCATAAAACAAACAGCGGGTTTCTTAATAACAATAATTACATTATTCTAATTTCATAGGGTATTTCTTTTAATCACATGCAGCAGAAAATGAAGAATCCCTTACCCTGCTTCTGATAAATTTGCAAACAGGCAAATTTGGAGTACCCTGTCTCTCTACCCATTCAGAATATGAAAGACAATGACATTATAACTACTACTATACCATTGAGCAGAACTTTTGGTAGCGGTCTCTTACTGCTACACATTCCTGCTTGTACCCTGAATCCCTGATGGCCAATAAAGCTGGTTTTGGTATGGCAGGCCTGGCTGTCTGCCCTTTGGCCTCCTCTCAGACTCTTCTTATCGTCGCACTAGGACTTTATGAAGATGCTCCCCTGAAGATAAGGAAATTGAGGGTCCCCAGAGCAAAATAAACAAAAGTCCCTTTTGTATGAGTGAAGAAGCATCCAAAGTTTGAGCCTACCACACATTGCCATCCGCCTCCGTATCTCTTGTCAAATTCCTGAAAAAGTTTCCAAACACCCACCCATCTAAACAAATGAATATAGCTCCAAAGATGCGCCAAAATAAAGTTCGGAACGCCATCTTCACTCAAATAAAAGTGACAGCGTAGAGAATAACAAGTAATGAATATAGAAAACACTACTAGTAAATTAATACCTTCTTGATGTGGGCAGCAATTGAGATGCAGTCGGAAACATCATAGAGATCAAGAGCTTGAGAAGCAGAAGCCATGGATTGACTTTGCATCTTCTCTGACATGTCCGTCTCTTTTATCATAGCTTTGCCCTCCAACATCTCCTCTCTGCTCTGCCCCTCTCTCCCAAGAATCTCACAAAGGATTCTGTTCCTTGGTTCTATGAATGTGTCTTATGACGTTCTGCTGTTATAAATATTAGCAAAAAGGGCAAACAACCTTAAAATCCCGAAGCTTCTGTGTCCCACAATTATATAAGAAGAGAAGGTAAAAGAGTTTACTGTTGCGTATGAATGCGAGAACTTTTCGAGATGGGCACGTAGGCCAACCTTTTTTCTGCACTTTTTTGTCTGCTTCTTCACCTTTTTTCAGTCTTTCTTTCTATCCAAACCCTTTTACGCGTTGCCAATGAGAATGATTCAAAGACTGCTAAAATCTCATCCCCTCCGATCACCATGATAATTGTTAACCACAAGTTGTACTTTTCCTTTCCCATACTTATGGACAACCTAATATAGCACAAAAATGGAATTTTACATTGGCAACACTTTACCCAATTAAACTATATAGCATAAAGTTAGTAAATAGAACATGTAACTGGGAAATAAATAAAAAGTAAATATAAATGACAAAAAATGGAAAAAATAATATGAAAGGTTAGCACCTTTCAAGGGGGAAGTTATTTTATGAATGAAACGTATAAAAAGTGGACGATGGATGCCTGATTGAAAAAAAATCCAATTTGCTAATCAGCTGCCGGTAGCAAAGACGGTCAGATTTTTTAATTAGCTTATAAGGTTACATATTATTAGTATTAAATTAAAACCACGCTTGGACTTATATTTATTAGTAATATAGTACGTATTTGACAAGTTATTAGAAACAGCCATTAAATGCTCATGTCTTACATGGACTTAACGGTCAAACTTACGTGGCGCCTGTTCAATGGGCGGTTGCCTAACGAATGATCATAAACCAACAACCACTAGGAGTCTAGGATTCTACATCTTGGTTGACTTTCGACTGTTATTCCCCGGTTTCAAATTCTACATTTTCCGGTTGCCTTGGCCCGTCGGTTTCTTTCAATTTCGACGTTCCAGGAGACAAAGAGTGAAGAAGGAAAAGTTTGGACAAAGGAAAATTAAAAAAAAAAAAACAGAAAAGAAAAGAAAAATAGAGAGCCTGTAATTTTGGGTCTATAAAGTCTCTCCCTTTGGGTCAGAAGAACTGGGCCTGTTACAATAATGGCCTGCTGTCCGTATAACTGCATGGGCCATAGATTGGAAGACCTCGTAGCCCAATCTTCAATATTAGAAAAATTTTGAATTGTTGTTAATTTTTTTGTCTTTTTTTTCTATTTTTAAAAGTGTTGTTAGTCTCAATTATCAATTAGCAACAATTAAGACCATGATTGGTTATTATTGCTAAATTTTAACAACAAAAAGATGAAGAATGGTAGTGGTTAAAGTATGATTCGTCATCATTACCTCAATCGGGGTTTCTCTTTTATTTTTAGTTAAGGCTCTTTTTAAGCTCATTAAAAATATTGTTAATAGGGATCAACCATAACTCGAGGTAGAAACAAAACAGGTTTCCAAAGTTTTTGAAAAAAAAAAAATAGCTGTTTCCGACCATTTTTCTAAATTTGTTTTTTATGCACATCAATGTATTACAAATGAATAACACAAGTCCTCCTTGTAGTGTACTTTGTATCACTGATTATGTCCTCTATCTTTTGATTATAATTATCATTTCAAAATGTAACCCTATTATTTAAATTACTTGATTATCAATTTCTTTACTTTGTTAAAATGCTTCATTAATCAGTACCATTGTTGTTTCCAAGTCAACTTTTTTTTTCTTAAATATTACAAAAAAAATACTAAAACTAATAATTATACACATCAATCTAAAAATTTATACATTTTTTAATTAATTATGAGATGAAGGGATTGATGTCAGGTGTCACAATTGAAGCACTTTCTTCGAGGACACAGAGACGGTCGAGTGACGGAAGAGATTTCAATTTGTGAGTTTGACTTTTTTGGAGATATGATTACTGACCAACATGATGTTGTCTTGGTCTTCAACTTGGAAAGTTTCCTAATTATATTTGTTGTTAATTAGAACCTATAAGGTTTCTGAATTGTGGATAATAGTCTTCCCATGCTTTAATTTTCACATTAACCTTTATAAATAAGAGCTTTTTTTTTCATAATTTTACTCAATAATTGAAACCATATTTTAATCAAGGTCATGCTATAACAAAATGTAAAATAATACTATATAAACTCATTAGGAAAAGGCCTTTTTTTGTATTTCTTTTTTTTTTGGTTGGGTAAATAATAATCTATTATTTAATTATACTTCTGAATTACAGATGTGGCCTTCGAGGCAAAATGCTGGCACCCAATGATAAGCGTGAACAGCTCATCCACAGCAACGGGTACCAACACAGTTAAAAAATTAGCCCCAAAATCCAAACAAAAGCTTATCGGTTAAGCCCTTATTAAGCCTAGATTAATCCGCCCTTAAACTTATAATTAGTGCTAAAAAACACCAACATCTCCTCGAAAAATCCTCCCATGCCACAGCTCCGACCTCACCCTTCCCACGAGTCACGACCTGACCCCCTGTCATTATTTTACTGTATTATTCTTTTTTAAAAAATATAAATAAATTATTCAAAAATAAAAAACACGGAAAGCAGCCAAATTGCGGAAGCAGATTTCAAAGGGTCCTCCCCTCACCTCCAAGTGTACCAAAATTGAACTCTTCCTGTTTAGTGTTATTTTTTCTTCTTCTTCTTAACTGATAAAGAGCTAGGGCTTTTGGATTATTGGGGAGGGGATTAGCAGCGGTGTTTCTGGCGATGGGAGATGAAAAATCGACGATCGTGATGGCGAGTAGAGATAGAGACATTAGGGATCGAGAGCTTCTAATCCCGGTCGCTGACTCCGTCCATGATGATTCCTCCAAACCTTCTTCTTCATCTTCTTCGCATCACACCGGCCGCGAGGTTTCTTTTTCTCTCATTCCTTTTTTTAAAATTATTTTTTAGACAGCTTTTTGGTTGTTAATTGTGGTTACATTTGTCATTGAATTCGATTTGACTCGGTCTGCAGCTTCTTTTGTTGCTAATTGTAGGATTGTATATGAATTTTGTAAATTAATACTTATATAATAGAGCTTAATGTGATTTTGTGTGAAAGAATTGGATTTTTTTTTCCTATTCTAGTAGAGGAATCGGGTGTTTCAAATTGATTTTTGAGTGAGAAATTATTGATTTTAAAAGGGGTGTGGAAATTGAACTGTTTTGTTGTATTTGACTTCATATTCTGATGTAGGATTGCAGCATAAATTACTGGAGGTGTTAAAAATGAGGAAATAATTTCCTTTTTTCTTTTTTTTTTTAAAAAGTTGTTATCAGAAGATGACACCATTTGGGGGATATAACTAAAACGATGGTTGATAGGGTTTTGTACAACATTGGTGATATTTCGAGGCTTTGTAGTTCTTACATAAGAATGTATCTGTGATTTAATTTTTAGCTTGAGATGTTGTGTAAAGCATGTTAAGGCCCAAACCATGAGATATATAATTCCCTTTATCTTTGTAGTCAATCCCTGTTGTAAATGCCCTCGAATAAATTTAGGATATAGAGTTATAGGCTTGAATTTGAAGTCACCCTTCCGCTTATGAGACTTGATGACATTATTTTTTCTGGTTGATGGAGTGGGTAAAGAAAATCGCTATGGTTCCTTATGAAAGCTTTCAAAACAAATGTTTTCAGCCTGCTGCTTGTATAAGAACTGTATGCTTATGCTTGTATGTACTCTTGTAATAATGCATACACATTTTTATTTTCAATTTTGCCTGACAAGCTTTGTTTTATGCAGACCTTTTATAAAGTTGTCAGAAGCTGGGCTTCAAAGAAGTTCATGACAGGATGGTAAGTGGCATTCTACCATCTCCTTGCATTAGATTTATCAACTCATATGGATATTTTTGCAATTATACTCTGTATGATATTTAACGATTTGCACAGCTCTTCTAGTATCTCCTTACAGAAAAATGATCTGTTCATGCCTCCAATTCAGCTCCTTGTCTTATGTCCTTGATTGTGAGTGAAAATGCTTTCACTAATGTATCAAACCTAAATATCTTTGTTTAGCTTTCACTTTAATTATAATTATAGTAACTTTCAGAACTTTGGGGTTGTTAATTTTTGGAATAAGAGATAAATTTTAATGCCTTAAAAATTTTCACAGAGGAATTTGCTATTTATAGACAAAGTGCTTGCTGGAAAATAAGTGTTTCAGTAGATCTATTAGGATGCTTTATTCAGGCATTATTCAATATAATAAGTTCCTTCCTTCACAACTGCTTTCTGGGGAGAGTTATGTTGGAATCTTGATCTGAGAATTGAAATGGAGGTAACAGATTTAATTTGTGACCAGCCTGACACCTCCTTTTATTTTCTCCTTGTTTCCACCTTCTTTCTCCTCATAAAATTCTCATCAAATGGTTGGTTGTCTTGAAATTCCTCTGCTACTTATCTATCGTCATACAAAATGGTAGTTGTTGCCATCATGAATTTGTGCTAACCTTTAATTTGATGAACTCAGAAGCTTAGTAACTTTTGTTTCTAATAGCGAACATATGTTCTTGGAATTTTATCTGATAGAATTTCTATTATCATTCACGATGCTGTTATGGTAGTTGCTGATTCATAGTTTTTGCAGTGTCATTCTGTTTCCTATTGCAATCACTTTCTACATAACATGGTGGTTTATTCACTTTGTGGATGGCTTTTTCTCTCCAATTTATGCTCAACTTGGAATTGATATATTTGGTAAGTGTCTTGTTTATTTATCAGTTAGAAGCATTTTGTTGCCCGTCTCATCTAGACCTGTGAACTTGTTTCACAATTGTTAAATCTTTTACTCTTTTTCCCCCTTTTATTTGACCTTGGAGTTTGTAAACTCGTGTTCTCTTTCCTTAAGGCTTCTGAATGATGAGGATTATAGTGACCTACACCTTTTGTGAGATTGTGACAACAGCAGTGATCATTGTGAGAGCTAGGATGATATTGTATGAAACTGGAGGAATCTTTTTTTATCGTCCATCATCTTTGCTGAAGTTGTTCTTATGCCTACAGCCTACATAATACTTATTAGCACTATTCATATCAAATTTCCATAGTTTGTTGAGGACAATTTAGCCTAGGACAAAGTGCTTATTAGATTGTAGTTTTACGTATCTTTAACTGGATATCTTGCTGAATATGATATGTACTGCTAGAAAGCTAAAATGATTTTTCCAGAGTGGCCTTTGGTAATGATTTTCCCATCACAGATGTACCTTAATATTGATCTTTGTCATTTTTATTAAATACGTCTCGTTTGAGATTATCTACCATCTGGTTAACTTAACAGGTCTCTTGATGTTATGTCTTCCTTTTGCTTCTTGGATAGGTCTTGGATTTGTAACTTCTATAACATTCATCTTCTTGGTTGGGGTATTCATGTCATCTTGGTTGGGAGCATCTGTCCTAGGCCTTGGGGAGTGGTTTATCAAACGAATGCCATTTGTTCGTCATATCTACAATGCCTCCAAGCAGATTAGTTCTGCCATATCACCAGGTGTGTATTTTGCTAATTTTTTTCCACATGAAGTAAATTAGTTTAGCTGGTCATATTATTACAGGTAGTGCCAATCAATATGCCACATCACTTTTAATGCTTTACATCTTTATTGTGTTTCAGATCAGAACACACAGGCCTTCAAGGAAGTAGCCATCATAAGGCATCCACGTATTGGTGAATATGCATTTGGGTTCATCACTTCAGCTGTTACTCTGCAGGTGGGCAATTGAAAATTTTGTTCTGAAACTCTCATTTTGGCATGGTTTCCCCTGTTTTTGTTATTTGCCTGAATCATACTCATTATGCATCCTTTTGCCTATGATCTTATTGTCATGGATTTGTATATTCTTTTTCTTCCCTCAAAACTCTTGGGGCTGCTTGTTCCCGGTGGTGTGGTTCTTGCTTCCATGGCATTCTTGTTGGAGAATATTGCCCACTGCACAAAACACTTTTTCCTGACATGCAGCTAGTGATTCTCCTCACTTTTTGTCCTATCTGCTATTGAGCACATCCCTTGTCACTGGTGTCCCAACTGAAGCTCAGCATCAACAATAATTAACATCGCATAATCTACTTTTGTGTCCTCTAATCAATTAACATGGAAATTTGGTTGCTTGACTACCTTTTTAAAAATTGAGCAGTGGAAGAGTAAGACTTAAGACACATCAGGCAATGTGATATTAAGAATGCTGTTTTTATTCTTTTTATTTTTAATGCAGAGCTACTCTGGTGAAGAAGAGCTATGCTGTGTCTATGTTCCCACGAATCATCTTTACATTGGTGATATATTCCTCGTCAATACCAAGGATGTTATCAGACCGAATCTATCAGTCCGAGAAGGAATTGGTGAGGATTGATCTTTTATTTGTTGATTATTTTAAGAAATGCATGTGATAAGAAAAAAGAAGAAGGGGGGGGGGGGGGGGGGGGTTATGTCTTGCTTGCTATTATCAATTAGTCTGTCCTGTTATAAGCCTCCTTATAATCTATTACCTTCTTTTTTGGGGCAATGGAGAGCATGCATTAATTGTAATGCAGAATGGGGGATATACTGAGACTGCTGCTTAACTTGAGGATGGTTTCTCTATTATGAAATGATGGTCTGTGGAATATTTGTATGAGTAGTAATGCCAAAAGCAAAGAAAATAGAATGGAGAAAAAACATAATAACTTATCTTACTTCAATTTAAGTTTATATTTCATTCATTCATATCCATTGCAGAAATTGTTGTGTCCGGAGGCATGTCCATGCCCCAGATCCTGTCAACACTGGATACACGTTTGCCACTGGAAAGAAGTAGATCTGACAGAAGCTGAGATATAAGGTGACAGTTGTAGAGCTTTTATTTATTGTATTATCTCTGGTTTCAGATTTGAGTCATCAGAGCGGCCTCACAATCAATGTGTTGGTAATGCGGGATTCGGAATTAGATTATAAATTTTGTTGGTTGTGTCAGATTCTGGTGGCATATGTAACATTGCTTGTTTACATAGAATGTAACACTGTTTGCCTTCAAATATAGTGTGGTTGATATGACAGGGCGGCAGTTTGGTGCTGGATTGTGTTACTTCCAACTATTAGAACGGCATCGATATTTTAATGAATATGTTCCTAGTTTCTCCTGCCAATGTTTCTCCCTTCCTCCAAAGTGCTTGAGCGATTAGTTATATAGGCCTGCAATTGCTAATTCAATTAGTGCTTCAAGGTGGTGTTGAAGTCTGGCACCGTCTTAGGGTAGGGACTCGAAGTTGGGAATTCCAACCAGAGGTTCTTGTCCCAGTTGTCTGAAGGATCCATGTGTGGGAACTGAAAGGTAATTTATTGATTAAAATAAAAGTATTTAATCGTGGCCTTTAAACTTCTGAGAGCAAATATAATGTAATTAAAATGGAACTTATTCAGAGAAATTCATTTCAAAATTTCAATATTATTCCCAAGTCAGCACTAGGATGCCGAAGCAGCCGTACAAAGATTGTACATGAGGATTTAGTTGCATAGTGCTTCATCCTAAAATTTGGGTTAAGACTTTGGGCATTTTATGCTTTAAAAATGGAAAACTAACGCAAGCGGTTTAAGGTAATTATTCATGTCTTCATCGTTCAACATTATCGACTCGACTTAACCGGATTATACTTCTGGCCCACCTTCTGGGTTATTTTGGAAAAACTTCTGGGCCCTGGACCAAGACGAGGCCCATTACTTTTTGACTTGGAAAGTTGGCGCATGACAACAGAAATGCAACGGCGCGTATAGTAGTGGAATCCCACTCGAACCCTGTTTCACATCCCGCAGGACCGCAAACCCTAGCTCGCATTCAAGTCCCTATATAAATTACCCTTTAATGGTTCATAAGCTATGTCTTGGACTATGACTGCGAGCTGCTCTCTTCTTCTAGGGTTTAATTCGTTAATGGTTTGTGTCCTTTAGTCATCTCTCCCTGATTTGTTTCTCCACCTTTCTTTTGTTCTGCTTTCAAATCCTTTTTTTTTGTTTATGTTTTTCTTCGATTTTTAATAAAAGATTTTGTGGAAACGGGACGGTGACGATTTCTACTGTGAAAGGTCTCGTTCGTCGTAATTGGCTGTTTTCAACAGCCTTGCCGACCATCCTGATATATCACCACCCATATTCCGAGTCCCTCTTTTTCGTTTTTTTCCTCCTAAAATTATTTTATTAGATTTGCTAATAGTTTTGATTCGAAATCGGCCGATGATTAAATATTTTTAATGACAAGCATATGTCTGAAATATTTCATGTTGAAATGCCTAATCTTCTCTATGAGGCCGGTTCTCCCATTCTTTTCCCCTTTTTTGATTATTTTATTTTCAAATCTTTTTTCTAAAATTTATGTTTCATAGAGCTATTCACAGATGCCGATGATGAAGAAAATGGTATTTTTGTGATTTATGACAATTGATGATTACATATACCTCTACTGCCTTCCTTCAGAGGCTTGTTCTCTTTTTGATTTTCATGTTTTTTTACTTAAAAAATTATTTTTGAAAATATAAATAAAATGATGGAAAGGAGTGGTCAAGTGATGAGTACAAAGCATAGTTCAGCTGATAAATCTCCGTGATTATTAAACTGCACGTCTTTCGCTCCTATCTGATGACCCTTCTTTCTTTACTGGTTTTATCTTTATTCCTCACCTCCGTTTTATTTGGTAAGATTTTTTGGATTAATTTTTTTTATGCACTGGGCAATGATTTACAACAGCTTTTTCATCCAGACAAACTACATTCCTGAAGAAAGGGAAAATTTCGGTATTGATTAATCAAATCTGGAAAATAGGACTGTAGATCTAGGAAAATATTATTGAACTGTATTTAATTGTACAAAGTTGTTAATGTTAATGAAATGTAGCTTCATTGCGAATTTGTTACATAAACTTAATTTTAAGTTTTAACTCATAAATCATAAAAAATAAGTTCCACATGAATTTTGTTACCTATAATAACTGGTATATTTTAATTATATACTTTCAACAAAGTGAAAATGCTCTAAATCATTTTTTAGTGCCATAATGTACTTGAATGGAAAAAGATGTAGTAAAAGATAAACCATGACCAGTTGGTGATTTTGGGTCCAGCCCAATAAGATTGGAGGCTTGGAGCAATTTATCTGTTTAAATTTTAAGTATAAAAAGAATATTATTCTAAATACGTCGAACAATATGAAATCAGATTTTATTTGCAAATTAAAAATAAATAGCTAAGTCCCTTAAATAAAACCAATAGCTATGGCCAAATTATATAACATTTCTCTTTTAATTTATTTGACGAATCAAAGTTATATAAATTATTTTCTTGATGTATTTTATTTTTACAAAATAATCATTTCGTTCAACCCAAAGTCTTTTCGCGAACCAAATTCGATGTGAAATTTTAAGATCGATCCGTCACGCGCATGCGAAAACGAAGCGGACAATCACTACTATCTTCATTCTCGGTCAACACATTTTTTTGCTTTGAATCTGGGTTAGGCGCAGAGCAGAGGAGAGAGCAGAGAAGGAAGGGCGGTGACGAAAGAGGATCTAAACTATTTACGAGAAGAAGTGAGAGGAAAAGGCAGGAAAGCGGGAGAAGAGTTGAAGCGGCCATCTGTCTTCTCCCTGTTTATTTCGACGAAAAGAATGCAATAGAAACAGTGAGAGGGAACTCACTGCAAACAGAAACTGAGAAAGCGTGGGTCTTACGATGATGGATATTTTTGGTTGGTTGAATATTCTTTGAGAATAAAATAAAAGAGAAATATTATTTAATTTTGTTTATAGCAATGAAATAAGATAAAAAAAAATTGTTATTATAATTTTATTTTAATATTTAATTAGTGAAAATAATTTTGAAAATAATTAATAAATTATAACAATATTTCTTATTATAATAAATGAATATTTTAATTCCAGTTTTTAAAATAATAAAACTTTATAATTTATAATTAAAGTTTTTAATTTAATTTTAAAATATAAAATTTTAATTTTAATATTTCTTTTAATTTTTCCTTTATTCTCAACCATCTTGTCATAAGCGTTGATCTAGCATTCCTTATGACCAATTTGATCTCAAATCGATGCTCCCTGTAATCAGATCAAATCGAAGCTTCCTACAATCCAATATGGTAATGGAGTGCTAGGTTCTATCACAAGATATGATCAATCTTATGCTTCGCGCGACTAGATTTGATTAGAGAATGCTAGATCAGCGTTTTTCGTGACCAGATTTATTGTGAGAGTACTTAATTGATGCTTCTCACAATTAGCACTAGTGCCACCGTTGTCACCTCCACCACCCTCTTGTGGTGGAGGGAATTTAAAGAGAGAAGGGGAAATGAAGAAGATGGTAGAGAGCAAAAGAAAGATTTAAAAATGAAAATATTTTATATTATATCAGAGTAGTTCTTGAAATTTTGAAAGGCATTTTCATCCAATTGATTTTATTTTCTATTCTCATTAGTTTGAAATAACTATTAGGGAAGAGAATTGGTAATGATTATTTCACATCTTTTTAAATTCTCATATAATGATCATTACGAGTAATTAATAATTATTTTATTAAATCAACTACATCTAAATTAATAATAAGAATAAGTGAAAATGATAATTTCATTCTCGTTAATCAAACATGCTATAACTTTATTTGAACTGAACAAAATCATTGTCAACAAACATATTGATGAAATCACTACCGACACTTACTCTCGTAATTTCACATCTTTATAAACACAAATTTTATCAAAATTCGAAGATAAATATAAAATAATTTATCACGTATACAATCTTTAATATTTTTCGATTTTATCTTGAAATTATCTTACTTTTTAAAGATAAAGTAAATAATTAAACGTTAAATTTTCATTGATAAAATTTAAATATTATTTTAAGGTAAAACTAAATATATATTAATTTAATAATAAAAAATATACATGTGACCATTTGTGCATATGAAACGGGCGCAGGAGGATTCTCTCCACTCTCTTGTCTGCCACCCCTCTGACTATAAACTGCCTCCCAACTCAACTCTTCTCCTTGAAAGAATTCAGTTTCAAGACGATGCACACCAAATCAGAATCCGATGCAACAAGCTCAGTTGACCCATCGTCTCCAAGATCCCCAAAACGCCAACTCTACTACGTCCAAAGCCCTTCCAGGGACTCCCAGGATGGAGACAAGTCAGCTTCCATGCAAGCAACACCCGCCAACAACAGCCCCATGGAATCTCCTTCCGACCCTTCTTACAGCCGTCACTCCAGGGCCTCATCCGCCACTCGTTTCTCTGGAAGTCTCAAGAGAGAAAGGAAGAGAAACGAGAAGGGTTGGACCGAGTGTAATGTTATTGAAGAAGAAGGGGATTATGGGGAGTATTTCTATGGGAGGGATAAAGGGTTGACGAGAAGGTGTCAGATTTTGATGGGTGTGTTTGGTTTCGTGGTGGTTTTCAGTTTGTTTTGTTTGATCATCTGGGGTGCCAGTCGGCCTTACGAAGCACAAGTTGCTTTTGAGGTTTTGCATTTTACAATAAAATACATATGTTCTTGTCGTTATATGGAATAATAATATTATTTAATTACCCTCTGATCTCTCTAGACTGAAGACACCCCGGAAAAAGTAATAATAAACAATCTTAAACTTGTGTGTTTTGTCAGAAACTTGGGATGGGAACCGCTTGTGAAAATTCTTGTTTTGCAGAGCTTGACGGTCCATAATTTTTATTTTGGAGATGGAGCGGACATAACAGGAGTTCCAAGCAAGATGCTTACCTTGAATTGTTCGGTGACGATGACAGTATACAACCCTGCCACTTTCTTTGGTATTCATGTTAGCTCCAATCCAGTCAATCTAATGTACTCAGAAATTGCAGTGGCAACTGGTCAGGTAACATTTCTCAGATATTTTACACAACAAACTTTGAAATCTTGGAGTAAGATCTAGTCCAAGTTAATACTTATTTGAAGTAGCTTTTCTTTTCTACCATTTTGATCTCTCTTAATTAGTAGTTCTATTTGTACGTTTCTGATCGCAGTTGAAGAAATACTATCAACCAAGAAAGAGTCATCGTACTGTGTTCGCGACTCTCCAGGGAGATAAGGTTCCTTTGTATGGGGCTGGGGCAAGCTTAGGAGCCTCAGTCGATGTGGGTGGAGTTCCAATGGAGTTGATCTTTGAAGTTCGATCCAGAGGTAATGTGGTGGGGAAGTTGGTGAGGTCTAGGCATCGAAAACGTATCTCTTGTTCCTTGGTTATTGACTTCCATAGTAACAAACCTCTCAACCTAGAAAATAGGTCATGCATATACGACTAAGTTTGAGAGTGGTGGTTCTCCTACAGCTCAACCAATTGCTCTCCGCTTGGAAATGGTGGATTTGGCTGATTTGAATCATTTCCAGTAGTGCTTGGTATGTGTGTGGAAGTAATAATTTCCTTGGAAAATAATATCAATCAGTTTGGGGTGAAATTGAAAAGCTGCTGAAAGTTTAATTTGTTTTTGCCTGGAGAAATATGAACTATCATCTTGGTGTAGGTTATATGTTGCCGATAGGATAGTTTTGACTCATTAAGAAGTTCCTTGTTTCTACTTACGCATTTACTTGTGCAGAGAAACTCGACAAATGTTTTCTGTGATAATTGGTAAAACAAAGAATTTGTTCATATCTCATACTGTTACTATTTTCTTGTCTTCAAGAAGGGTGTCTTTGTTCTTTGCACTTCAATTAGATTCAAACTTCAAATGGTCTTGGAACGTGGAGATTGGTTTCCATTCATGAGTGAAACATGGCAGCTTTTTCCATATAAATGTGCGCAAACCAATATTTGTGGATATAGGCTGCCATATAAATGTGGGCAAACCAGTATTTGGGGTTATAGAATCAACTAGAAAATGCAAGGTATATGATGAAGAACTTAGCATAAGAGGCTACTGGTATGAAACGACGTACCCCTAGGCCTAGCTACAGCCGCTCTATTCTTGCTTTAGATGCATGGCTATAGTGGTTGGATGATATGAGGTTTGCCTGCAAACCAGAAAGCTCTGAACTATTCGCAAGGCCAAATTTAGATAGTTTCCTTAATCAATAATTTAAAGACCTTTGTCAATACTATGAAACCTGAAACTTTTACAATCAGCTGCCACTCAACAAGACATGAAAAGATAGAGAACAGAGAATTCATTGCATTAATCAGTACAAGGTCAATTTACAGTCGCACGAAGATCATATATCAGGCCAAAAAAAGGACCGGTCTTGCAAGAATAGCCTTTCTACTAAAAATATGATATTGCAGAAATTTGGAAAAAAAAAAAAAAAAGAGAATTAAAAGCTCACAATGAGTAAGCAAAGAAAACAGAGACATTATCAGGGGATACGGCATAAACAGCCAAAGGATTACTTTGATCAAATAAAATCAGTAGGCTGAATATCTATTCAGATGCTTTCACACTCTCCTGCTTGTCTAGAGGGGGTACATTTGTGGTTTTTTCTGAGCCTTCATGGCTGAACAGCTACTAATAGCTTGTCGAGTGGCTGTCTTTTGTTAATTATACAACCCAAACCGGTTCATAAAGCTGCTGGGAGTCTCAACCCAATAACTTGCTTTGACGTACTGGCTGTGAGATTAATAAATTCACTTTTCAAAAAAAAAAAACAAACTGCACAGCCACGCTCAAGTACTGTGCCGCCTATCCTCTTTGGAGGCCAATAGCGGAATACTGATCTTCCTATGATATTCTTGGCAAGGAGGGGGACCCCTGAACAATACATACCTCAAGAAATCAGCGAAAAGATATAGGTGGAGAATCATCAGCTCAGCTGATTTTCCATGAATGCACCGTTGTCAACCTGTTAGAGCATGATATCTTATCAAACGTGGTAATCATATATAGCTATTATTACGATTGTCACCCATCACAAAGACTGAGTTCTCCGGTACTTGCTGCAACATGAATAGCATATATACAATCAGATACACGTGACACAAACTTAGATATAATTATAAGGCAAAAATACAACACCTGGCACAAACTAGCGATATATTTGTGCCTTGACTCAAGACCATGGTTTCAACCTCTACTTCACTGGAAAGGTTTATCTAAGCATGATTGTCTCCAAACCCCTTCCATTTTCCTCCGCTCTTCTCCTCTTTCTTTCTCTTCTTTCTGTCTTTTTTCTCTCTCATGTAGGCAGATCTCATCTTAATAATTAATAATGCCAAAAATACTTCTACTTCATAACTTAAGATTAATTTTCTGCGCCTATAGCTGCCAGACTCATTTAGGCTTGGGCCAAGGATTCTAGAGATTAGAAATCATACTTACAATTGGTGTCATTTCATAAGAAGGTGCTTCATTGATGAAGTCTTCATCTCGAACAACCCCATTAACAATAAGCTTTCCATTATGAACCTGCAATGGAACATTTTTTCATATTTCATTCAAATGAAACCAAATTATAGTTAATAATGCATCAACACAGACAATAAAACAAATGGGGAGTAACCGTAAAGGAATGACACCTTACATGTAATTCAGAAAAGTTAGATAAAATGTCCCGGTGCCTAATATGTGGAGTCCAAAGAGAACAAAGTGGATAATTTGCAAATATGCCTTTTCATTCTATCATCTTCCTTGGTTCTTGCCATTTCACATCAGAACATGCAACATTAATATACCAGTATAATTTTTTTAAATACAGTGTGAAACAAAAGGCAATTAGCTTATTAGAAGGAAAAATTACAGATGCGCTTAGAAATTGACAGAGTGACTCACCTCCACAATATCACCTTCCTTAGCTACTATTCGTTTAATGAAGACATCTTCATCAGTGTATCCTACTTCCTGAAGAACTGGTGGACTTTCAAATATGACAATATCATTAGCACATGGCTTCCTGAAGGAGTATGACACCTGAAAATTTCAATTCAAAGAACTTTCATGTGCTGTATTTAAGAATTAAACCACTCATCATTCACTTATTGATGCATGTTTAAAGCAAAATAAGAAGATTTGATGTTCATGTCACATCCCATCTTTCGTTAGAGTAGAGCTCTTGCCTCCTGGTTAATCCTATATGCATATGTACATAAGTACACGTACCCTTTAGCTAATAGAGTCTAATACAAAATGTAGTAAAAAGATATACCTTGACCAGGTTAAGGCAGGTTGGCTCGTTTGATGTAAGTGGTTTTGGGTCCAGGCCAATAAGATTGGAGACTTGGAGCAATTTATGTGTTTAAATTTTAAGTTTAAAAGAACATTATTCTAAATACTTATTAACAATATGAAATAAGATTTGATTTGCAAATTAAAATTCAGTAGCTAAGTTACTTAAATAAAATCAATAGCTAAGTTGTACAATGCCAAATTATATAAAATTTCATTTTTAATTTATTCTACCAATCAAATTATATAATAACTTTTTTTGATATATTTTATTTTCATAAAATAATTATTTTGTTCAACCAAATGCCTTTTTCGCGAAACCAACTTGGATGTGAAATTTTAAACTCGATCTACCACGTGCATGCGAAAACGACGTCGCGGACAGTTCACTACCCGTCACGTTTTAACTTTACTCGAAGCCAACGAACAGATAAACGGAATCACTGCCGACACCCGTTCCCGAACCTCCAGCTTCACCCCCCCTACCTCAGCTCCAAACCTACATTTGTACCTTTGTCTCCACTCTCTTGGCTGTCTTCACTCTTACAGTAAACTGCCCCCCAACTTAACTCTCCTCCTTGAAAGAATTCAGTTTCAAGACGATGCACACCAAATCAGATTCCGATGTAACAAGCTCGGTCGACCCATCGTCTCCAAGATCCCCCAAACGCCAACTCTACTACGTCCAAAGCCCTTCCAGGGACTCCCACGATGGGGACAAGTCATCTTCCATGCAAGCAACACCCGCCTACAACAGCCCCATGGAATCTCCTTCCCACCCTTCCTACAGCCGTCACTCCAGGGCCTCATCCGCCAGTCGTTTCTCTGGAAATCTCAAGAAAGGAAGGAAGAGAAACGAGAAGGGTTGGACCGAGTGCAATGTTATTGAAGAAGAAGGGGATTATGGGGAGTATTTCTATGGGAGGGATAAAGGGTTGACGAGAAGGTGTCAGATTTTGATGGGTGTGTTTGGGTTCGTGGCGGTTTTCAGTTTGTTTTGTTTGATCATCTGGGGTGCCAGTCGGCCTTACAAAGCTCAAGTTATTGTTAAGGTTTTGCTTTTTAGAATAATATACATATATTCTTGTCGTATATGGGGTAATAATATTATTTAATTACCCTCTGATTCCTTTAGACAGAAGATACCCCGAAAAAAGTAATTATAAACAATCTTAAACATTGTATGTTTTGTCAGAAACTTGGATAGTATTCTTCATTTCTGTTACACTCTCTAACCGCTTGTGAAAATTCTTGTTTTGCAGAGCTTGACAGTCCATAATTTTTATTTTGGAGAGGGAGCGGACACGACAGGAGTTCCAAGCAAGATGCTTACCATGAATTGTTCGGTGAGGATGACAGTATACAACCCTGCTACTTTCTTTGGTATTCATGTTAGCTCCAATCCAGTCAATCTAATGTACTCAGAAATTGCAGTGGCAACTGGTCAGGTAACATTTCTCAGTTGTTTTAGACAACAAACCTTGAAATCTTGGAATAAGATCTAGCCCAAGTTAATACTTATTTGAAGAAGGTTTTCTTTTTTTTTTTTGTTTCCTACCATTTTGGCCTCTCTTAATTAGTAGTTCTATTTATATGCTTCTGATTGCAGTTGAAGAAGTACTATCAACCAAGAAAGAGTCATCGTACTGTGGTTGCGACTCTCGAGGGAGATAAAGTTCCTTTGTATGGGGCTGGGGCAAGCTTAGCAAGCTCAGACGATGTGGGTGGAGTTCCAATGAAGTTGATATTTGAAGTTCGATCCAGAGGGAATGTGGTGGGGAAGTTGGTGAGATCAAGGCATCGAAAACTTATCTCTTGTTCCTTGGTTATTGACTCCCATAGTAACAAACCTCTCAAGCTAAAAAATAGTTCATGCGTATATGACTGAGTTTGAGAGTGATGGTTCTCCTGCAACTCTACAAATTGGTTTCCGCTTGGAAATGGTGGATTTTGACTGATTTGAGTCTTTTTCAGAGCTTCTAGTGCTTTGGTATGTGTGTGGCATTAATAATTTCTTTAAAAAATTGTATCTTTTAGATCATTCTGGAGTGGAATTGAGAAGCTGTTGAAGTTTAATTTGTCTTTGCTTGGAGAAATATGAACTATCATCTTGATGTAGGTTATATGTTGTAGGTTATATATGTCGATAGGATAAATTTGATTCATTAAAATGTTTCTTGTTTCCATTTACGCCTGTATACAGGTAGAGAAACTCCACGAATGTTTTCTGTGATAATTGGTAAAACAAGATTTTGTTCATATGTCATACTGGTTGCTATTTGCTTGTCTTCAAGGAGGGTGTATTTGTTCTTTGCGCTTCAATGGGGCTCAAACTTCTGAGTCCTGGAACATGTCAGCTTGTTCCATATAAATGTGTGCAAACCAATATTTAGGGGATATAGAATCAACTAGAAAATGCTAGGTATATGATGTAGATATCTGCATTAGAAGTCATTGGTATACGATGACACATCCCTAGCAGCAGCTCTATTCTTGCTCTGAATACTTGGCCAAAGTCAAAGACATGAGAAGAACATAGGAGTTTAAGAAAAAGATTAGCAGGCCTGAACAAATGGAGAAACAAGCAGAACTGACAGATGATTTCCTTCCTCAATCATGAATTTCAAGACCCTTATCAACACTATTAAACCTGAAACATAATACAATTAACTGCCGCTCAACAAGATATGAAACGATAGAGAACAGAATATTAATTGCATTAATCGTTACAAGGGGTCAATCTATAGTCGCATGAAAATCATATATCAGGCCAAAAAAAGGACCTGTCTTTCAAGAATAACCTTTCTACTAAAAAATGCTATTGCAGAAATTTTGGGAGAGATAAATAAAAGGAATTAAAAGCTCACAATGAGTATACAAAGAAAACAGAGACATTATCGGGGGAAATGGTGTGAACGGCCAAAGGATTACTTTGGTCAAATAAAATCAGTAGGCTGAATATCTATTCAGAAGCTTTCACACTCTCCTGCTTGGCAACTGCACAGCCACGCTCAAGTACTGTGCCACCTATCCTCTTTGGAGGCCAATAACGGAATACTGATCTTCCTATGATATTCTTGGCAGGGAGGGGACCCCTAAACAATACATAACTCAAGAAATCAGCAAAAAGATATAGGGGGAGAATCAGCTCAGCTGATTTTCCATGGATGCACCATTGTCAACCTGTTAGAGCATGATATCTTACCAAACGTGGGAATCATAGCTATTATTACGATTGTCACCCATCACAAAGACTGAGTTCTCCGGTACTCGCTGCAACATGAATAGCATATATACAATCAGTTACATGTGACACAAACTTAGAAATAATGCAAAAATACAACCTTGCACAACTAGTGGAATATTTATGTCTTAACTCAAGACCGTGGTTTCAACCTCTACTTCACTGGAAAGATTTATCTAAGCATGATTGTCACCAAATCGCTTCCAGTTTTCCCTACTCTTCCCCTCTTTCTTTATCTACTTTCTGTCTTTTTCTCTCTCATGTAGGCAGATCTCGTCTTATTAACAACACCAAAATACTTCTACTACATAACTTAAGATTAATTTTCTGCTCAATAGCTGCCAGACTCATTTAGGCTTGGGCCAACGGTTCTAAAGATTAGAAATCATACTTACAACTGGTGTCATTTCATAAGAAGGTGCTTCATTAATGAAGTCTTCATCTCGAACAACCCCATTAACAATAAGCTTACCATTATGAACCTGCAATGGAACATTTTTTCATATTTCATTCTAATGAAACCAAATTATAGTTAATAATGCATCAACGCAGAAACGAAAACAAACGAGGAATAACTGCAAAGGAATGACACCTTACATGTAACTCAGAAAAGTACGATCGAATGTCCCTGTGCCTAATATGTGGAGTGCAAAGAGAACAAAGTGGATAATTTGCAAATATATCTTTTTATGCTATCATCTTCCTTGATTCTTGCCATTTCATATTATAACATGCAACATTAATATACCAGAATAATTTTTTAAATACAGTGAGAAACAAAAGACAATCAGCTTATCAAAAGGAAAAATACAGATGCTTAGAAATTCACAGAGTGACCTCACCTCCACAATATCACCTTCCTTAGCTACTATTCGTTTAACGAAGACATCTTCATCAGTGTATCCTACTTCCTGAAGAACTGGTGGACTTTTAAAAATGACAATATCATTAGCACATGGCTTCCTAAAGTAGTATGAAACCTGAATTTCAATTCAAAAAACATTCATGAGCTATATTTAACAATTAAACCACTCATTCACTTATTTATTTATTTATTTTGAAAAGCCACTCATTCACTTATTGATGCATGTTTAAAGCAAAATAAGAAGATTTGATGTTCATGTCACACCCCATCTTTTGTTAAAGTAGAGCTCTTGGTAAATCCTATATGCATATGTACATATACACACACATTGACATACTTTTTAGCAGAGTTTATAAGGCTAACACTGACAGAAACATCATAGTTTTTTCTGTTTAGGTTTTGAGGCTTAATAGATCTTTTCACTTTCAAATTTTACTGTTCTTATGACAATCATTAAAACAAAGAACAAAGCTTACAGGCATGCTCCAGATATGACAATCTAAAAAGTAAATACTATAGCAAGAACCAACTTTGTAGTTCACTTAAGCACCCAAACACATATTCTACTTCCTGCAAATCCTATAAAATGTATGCCTTCTGCCACTTATCAGTTTCAGATATCAATAAAGGTAAGTTAAAACAGATAAAACGAAAGTGCAGGAAAAAATACGTTTAATCATTCTTGTCAAGGTTAATCCGGCCTTGCACTAATCTTTAATCACTTCTGAAGTGCTGCTTTCCATTCTTAATTCGAGACAAGTATACTTAAAACTCCATTTCTTCACCTCCACTGAAAGTTAATATATATAAACCTTATCACTACTGTTTCACACAATTTACCAGAAAACACAAAAAAAAAAAAAAACGGCCAATCCTTATCCACAGAAAACATAAAAGCAAATGTCAAACAATCAATCGTCCGTAATCAATGTTTCTACTAGTGAGCTTGTGCCAATTAACTAACTATCAAACAAAAAACAACTACCTTCTCAGCAACAATTCGATCCCCAGCATCAAACGTAGGATACATCGACAACGAAGGAATATACCTCGGCTCAGCAACGAATGACCGGAAAGCAAGTGATATTGCCACTGCAGCCAAAACTGTTTTTGCATCATCCGAAGTAATATTTAACCATTCAGGCAATTTCTTCTTTACCTCCCCATCATCTCCATCTCCGCCACCATCGCCACCTTCTCCGCCGTCACCGGAGTCCAACACTACTTTGGTCTCCTCACCGGAGCCTTTAACCCCATAACAGCTAAGTCTTTGAAATCGGTTTCTGAGGCTTAAAGTTGTAGCATTTTCTATCTTGAATCCCAAACAATTTGGGATTTTGAAGGGAAACGTGGGATTGCTATGGCTTAAAAAGTGGGATTTTGAAGTTTGGTGGATATTGAGGATTGTGAGATTGGGAGTTCTGAGGGGTTTGAAGAAAGCAATTGAGGTTACATGAGTGTCTTTGAAGGGTTTGGAGAAATAGGTTGAATTGGGATTAGGGTTTTGAAAGGAAAGCAATGGAGGCAAGGAGTGTAGAGATATCACCATCTCTACTCAAACAAGCCAAGAATCCAATTTTCTGGCAGGCTGAAATCTGAGCTTATAAAAATGGAGGGGTGGAAATCCTGTGCATTTAATATTAAATTTACTTCCTGCAATCAATTATGACAAGGACCCACTTGTTATGAATGAATTGCTCAACTGGCAATATAAAAATTCGTACAAAGTACCAACACGTGACAGATTCCATAAAACAGAAAGCACAGCAGCAGAGTTTCTAGACCAAAAGGTTTTTCAAGTTAAAATCACTGTGAAAGAGTTACTGTGACAACGTTATTACAACCAAATCACACATGCTATATTGGCTTAACCCATGATCCCTCGTCTCCCAGCTACATTTTTCAAATTTTTTAAAGGTTTTATTATAATTAACAAAAAAATATATTAAAAAATTAATTACCTTAATAATACTAAACAAAATGTTTGTTTTAGAGTTTTTCCCGTTCTTTTTTTCTTTTGGGTGAAGGGGAGATCAGTGATGAGTCCAACTTTGTCGTTGAGTATCTAGAGTTCACATTTTGCTTGGATTAATTAATCCAGAAAATTCAAATTATGTTGTTGAATCTGGAAAAACTAGGAATTTTTAATCTTGATGTATTAACGATGATGTGAGAATTTTGCGTATCAAGTTTTTGTTACTACTATATATTTATTATTTTAATAATATTGGGCAAAATAGTTAGGATTGTGTTAATGAATTTTGTATTTTTTTTTTGTTTGTTAAGAAGGAAAAAAGACAAAAAAGAAAAACTTTGACAGAACGATAATTTTTGGAGAACCTAATTATATTAGATTCGAAAGGAGAGATGGACATCTTTACTGCATTTGAAGAAATTAAGCATATGAAGATATATAATCACTTTTTTTACATTGCGTCGTTGATATTGGTGTTGTATTTTATCTATATGTTTCTATTAAATTAAATTATAATATTTTTTGTAATTTAAAGTTATAAATAAACAATTAATAAAAAAATTTTGTGATGTACTTCTTTTATATATGATTATGGTAAATTGAATTTAAATATTGTGTGTGATTTAAAATTCATAAATAAAAAAATAAAAAAATAAATTTTCACTTTTAAAGAGTTAATCATTAAAACTAAACAAAAGAAGTATAAAGATAACAAAAGAAAAAAGAACTCAAAGATTTGTCAAATTTTCGATCTACAATCTTTCTATTTTTCTTACTTTCTTACTAACTTAAATGTTTTTTTTTTTTTAGAAAAACCTTTCTTAATTCTCCCTAAAACATGCTGGGTTAAATAGAGCTTGAATCCATGTTGAAGTAAAAGTTCGAATGCACCTTGATTCTTCGCTGACATGTAGGTGTTGCAACCCTCTCTCCTTGGGCTTCACGACGCCGAAGCCTCTAGTGTTTTTTTTTTTCAAATTTTCCTTTTCGAGCTTAGCGGCGCTACCTCCTTAATGGCCGCGGTGTCGAAGCCTTTAGTTTGCTGAAGCGTACATCTCTTGTTGGCGCTCATGCCTTTGGTTTGTGACATGATTTTTTACTTCTTTAAGATTGAACTAGGTAAAGTGATAAACATAAAATTTATAGCTCTGTCTTTTAGCTTTTTAATGGTTCAATAATCATATCAATTCGATTTTATAGTGAAAGATATATTCGAAATACTAAAATATGTGCAGTAAAAATTTACACCTTAAATGAATTATTTTTCACCAAATATCACACTTTTCACATCACATCTATAAAAGTAACCTACTAACTTAAATAATGACTATACTTAAAACAATATATCATAAAATAACTTAAAGTAATTGAACTCAATATAATTAACTTAAATAAAATAAATAATTAAAAATAATTAATACTTAAATTAAATCTCAAAAACTTAGATAAAATACATACAAAATTATGATCAAATAACTTTATAAAATATAGTTATCACCCGCTTCAATTGGGGCCGCATGCTACCTTCTTTGTAGTTCACATCACTTTGTGTTATGTGTTACCTTCTTTATAACTCACATCACTTTGTGCTGCATGCTACCTTGTAGTTCGCATCATTTTGTGTCGCGTCGTATTTTCTTTATAGCTTGCATCACGTTGCCATGTGCTACCTTCTTTGTTACTTGCATAATTTTCTACCACATGCTACCTTTTTAGTAACGCGCATCATTTTGTATCATGTGCTACCTTCTTTATAGCTCATTGCATTTTGTGTTGCATGCTACCTTCTTTGTAGCTCGCATCACTTTGTGCTGCGTGTTACCTTCTTTGTAACTCGTATCACTTTCTACTGCGTGTTACCTTCTTTGTAACTCGCATCACTTTGTGCCGCATGTTACCTTCTTTGTAGCTCACATCACTTTGTGCCGCATGCTACTTTTTTTATAGCTTACAACACTTTATGTCACATGCTACCTTCTTTGTATCTTGCATCACTTTATACAGCGTGTTATCTTTTTTGTCGCACACTTCACTTAGTGACGCGTGCCACCTTTCTAACTTGCGTCACTTTGTGCTACGTGTTACCTTTTTTGTAGCTCGTCGCACTTTATGTCATGTGCTACCCTCTTTGTAGCTCGTCTCACTTTGTGTCATGTGTTACATTCTTTGTAGCTCACCACACTTTGTGCCGCGTGTTACCTTATTTGTGGCTTAGAGCACTTTGTGCCGCGTGCAACTTTCTTTCTAGCTCGTAACACTTTGTGTTATGTGATACCTTATTTGTAGTTCGCTTCATTTTGTGCCATGTGATACATTTTTTATAGTTTGCATCACTTTATGCCACGTGCTACCTTCTTTGTAACACACATCACTTTATGTCGCGTGGTACTTTCTTTGTATCTCGCAACGCTTTGTGTCGCGTGCTACTTTCTGTGTAGCAAGTGTTACTTTGTGTCGCGTGTTACTTTTTTTGTAATTCGCATCACCTTGGGCCACGTGCTACTTTCTTTGTAACACGCATCACTTTCTATCGTGTGTTACCTTCTTTATAACTCGCATTACTTTGTACCCCGTGTTACCTTTTTTATAACCCTGTCGCACTTTGTGTTGCATGTTACCTTCTTTGTATCTCACTATACTTTGTGCCACATGATACCTTTTTTATAGCTCACATCACTTGATGTCAGCGTGCTACCTTCTTCGTAGCACGCATCACTTTGATGCTAAGTGTTTAGCTTAGTTGTGCATTATTCTTTCCAACGGACTTTACCAAATGTTGTTCATGTGATCATTTTGTTTTACTGTTAGCTGATGGAAATTTTTTACGTTCCATCTTTAGGTTTTAATGGTTTTCTATAATCCTCTTGTTAGATAAATCTTTTCTAGGGTTTTTGTAGGATAAAAAGAAATACACATGAAAATTAAAGCAAAGATTACTACAAATGCATGTCTTTACTCAACATCTCATTATTTCTCAAAGCATGAATCAAAATTTTCCTTTGTTCTTTTCTGTTGAATGAATGAATCTTAAAATTCATGTTTCTTCTTTTCATGCGTAACTCAAGAATTTGAAAATAAGCTGTTTGCTTTGCACAGGACATGGAGCTTTTAATTCTTGCTAGTAGATGTTTATTTTCTCTAGGTATAATGATGAACTGTCCAAATAGAAATGCGATTATATATTATAGTCCTATTAAGCACAAATTTAGATCATTTGAATAAATTTTATGTTCTACTATATTCGACCTTCCCTTGATACCTGCATTCACAAATTGACAATGTTCTGATTAATTATTAGCTCAGGAAATTTCATTTAAACCAAGAAAATATTCATAGTATAATATAGGATCGAAAAACATATTGTTACTTTCGCAAACAAATTGGGAGTAGCCCTTTTCTGGCCTGCCTGATACTAACAATGAGTATATCATCAGTGTAGGCAGCCATTTAATTACTTGCACAAAATGATCGTATAATCAATGGTCCAATAAATATGAAGGTATGTGTTGAAGAACAGCTTCAATATCTACAGCTTTAAGTCATCAGCATCTCCAAACTCCTTGGTGCCGAAAAAATCAAGCTACTCTCTGGACAGTGATCCACAAATTCTCATCAGTTTATGAACACCGATTTACATGAATTTACAAACTGCACGTGCATGTTATCCCTTCTTATTAACTGCTTCCGGCATATAATCCCTGGTTGCACCCCTAGAACACTTGCATGAGCGAGATACATAGAGGAAGAATCGTATTTCTTCAACACCATTTGGCTTCTAGTTTTAGCAGTAGATGATCCATTTTGGTCACTCGTAGTTACTCCAGGTACCTGCAAAACATTCGAATAACAAGCACTAAGGTTTTGTCTCTTATAAATCTTCTCCAAACTCTCTGCTGGTATCTCATCTATATTATTTGATGCAACGCCTCGATCTATATTTTTCACAATTCTTCTTGCTTCACTTAATAAACCAATGGCACGCCAAGCATCTGCAACAAGCTGCATGGTGTTCCTGTCAGGAGTGATACCCTTCTCGTCCATAATCTGCAAGAGTTCTTCAGCTTTCCTTGGCTGTTTTGCTTCCCCATATCCCCATATCAAAGTCTCATAAGTAGTCAAATTCGGGGAAACACCGATTTCACACATTTTCTCATAAACTCTGGCTGCATGGTCCATTTTTCCAGCAGTGCACCACCCACTGATGATGGTTGTGAAGATTACAACATTTGGATGCACACCAAATTTACTCATCAAATCGAGGAGTGATTCAGCCTCTCCTGGCTCTCCAGCACGAACATAGCCTTTCGCCAGTATGCTAAATGCATGGGCGTCAGGTTCTATACCAGCCTGCACCATGTCATCAAAGATCTCCTGGCATTTCTCCATCAGCCCTGCAGAGCTCCATGCATTCATGATTGTGCTAAATGTTATAACATCTGGTTTGACCCCAAATTCTTCCATCAGCGTCAGTGCCTGTTGAATTTAAGCTTATGGTAAGCAATTTATTACAAGAAATATAATGAATTGGTGCTTTCAAATGCTATACAACTGGGTAAAGGAACCAAGTGAAATCTGTGTTTACATTTTCTCAACTGGAAAATGATGTTGTTATTGGGTTATTGGGGCAGAATAAAGCTTTTGTACTCTACCTAGTAATACGCTTATCATTAGGCAAAGCATAGAAAAGGAACATGAAAGTAAAGCAGAAACTTGCAATACTTTGAGCTAACAATGGCAGATTAAAGATTCTATTCTTCATTTTCCTTTAATTACACAATCTCAGCACAGGAACAACCTAAAATCATCCAATTTAAAAGGACTATAACATGGTTGTCTAAAGAGTAAGCTTCACAACTTGAATCTCTCTAGAGAAGGAAAAGTTCAAATCCAGAACTAACAGTTCAGGGTAAATTGCACCAAACATGCATGACTTTTGTTCAATATTTTATTTTCATATGTGACTTTTAAAACTTAATTTTTAAATCTGTAATTTTTTTAAAATGTTCCAAATTCATCCATTTGTCAAACACCATTAAAACCCGACAGAATTTGCCATCTCAGCTCCATGTGGCACAAATCATAGGTAGGCCTGGACACTTTGGATGTCCATGTGTCAAAAAAATATTTGGCTTTTTGAGCTGGTATCTATGCCACGATGGCATATTCTATCGATTTTTAACAGTGGGTTGACAGAATGGATGGACTTGAAACATATTTACAAAGTCAAGAATCTAAAATTTTAGTTCTAAAGGTCATACATGAAAATGAAATATTCGTATAAAGGTCGCGAATGATTTGCATTTTACTCAACAATTCATAACAGAAAGTTTGGCCATTTATTATCCTTGAGATTTCCAGAAGCCCTTTAAACTTAGCACATGGAGAAATGCCTAGTGCATGATTCCAACATGTAGCATTTTAGCTCTTTGAACATGTTATAATTCTACTGGATGAAGGAGAATAATTTTTGAGGAAAAAAAAAAACATCCTAGCATCAAAGTTGAAACTCACCTCATCAACACCATCGGTATCTGTAACATCTAGAAACCCTTTTATCAGAGAGTTGAAAACAACAAGGTTCGGCTGCACTCCTAGCTCCTTCATCCTGTACACAAACCTCAAAGCTTCTGTCATATTACCTTCTTTAGAATATCCAGTCACAATGATACCACAAGTACGCTCATTAGGAGCCACTTTGTTGTTTTGCATCTCAAAAACCATCTGTTCAGCCCTGTAAGTCTCCCCAGTCTGAGCATAGGCTCTTGCTATTGTATTATAAGTGACAACATCAGGATGCATACCAGATGCCACCATTCTGTACACCACATTCCATGCTTCTTGTATGTTCTTTTTGTTGCACCAGGCTCTGATTAGAATATTATATGTCCTATCATTTGGTTGCACATTTTCATCCTGCAGCATTGTCTCCAGTAATTTTGAAGATTCTTCAGCCTTACCAATATTTCCATATCCTTTAATAAGAGTATTAAAAGTACTGGTTGTGGGCTTACATCCACTCTTCTTCATTTTCTGAAAGATTTTCATGGCTTCTTTGACATTTCCAGATTCAGAAAAGGCATTGATCATAGCATTGAAGAGAATTGAATCAGGCTTCATACCACTCTCTTCCACTTTGGAGATAAGTGAAATAATGGCCTTGTAATGTTTCTGGCGGGTTAATGCAGCTACAAGAGTTGTGTAGGTCACAAGAGTTGGCTTGTGTCCTTCTTCAGTTAAGCTGTTGAAAATAGAATGAGCTTCTTGAGGCTTCCCCTTCTCAATCAGAATATTCATGAGTTTCGTTCTTGCATGAACAGTCCGACAACCATTGTTTCCCAAGCAACCGATGCATTTGGATTTAACTTCAGAGTCTGCAGAAGGTGTAACTGAATTGGACTGATCCTTCTCATCTACATGTGACAACTGTGATGTTCAAAACAATCATAATTTGATCATTACTGTGTATGTGCTCATTTATTTAGGTAGACATACAACATAAAAGCACTGAACTCTAGAAAATCTTTTATCAAATTAAGTAGCACCATTCTTGTGTTTATTATGATGTACTTTGATGCAGTTAAGAGAAAGGTACATGCAGCAGATTAAACAATAAATTAAACTAGTAAAAATTTAAATTATCAGATGTCATAACTTGTAATAAATGAGTTAATCAGTTCTGCAGCTATGAACTGATTATTAAGCAGCTGAAGAACCATTTTACATACTAAGTCAGTGTTAAGTACTCAGCTCAGTGAAACAGAGTTGCTTAGGGAACTGTGATTAGCAATGACTTCTAATCTCAACAACAATTTATAACATAAAGCATCAAACGAATTCAAAACAGATCAAGTTAAATGCCTGAGAAGCTGATTCATAAAAAGACAGAACTTTGGTTTCTCATTTTGGTTTCACTTTTCATAGATAACAGCTCTTCTAAGTATAACTTATTAAAACGCACAACTAATGATCTATTAATTATTTGACCAGGACCAAGTTCTTCAGCAAAGATCACTTCCTTACACTTCAATAAGTCTTGTTAAGGCCTCATGAAACGAAATTGAACAATTTCCTAATTATAAAACTTAATCAATTAGAAATACAGAGTAAACCAGTAGGAGCAACAATACCACAACTGCTGATGCTTTAACTGGCTTCTTGCTCATGATTGTTCTCTCCTGATGTTTTCCCATGGCAATGGACCTTCGGTTAGTCACACTATTTAAAGTTTCTTCTATGCTTTCCAATGTCTAATAAACCACCTTCTGCTGTTTGTTGGGTTGAAAATAATCACTTCCATGCCATATATGGAGGTCAGGAACCTGTTTTCCAACTCAGATTCCAGTGCTTAAGGGTTACACCAAGAGAACCTGTCCTAAATAGAATCTGAGAGGAATGCAGCAAAATCAACAAGGTTTTAATCAGAAAAATAAGTGAAGCAATCATTACTTTGCACAGGTAGGTTTTCCCAATGGCATCAAAAGGAAACTGTAAGAATAGATCCACAGGAGAAGGTTCTTAAATCAGCCCAACTTAGAACATATAAGTGAATTTTAAATGTAGCAAGAGAACATTAGATTCCAGAATGTCACATATAGTATCGAATAAGTCCGTTAGTTTTCTACTTGAAATCAGTTTTCTGTATCTGCACCCCTTTAAACCACCGTTAGCTTCCTTGCAATGCCAAGAACTAAAGATTTTGGCAATTGTTTATATTCCATCTTACACAACCTACTTGTACAGCCATGCTTACAAACGAATTCTATGCTTCTCATAGTTTACAAGATTTTACTGATCAGCAAACTAAAACCCAGTTATCTACACATCCCAATGAACAAAAAAGAAAAAGAGAAAGAACAATGGTAGGAGGCATTTGACAAATACAAAACCACAAAAATGCTATACATCAAAATTTAAAACTTCATCATAATTCCGCCAAGCCAGCCCAGGTAATGTTATATCATCCAATTCCAATTAAAACCAATTACAGAGACATATGACGACTTAGTTGAAAACACCCAATTCAACATTCTATTCCACAATAATTCATGTTGAGGCATGAAATAGCAGCAGATGTCAGTCCACTAACCACCATCTCACTTACAAAAAATCCCAATCAACATATTTCAATTATCATATGCTAATAATAAGTCAATATAAACAGACCACAAGTAATGTTTCTAATGATCAAGATCAGACCCTGGAACTAACTTACAGCCTTTTATATTCTATGTTGAAGCAAATGTATACATATAATAAGAACCCAGAAATCGAGAACATTTGAAGAAGTTCTGGTCATACCTCTAGAGGCCGGAAGCTGCAGAGCGTGGAAGGGGAAATGGGCTTTGCATGGTTAGAGTCGAGAGGTTGTAACATGCCAGTGAGCAATGCTGCTGAAGTAGAACACAAGTGTGTTGGAATGTAGCGGGCGTGGCGCTTGTGTTATGACATCCAATAGAGATTCTTATCCACAAAATATTATCACAAATAGATTCGTGGATAATTTTTTGAGGCTGTCAAAATTGTGTTGCCTCAAGCACCAGTACACTATTTGTGGGAGCAGCTGCTGCCACGGCACCAATTTATATACATGAAAGTATTTTTTTTTTCTGTTCAAAAATGAGAGCCCACGTGGACAAAAGTAAAGCTATAAATATTTATTAACATGTATTTTAATTCTAAGATTTTTGTTGAAAAAAATTAATTTACTATATAAAATAATATCTACATTTAATATATTAAATATTATCATATTAGTAGCTAATTATTGAATTTAATATAATATTAACATCTTAAGTAATGTCTATAAAATAATCATTAATAAAATATTTAAGTTTTTGTATAAATTTTAATTATATTTCGTGATTATAATTTAAAATTTTATTCTAAAATTCTCAACCTGAAATCTTACTTTGGATAATATAAGATTTATGAGATATAAATTAAAATTTTGCATAATGTAATATAACAATCCTTGCGTATCAAATAGAAAAATATAAATAATTGCCTTTTAAAATTTAGAGTATTTGGAAGTATATAGTGCAGCTGATACGTACATAAACAATACTATTATGCAGGTGCGCAATATGTTATTCTTGGTGGCTGGTGTAGTTCTTATCTCTTGGATTAAAAGTCAAAATACTTAACTACATAATTCAATTTGTTTTCCTCTTTCTTTAGTTTTCATCAAACAAACCTTAAGAGTTGACTGCAACTCGTTAAATTGTTTAAATAATTTTGTCTGTAATATCTAAGGTTGAGATCTTGAGTCAGGTCACTGTTTTAAATGTATATAAATATATATGTATTATAATATTTATATAATGATTTAAATCAAATATTATTAATAATTTGCTTTTAAGTTTTTGAGAGTTATGTAATTTAAATTTAAAAAATTATTGGATTAGTGGTGTTTGAATATGACTCATTACATATATTTTATCACTTATTTTAATTTTTAAAAAAAGATATTGCTCAAAAGCTATATAATATAATTTAGTACCATTTTATACCAATACAAATAGTAATACTACTGTATTTAGACAAATATAAATAAATTTAATAGTAATTATAGTCTCGTAAGAGAACTTAATAATTATCGATAAAAATAAATACTAATAATTAAGAGAGCTAATGATTACGAGTACCAACCACTCCCAAGTCTTACTAGCCCGAACCGATAAAAGCTACTACTAAATTTGGGGAACATTTTTTTTTTATTAAAAGGGGATTTGTTAGTTAATCATAATAATTGTCAAACTTCTGGTGTTTTGAATAGATATAATAACAAATATTTTCTTCATTTCGTCCTAGTAGCCGGCAGCCAAATAAGATGATGAGTCATGGAGATAGGCATGGGCTGACCTCCTCCTGGCAAGGTGGTCATCAATAGGACATGGGTTCCAAATTTCTCTCATAGCCTCCCCTTTCCTCTCTCCACCCCCATTCGTTGCTTCTTCACCTTCTCTTCTTTTTTTTTTCTCATAAAATGTTGAGGATGTGGAAATGGTATCAGAGCTGCTTATCTCTTCATCCTGTGAAAACACAAGTTATCAGCTCAGGTTTCCTTTGGGGCTTCGGGGATATTGCTGCTCAATACATCACCCATTCCACCGCAAAGAAACGCCTCCAATACAAGGTAAGCACCTTTTTCCCTTTTTCCAATCCCCAGAATACCCCTTTTTATCAATCTTATATTTTCATATTGTTTTTTTTTAAGAACTTCTATGCCCATTCTTCACCTATCTGAGCCATTGGGTATCTGTGTTGCTGTCATATCATTTGAAAGTTCCTTTTCTTTTTTTAAAAAAAGGTTACCTGCAAGCTTTGTTTTTTATGTTGGTGTCTCGTAGGTTCTTGCAATCTTCATCGATGGTTTTTATTTGGGATATTCCATTTTTATCCACAGGGCTAGCATTGCTACTTCTAACTATCCTTGATTCTTCTATATGCGCTTATCCATAGCCTGTCGGTGATTGAATGTTATTGGTTGGTGATGTTCAAGGAATTTATAAAGGTTTCATTTTTAAGTGTTCATGTAAATTGTATCCAAAAAAACATATGGTCATATGAATTAAATTTGATGATGGCTTCTATTTCCAATGAGGCCATTATTGGAAAAATGTTTGGCATTGCAAGAACAGATATGATAGGCGCCGGTTTTGTAACAGACTTATATTTGTGTCTTGTGATAATGGTTTCCATGTTTTCTGGTCTAAATTCTGAATGACTAATGTGGTCAATCTAGGTCCATAAGACATTCCGATGTGCTACAAGGGTTCACTTGATAGAAAGAGCTTTTAAGGAAAGCCTGCTCACTGTGTTCTTCTCCCTTTGCTGTTGTGGTTTAAACTGTTTACCCCTTTTCTAATCTTGAAAGATGCATGTGTGTCTTTGTTAGCATCAATGCATGCCCATAGTTTATGGTCACAATGGCTTCGATGACATTATGGTGTACAATTCTTGGTAGTCAAAAAATTGTTAATAACTAGTGAATTAAGTTTTGAGTTGCTTCTGCTTTATTTTCTTGTTTATACTCTCGTTTACATCTAGCCCTTGGATAAAATGAAGTGAAAAATCTTAGATGAATAATAATGCCAGTAGCATGAATCTGTAAATCTTGTGTGGTTGTGATTGGATAACTTGTTCCCATATAATTGTTTATTAGAGTTGATTGATCTTATTGTTTCATGCATTTTATATATTAGCACCAGTTTCCTCAAGTTTCACAGCAAGAATAACAAAACTTGCCGATACATTTACTTAATTGAACTGTAGAAATCATTTCCAAATCATGAATTTGTTGGTTAGGCAGTTGGTCCTTTTAAGAGTTTGCTTTTGGTTGGTCTTATGCTTTCTGGTTGATATTAATCCTTGGTTTATTCATAATCGAATGCCATATTTCCTATATCCCTTACTCACTATTTTAGTGTTTATTGTGCATGTAAGATTTTTCAGTGTGACAAAGGTGTCACCTAAAGGAAATAGAACTACTCAGTGCATAGTTTATTCTATTTTCTTTTCACAGTTTGAGCTAAACTCTTTTGTATGGCATGGTTAATGTCATGATATCAAAGAATAACATTTTCATGTTGAACATTAACTAGTTGTATCAAATGGACATATGTTCTATATTATGTTTTTGTACCCGTTGTCTAATGTTTTGTTGGTTAGAACCATAATTGGATGTTAGATATACAATTTCTATTGATCAGCTTTAGTGGTTGCTGAAGTTGAGTTCTGGATAGATGAGCTCCTCTTACGTTAGTAAGACAATAATTGGTGTATTGTTTAGCAGGATGAAGAGCAAGAATTTAAAGTCAATTGGAAACGGGTAGCTATCACAAGTATGTTTGGATTTGGCTTCGTTGGACCAGTTGGACACTTTTGGTACATTTTGCTTCCTTGTTCCTTTCCTGTGAGTGTTTTAGCATTTCTGTTTATCTGCTACACTATACTCTTTAATAGAGCACTGTCTTAAATTAGATTGAGGTTTGTGCTCAGAGAAAAAAAAATGAAATCTACCTTAGAAGGTAGTTCTTGGAGTTGGGAGAGCATTTGACAGTTAGTGAGAAATTTTGTTTTAATATGTACAAATAATGAATCAATTTATCTGATTTACAGATAATTGTGAGTTAACCTTCTTCATGCATCCAGGATATTCAAGGTTTTTACTGAGGCTAAAGAATAGGTAGGAACAAGAAAATTTTGTGTCTTGAAATTCCAAACACTGGTGCCTTGAATACATATGAAAAGAGCTTGCAGAATTCTTCTTAGTTCTTTCAGATTAATAGCACAAATATGAAGAAGACTGGAAGGAAAATTGTAAATGAGAACTTAGAACTAGCTTTTGAAATGAAATTAGGGAAACACAATTATGTCTAAAATTGTCAGTGGTAAGTATCCCTTGAATTGAGTATGCTGGATGCCGTTCATAAGTTGACCTGGCAACTGCTCAGAACCTGCCCTTGCTTCATGTAGGTATGAAGGCTTGGACAAATTTATAAAGATGAGGCTTCATCTACGCCCAAAGTCAGCAAGGTTTGTTGCTACAAAAGTTGCAATGGATGGCCTTATCTTTGGCCCCTTTGACTTGTTTGTATTTTTCACTTATATGGGGTTCTCCACCGGCAAAAGTGTTGCCCAAGTGAAGGAAGATGTTATGAGGGATTTCCTCCCAGCCTTGATTTTGGAGGGTGGTGTATGGCCAATTGTTCAGGTTGCAAATTTCCGTTATGTTCGTGTGAGATACCAACTCCTTTATGTTAATATCTTCTGCTTGTTAGACAGTGCCTTTTTGTCATGGATTGAGCAACAGAAGGATGCTCCCTGGAAGCAGCGTTTTTCTTCTTTTACCTCATTGAAGGAACGAGGAGGCCAAGGCAGATTGTGATACTTCTCCTACATTTGTATTTTTTTTTTTTTACTCTTACTGATCATATTTCCAATTGTACAACGGAATAATTCATATACTGTTGAAAGAATTAACGAACATCCCCAAAATGCCAACTGGGGTTTTTGATGTTGGGTTATGGGGAGTGATTGAATTGTTTTAAGCTTTCATAAATGTCCAATCAATCTTCACTCAAATGGAATGAACTCACAGAAACCCTATTCTTCATTCTGTATAAATTGACTACGGCTAACATCTACTGGTAAAATATGGGTGATGCCTGTTGAGCTGCATGGACGGGTGTATTGAGCTTCAGGTCCAGTGGCGTGCCAACAAGATAAGCCAGAAAGGACACCAGTAAATCTGACAAAAATAAAAAGTATTATTAACACTTTGGTAATGCTGTACATTTAAAAGAATGGCTCTGCTGCTAAAATATAGAAGGAAAATGATGTTACAACCATAAAAAGAAACAAATGAATTATAAAGAGAAGGGATAAATGAGAGGCCTAAGGAGAGCTTTGTAGTTACATTTTCAACTTTAGTTTACCACATAAAATGTGATGTATACCCAGCATTTCTCCAAGCTTTTTCAGGGGGAAAATAGCATTCCTCCAAGTATCCCAGGCATGTATAAAATCAAGACCTGATAAACTGAAATTAAGAAGACTAAAGAAAGGAACTGTGTCCCCCTCCAAGCGGTACTCTTGGCTTGAATACGGCAGATGTCATCAAGAAAGGGCAATGGTTAAAGCCAATGCTCTGAAAGAGAAGAAACAAAATTGTTAGGGAGAAGAAAGATTCTAATAAACTCCCCACCTATCTAAAAGAAATGAAGGAATCATACACATGATGAAGCTGTTTACTGTCAAGAATGCCTTCCAAGATAATATAGCAGAAAAGATTAGGGAAAAGAGTGCATGACCTAATTGTTTTAATAATTTGCTTCAAAGAAAATTTGAATGTGCTCAATAAAATGAATTTGCATAAGATATCAAAGAAATCAGAGTGGTTTCAATGAGATGCTACACTTGTAACTAACAGGAAGAATTTAACATACTGGGATGCCAAGTAGCTGTCCATCATGATTGACCAGGACCGGAATGCTTCTTCTTGCTGCAGCAGGGACAGATTTCAGTGATTTGAGAGCTACTTTTGCAGATAACCTTGAATAATCTGAGCATATTTTTGTCTTCTTGGTTAACGGATTTGCTTCTATAGAGAAAGGAAGTTTTGTCGCTTCAAAATTATCTGAACTTGGCCACTTCAACAACTCGGCAAGATAGAGCCAATCAGCATCAATCATGGGACGAATCTTGGCTACCATGTCATGCCTCTTTATACAACAGCAATGACTGTGCTGACTTTCCCTTCCCAAATATGAGAGACAATAAGCTTCTCTGGGAAAAACATTCCAAGAAATTTCTTTGCTTACTTTCCATGAGATAATGAACCGGTTCATGAAGAAGCATGTTTGCCCATGGAGAAGTGGTTCACTCAGAAATGCAGCAACATGTTCAGCTTCCTGCTTTGCCTTACATTCAGACACAAGTTCATCAGTTTTAGACTTGAAACGTTTGACTTCCGCCTTTTGCAATAAAATAGAGTTTCTATAGGTTGACTCACTGACAATATCTAGTCTCTGGGCTTCATCTAGAACTGACGCAGACCCCATGTTCAAAAACTGCACTTTGGATGCATTAGGGACCAAGTTAATAGAATATGATTTTCCATTTGCTATAATTTGTTCCAACTCATTTGAAAAACAATGCTTCTGCTCTTCACTAGAGTGTGCTTGAAATAATTCTGCCTTTGAAGGCAGAGGACCATGAACAGAGCAGCATATCAGAGCTTTGGTACCCTTAGACCCAGGAGCTGGACAAATGTAGCAACCAGCAGCAGTAAGGGAGGTCTGCACAAATTTTCAAAAGCAAAAATCAAGAAATTTGCACTTGCAACAGAGAACAAAAGTAAATAATTGCACAAGAAATGCAAATACAACTTTAGTGAAAGTAATGTACCTTGCATGGGATGGTACGAATGTATTGCAACAGCAATTTTGAAGTACTACCTCTAATTGGCCTCTGCCTTTGTGAAATATACTGACATGTTACAACAAATGAAAATTAATAGAAGCATTCCAGATTCCCTCATAAAAATTAGAGATATTCTAAATGGTTTAGTACCTGTAAAACCAATGCGATGAATTTAGACAGGCATATGTCCTCAATTTTTGATGGATCAAGTGCCTCTAAATCGATAACTGCATAACCCTGCTGCAAAAGTAATCCATCATAATGAATTCACTTGCAGTAATATACTAAAGTCAAATTAAAGTAAGGAATAATGGACAACAAAAATCTCCCAAACATCAAAAGAATGCTTACTTCCATTATTGTGACAGTCTGATTTATCAAATTGTTACAAATTTGATCAACATAGGTGCGTGTTTTACGACAGGCAGAAATAACTGCTTGTAGTTCAGACTTAAAGATACCTGGAAAAGAGAGTAGTTATTTCAAAATTTGAAGCCTAAAGTATAATTCTTTTCTAGTAACAGTATGAATAAACAATGTATTAATACAAAATTTCAAATGAGATCTCATATGACCTCAAGCTTTGGCAACTCAGCAGCAAGATCAGTAAGGGAAAACCATCATATATGACAGAAAGTTATAATTTTAAGCAACATGATTGTCATGCACGACAACAGTATCCATATAACCAAAATGGTAACATCTATCACTACTCACAAGATGACAAATTTCCCAGTGACATCCGAATCCTATTCCGAGCAAATAATGAACTTCGATTTGTTGGATCCTCAACCCAATCATGGTTACTCCCTTGACATATCTATCAAAAAGAGTAAAAAAAAAGATCAATTTAGAGCTTATAAAAATACTAGTAAAAGAGAACATTAAAACAGCAATAACAGAACTGAATTGTCGCAGTTTATCCAAAAAAAAAAAAAAAAAAGAACTGAATTGTTGCGAAGGCAACAATCAATCACACTGAATTCTTTGCACTAACCTTGTACATGTCTTCTTTTGAAAAATCCAGAAGTGGCCGCACTAGAAGAATGCTATGACATTTCCAATCTTTGTTACTAAAATATGTATGTGAAGAGAACACTTGAGATGTGAATGCCATGCCAGCAAGTCCAAGGACCCCACTATCACGAGATGATCTAAGAATGAATAACTCAGCCTACATTGTGGATAAAAAATTACCATTTTTAGAATCCCATCTGTGCATTCATGTTTTAATCATGCAGTGAGAAACCAAAAACAGTTTAATTGTTTCTTTTCAGTTTAAACAAATTGAGTATGGAACTTTTGCTTTCAATAAAACCAAATAACTAAAGACTTAATGCAACTTTTGCAATCTTGTATACATGCAAAGATATGCAAACTGTATGAAGCACATTAATATTGGTAAAAACCTGGTCATCTGCATGATGTGCAACAAGTAAAACACTGATCTGGTTTTGCATACAAACATCCTGAAATATTTTATACCTGAAATTCAAGCACAATTAATGGAAAACAAAAGATTCAAATTAAATGATTATCCTTGTCAAATTGAACCACAAATATAAAGCATAATTACAAAAAAAAAAAAGAAGAATGAAATAAAAAAAAAAGGAAGTGCTTAATAGCTCTACCAGCAGGCCAGCAAGCAATTTCAACAAACTTTAAAAGGGGAAATAACAACCTCATGTCACGAGCAGCTTCTTGCAAATGACCTTGTTTTGGCTTGCCATTTGACCAATCACAACGGGCAATCTCAAATCTGATTCCTACACCAAACTCATGTTAGCCATCCAAGGATAAGTTACAAACTCAACATGTACTGATAAACTAAAACATACCAATTTCTGCAACCCGATGTCCCACTAAACTTGCTTCATCTTTGCTCTCTGGACGTAGCCCATGATCAACAATTATTGCCAAGAGACCATCAATGCAATTTCCACTCTTGTCACTGCCATATAGGCCTTCAGTTTTCCAATTAGCTGCTAGAACACACAAAGCCATGCTATCCGGTCCCCCAGATACTCCTAAAGCTAAAAAAAAAGGCAAAAAAGCAAAAATCAATCTTTACTAATTTGAATAACCAACTTATTTAAGAAAAAATCTTAAAACCAATATGAAAAATAGCAGTATCTGGTAAAAGCCCATTGTTCTCAGGCCTCCTAATGTGTTTTCTCGAGAAACAAACAGAAAACCAACAAAGGGAAGAGCAAAAAGAAGCTAACCGATGTGGTTGTGGGGTTTGAGGCCGGCCATGGCCATTCGCCTGGAGAAAGCTTCGTTGTACTTGGCCATATCTACTACGGTTGACGGTTGGGAGCTAACACAGTGGCAAAAGACGCGCGTTGAAGGAAGATTTTGATGTTCATAGTAAAGGTGATGATAGTGGGGCTTGAACCGGAATTTGCGATTTGGGAGTGAGAATGAAAGCTTGGCTATGGTTCTGGTTTGTGAGCAAAGGAGTAGGCCTCGCGCCATTTACTGGGTTCAAGCAGTGCGGCGTGCACTGCTGGTATTCTTTGCCTAGAATTTCCGGGTCAGCCTCTTACTGAAAATCCAAAAGAGAGTATTTAAGCTTGAACCCAAGAAGCAATTACAATCCTCAAACCCCAACCACTGTCCCCCCCCCCCTCCCTCCCTGTGGAATATACAGTCGGATACAACACTGTTATGCAAGTGAAGACGATGCCTCTCATATTCTTATCACTTGAAATGATTTAAATTGTTCGACTTTAGTTTGGGTGAATACTCAAGTTTATTCATTTTTCAGTTACTCAAATATGAATTTAGAGTCTATTTCAGCTTTATGATAAAATAATTTATATAAATTTTAATTTTGATTAAAATTATTATAAAATATATTCAATAAATATTTTTTTTATTAATTATAAATTTTTTTTATTCACAATCAGAAAAAATTTAATTTACTTTTTTAATTTATTTACAATTAATTTTTAAAAATATAATAGATGAGGGTGATTTGTAGAGAGCGAAAAGAAAGAGATCCATAAAGAGAGAAAGATATTTTTTGATAAGGTAATATTATAGAAGAGGATACTTTTTGAAGAAAAAAAACTCTCTTTAAGTTAATTTGGTTAATAAAAAATTAAGAAAAAGTTTGAAGTTTTTTTGAAAATTTTTTTAGATTTTGTTTTTAAAAATTTTGTTTGATTCAATTTTTGTTTTTAAGTGGTAAATAAATAGAAAAAAATCAAATAAAACAAACACTTAATTAAATTAAAATATTTTATTATGTGTTTATTATATAATTTATAAATTCAACTAAAATTTAAGTATGTTGATTTTATCAAATAAAATAAAAAGATAAAATATTTTTTCATAAAAAATAAAATAACTATTTTGTAATTTTATTTATAAAATAAACTTTTTATTTTAATATTATTTTAATAATTGATTGACAAAAAGAGTTTCAAAACAATAAAAAATAAGTGATAAAATTACAAAGATATCTTTTGTAAAAATTTAGAATTTATTTTAATCAAAAGACAAAAATATTCAACGAATAAGTGATAGAATTAAATTATCTTTTACTATAATTCAATAATATTATCATTAAAATAGCAAAATACTCTTTATTATAATTTAATAACATTTTAAGGTAGATTTAAAAAAAACATTTTAAGGTCAAAAGACGAAAATACCTTTATTTAACCCCTAATAATATTTTCATCAAAAGAAAAAAATAACTAGCATTGTAATTAAATAATATTATTAACAAAATACAAAAATAACCTTCATTATAATTTTGATAATATTTATGAAAAAGATAAAAATACCCTTTATTTAAACAAAAAATACCTTTTATTATACTTTAATAATATTTTATACTAACAAACAAAAATATCACTTATTATAATCAACAGATAATTTGTATTAAAAAACAAAAATACTCTTTATTATAATTAAATAATATTTTTCATGATTTATATCTCGTATCCAATCACTTCCTATGCATATTTAAATAATTGTAAATGGTAGAGATTGCTTTACAATTTTGCAACGGGTAATTAATGCACTGATAACGTGAAATGTCGTTACGTCCCTGAATATGAGCACCACTGTTTCGCTCTTCCTGTTATAAAGACACATCTGGCTGCTAATAAAACCAAACCACATAAATCACTTAACCTAACCTAAAAGAACCCATTAATCCAATAATTTAAGTACCATATAAACCTAAATTACCCTGGAATTACAGAAAAGCAAGACAGGAATACTTTAATCTAAATAACTACAACTACTACTACAACTATTAGAAAATACTTTAATCTAAATTGTCTCAGAAGATGAACAAACCAGCTAACAACAAAGTCTTAGAAGAACAGACCATTCTCTATCTTAGGTTCATATAAACTCTATCATCCAAAAGAACAAAACCATTCTCCATTTTAGATTCCAATAAACTTTCTCACCCATCGAAGTTAATAAACCTTCTCACCAATCCAAGTCTGCGGCTAGGCTGAAGACTGAAAAACAGAAGCATTTGAACTGGACGATCAGCAAATTTGATGCCTGCAATATCCCTTTCATCCTCTGTAAACCTTCAATCTCACCTAATGCAGCATGTAACTCTTGAAACCTTTGATGCAGGATCACTTCAGTCCCAAAAGCCTAGATCAATTGCATTCCAACCTCGCTTATTTTCTCACACAATAGCATGGCAGCATTCATAATTGCTTCATCAATTGAAGTCGATTCACCCACGACATTGATCCTTCTCTTCTTATAAGATCTAACTCTTGACCTACGACTCTGTAAAGCACAAATGTATGCCAACAAAAGCCAAAACCAACAAACAACAGTACACATCTCCAACCACACTGTCAAAACAACTACAATCTTTTTTTTCCTTGCAAAACTTCTACTCTAACTCAAATGACCCACGGCTGCAAAAAATTAAATTTCCAAATCCATGTTCAAAATTGCTATCAAGGGTAGCATAATTATCATACCAATGGCGGTTAAAGATAACATACAAAAAACGTATGACATAGGAATGCTTGTCAGACAACTAAATCCACAACATATTTGACAGAACATAATCTGGAACACAGCTAATTTAACAGCTACAACTAGGGAAACGTTAGTTCAATAAAATTTTATCTGTTCCCTTTGGCTTATCAGGTGTGCTTTTTGGAAAGTTCATTACAATAAAATGACTATTAGAAATGCTTTTAAAAGTTTCTGTTCTTTTAATTCAGTGGTATTTTGGTTTGCGATAACAAATAACCACATGAAAATTCAATAACACAAAATACTACCCACAGTGATAACCACAGTTGCTGCCCTGATTAATCCCACTGATAACCTGTCCAGCAAAATTAGACATGCATTGACAACTCGCAAGATTCCTGAACTAGTTTTAACGAAATTTTACTAAATTTGGTTTTCGAAAATGTTGGCAAGATTTTGATGAAGAGTATCGTGGTCCTTCATAACTATATATGAAATCCGGGGACCTACCAATTCAGGAACTGAAGAAAAGAGAAGTGAGGAGACTCCCAAAGACGCACAATCAGCCGGAGTTCCTGAAAAATGCAAGCAAACACCCTGAAATGTTAAAAGGTCAGGTGAGAAAAACAAGATAGTGGAGAAGTGCTCACCGGTAGATAAGGAGATGGAAAAATGAAATATGAGCGGACGGTGGCATAAGGCGGTGGAGGATCTTGGATGATAATAATGTTTTGAATAAATATGTCATAAATGTTTTGAATATCATAAATACATGTAAACTTATTAAATTTTAATTTAAGTTTTGAATTTCAACTTAAATTCGAAACTGAATTATAAGTTTCTTGTTTTTGGATGATAATAATTGAGTTGAATTAATTTAAAATTCAATTACTTCAATATTATTTTATCTGGTTATGAGTAAAAAAGAGAAGAAAAGGTAAAGTTTGAATTTTTCTTTTTTTTTGTTTTTTTTTTCGTATCCTGTAATTTAAGTGAGGTGGCTTGATTGATTGGAATAATCCAGTTCACAGCCATGGAATTGGGAATTTGGGGTTTGATTTCTGCCTGATAATTTACGCCACGTCACTTTAATTCGCCGCATAAAATTACATTTTTAGCCCACGTGTCTCACATTCACGTGGCAGTCACCGTAATAAGTGATTGACAAGTGAGGTGAAAAAGATCTTTTTGTCCTCCATTTTCAGATTGCGAGGTTGTCGGAAGCGGAAAATGCAAGTGAAGTTGGAGTTAGACGGAACAGAAGGAAGAAGCCTCTTCCTCTTTCTTTTCTCTCTAATCCGATGAGGGAACTTTCCCGCCAAAGCAATCAAGTGTTAACGGCCCATCATGATCACAATTCAATCTTCGTTTCCTCTCAAATCCTCCCTATTCATTCTTCTTCTCTCCCTCTCTCTTCTCCATTTCAAACTCTCTTCCGACCCCACCGTTAACCAATCCCTAACCCTAACCCAAAACAGAACCCAACCCCAACCCCAAACCACAACCACCCGTAACAACTACATAATCCGGTTCACCGTCTACAAACCGGCGTCCGATCACCGTTCGTACTTAGAATCCAGCCTCCGATCCGACGGCTGGGAATGGATCGAGAGGCGCAACCCGGCCTCCAAGTTCCCGACCGATTTCGGGTTGGTTTCGATTAAGGATTCGGTAAAAGAAGCATTGATCGGCAAAATTGAGAGGCTGGGATTAGTTAAAGATGTGAACGTTGATTTGAGCTATAACAGGGGGTTGCTTGGTGCTGCTTTTGAGAATGGGAAAAAACGACCCGGAAAGATTTTTACTTCGATGTCGTTTAGTGAAGAGAAAAATTGCCACGATTCGGGTTTAAGTAATTCTTCAATTAATTGGAGTCGCCATCTTTTGATGCAGGTAAAATTTACTTTGTTTAAATAAGCTTAAAGTTAAAATTTGTTTTGTTATTTGTCCAAAAAAATAAAATTTCTTTTTGAGAAGTTAAATGGGAAAGTTATGGACTTATTTATATTGTTGTTGAATTTTTGGCTGCAGAGGTCTCAAGTTACTTCCTTGTTTGGAGCGGATGCTCTTTGGGGAAAAGGGTATACTGGTGCTAAAGTCAAAATGGCTATTTTTGATACTGGAATACGCGCTAATCACCCACATTTTCGAAACATTAAGGTATATTACTAGTGGGAAAATGGGGTTCTTGGAACTTCTGTTTTATGTAAATTTAATTTCTTATTGACAGTGTCTCTTGTTTTGCCAAATATGGCTCAATGGGGAGCTTTGATATTGACCCTTGCAAGCGAATTTTTCAGGAGCGTACTAATTGGACCAATGAGGATACTTTAAATGATAATCTTGGACATGGGACATTTGTGGCCGGTGTTATTGCTGGTGAAGATGCAGAGTGTCTTGGTTTTGCACCAGATACTGAAATTTATGCATTTCGTGTCTTTACTGATGCACAGGTAACGCATGTTGGTATTAGAAAATTTCTTTACTGTGTTGGAAGTCGCCCCCTAGCCTATGCAGTCATACCTCGTCTTGTTCTTTATTTCATTCTGTATTTTATCTGCTCATCTATTTGAAAATTCCTAGCATGCATTACAAAAATATTAAGCTCTTTTAAACTGTTCATTACTGGAACTAAAAGATATTCTAGCTGAGAAATGAATAGGCAAGCTGACAGCAGACCTGTATCCATCAACCCTGAGATTTCTTTTCTCACATTGGATTTTTTTGGGGGGACAAAATTTAACATTTGATTCATTCTATAAAATTTGGCTGGATTATGAGAATTTTGTCCTCAGCTTATTGCAGGTATCGTATACTTCCTGGTTCCTTGATGCTTTCAACTATGCTATTGCAACCAACATGGATGTGCTAAACTTGAGCATAGGTGGACCTGATTACTTGGATCTCCCATTTGTAGAGAAGGTAGGACTCCCATGGCCTGTGGATTTATTGGGGCTTAGGTGTCAACTATCATTTAATCTTTTGGTTTTAAAAAATGGAAAGTTGTGATAAAATGTTGGTATTAGTCTGCTCTGCTTCCATCTCACTATTTTTGGATGTTCTTGATGTTGTCCCTAATTTTGGTTTTTTTAGCACTTAGAAATGCTTCAATCGTAATGTCTCATTGCTTTATAAAAGCTGTTGAATTTCTGCAAGCTTTACGACTGTATTGAATGCATTTACTTGCCTCCTTCAAGCTTCTTGGATCTCTTTTCAATTCCATGAACCGTGTCATGATCATTCAAATTTAATGAGATGACTTTCTCTTCTAATATTTTCATTTTGAAGAAGATTGCTTGTCTTTTTTGGACATATATTTCCAAAGTGGGAAGGATCAGCTAGTGAGGTTACCCACTTTGGAGGTAAACCTTCCAATATTTGTGTGCAGATATACTTTCACATACCATTTTTTATTTAAAAAGAAGAAGATATCATGTGCTAAATCCTCTTTGGTTAATCTTTGCTGCTTTATGGTTCTCCAGGTTTGGGAAATCACAGCTAATAATATTATTATGGTATCAGCCATTGGAAATGATGGGCCACTTTATGGCACTTTAAACAATCCAGCAGACCAAAGTGATGTTATTGGTGTTGGTGGCATTGATTATAGTGATCACATAGCCTCATTTTCCTCACGTGGCATGAGTACTTGGGAGATTCCTCATGGGTAGCATATCTTTCTATTTATGATATTAATTTATATAGATTATTTTCATCGTGCTTAGTTTTGAATCAATAAAGACATCACTACTACGTTTGTCGTTTTCCTTTTTTCTCCATTTTGACCAACTACGTACATTATTTATTGAATCTTTCATTTTATTCAGTAAGTCTTCTAGCCCACAATCTTTTTCATGTTAAGAAGAACAAAAAGGAAGCCTGCCTCTCCTGGCTCCTGACTTGATTTATTTTGCAAGGGCTGTATTTGTATTGATGGAAATATGTTTAATTTTGGAGAACAGCTTCTTATTAGTGTAACCCATCCACTAGAATTTTTTTTTTAAAATGTTTCAAAGTGTAGGTATCACCATACGTAATCTATTCCTTCTTCTCAGTGCTGATCTTATGAAGAATTTCAGTTTTTATACTCATGTTCACTTTGTTTTTTTTTTCTTATTATGATGTTCCTTGTGTATCTCTCTTAACAAGAAAGCTTTTTATGATGCTGATTAATGGTTGAATGTTTGGTTAATTCTCTTTGCAGTTACGGTCGTGTTAAACCAGATGTTGTGGCATATGGACGGGAAATTATGGGATCAAAGATCAGCACTGGGTGTAAAAGCTTATCAGGCACTAGTGTGGCAAGTCCTGTAGTTGCTGGTGTCGTATGTCTGCTTGTCAGTGTCATTCCTGAGAATAAAAGAAAGGAAATTCTGAATCCTGCAAGCATGAAACAAGCACTGGTTGAGGGTGCTGCTAAACTCGCTGGACCTAACATTTATGAACAGGGTGCAGGGAGAGTAGATCTGTAAGCTCAACCAATCCAATGGCTTTTCATTTTTTTAACATTCTGAATTATTTCTTTTATATCTATATAGTATGTTAATCATTGTTGTTTTTGCTATTTGTTTTTCTGACTATCTGCGTCTCCAGTCCCAGTATCAGGAGCTCTGATTATTTTTATTTCCTTGTCAGATTAGAATCATATGAAATCCTGAAGAGCTACCAACCTCGAGCAAGCATCTTCCCTAGTGTTCTTGATTATACAGATTGTCCCTATGCTTGGCCATTTTGTCGTCAACCACTCTATGCAGGTGCCATGCCTGTCATATTTAATGCTACTATTCTGAATGGGATGGGTGTCATTGGCTATGTTCAGAGTCCACCAACATGGCATCCTTCAGATGAGGAAGGGAATCTTCTAAGCATTCACTTTACTTATTCAGAAGTCATCTGGCCTTGGACTGGTTATTTAGCACTGCACATGCAAATAAAGGAAGAAGGTGCACATTTTTCTGGAGTTATTGAGGGCAATGTAACTGTTAGAATATACAGTCCTCCAGCCCAAGGAGAGAGGGCCACTCGAAGTAGTACTTGTGTGCTTCAGTTGAAATTGAATGTGGTTCCAACTCCACAACGATCAAAACGGGTTTTATGGGATCAGTTTCATAGTATTAAATATCCTCCTGGATACATTCCAAGAGATTCATTGGATGTCCGCAATGACATTCTTGATTGGCATGGGGATCACCTACATACAAATTATCACATTATGTTCAACATGTTACGGGATGCTGGCTATTATGTTGAGACGCTTGGCTCTCCTTTTACATGCTTTGAGGCTAACCAATATGGGACACTTTTGCTGGTTGATCTTGAGGATGAATACTTCCAAGAAGAGATTGCAAAGCTCAGGGATGATGTCATTAATACTGGGTTGGGTTTGGCTGTCTTTTCTGAGTGGTATAATGTGGACACAATGGTGAAAATGAGATTTTTTGATGATAACACAAGGAGCTGGTGGACACCAGTAACTGGAGGTGCAAATATTCCAGCATTAAATGATCTTTTGGCCCCATTTGGGATTGCTTTTGGCGATAAGATTCTGAATGGTGATTTTTCTATTGATGGTGAGCAGAGTCGATATGCATCTGGGACAGATATAGTGAGGTTCCCAAGAGGTGGGTATGTACACAGCTTTCCTTTTTTGGATAGCTCAGAGAGTGGGGCCACTCAAAATGTGCTGCTGAATTCTGGGATGACCAAGGTGATTAGACATAAATGTTCTTAATTTCTTTAGGCTCAGGGAGCATCATCCCGCCCCACATACACACACTCCCACGCACAATTAGATTATTTAAGCACACATGATGTTTTCTTCTTTTTAATCATTTATGGTTGGCAAATATTGAAATTTTATGCAATGTATTGACTTATTCAGGCAGACTCCCCTATCCTTGGCCTGTTAGAGGTTGGTGAAGGTCGCATTGCTGTTTATGGAGACTCCAACTGCTTAGACAGCAGCCACATGGTTACTAATTGCTACTGGCTTCTGAGAAAAATATTGGATTTCACTGGTTCAAATATTAAAGATCCAGTGCTTTTCTCAGAGTCCGTTAAGCAAGATATGCCATTGTATGAAGATGACAACAACTTACCGTCTCGAAGAACTGATGTAAATTTCTCCATGTATTCTGCTGTCATGGGAAAGGATTTAATCTGTCAGAGTGACTCTAGATTTGAAGTATGGGGAACGAAAGGATATAATTTACATGTCAGGGGGAGAAACAGAAGATTGCCTGGCTATCATGTTATTGATTTGGGGAGAGGCTTAAATTCAACTGTTGATACTACCAAATCAAGGCGTCCTAAGGTTATGGGGAAAAATAAGGGTGATTCTTTGGGAAACAGGTACCTGGGTCTGCTGTACAGAGATGAGGTAAAAATTAGAAGATTTGGTCTTACTAAATCGTTCTTTTCATAGTATTCTCTGCCATATCTAAAGGCTGATAAACTTGCTTGTTTGCAGCTGGATGTGCCTGAACTAGTTGCTAGTCATTGGCTTGTACCTGCAGTAGTTGCAGTTACAGGTTGGTGAATGTCTTACATATATTCTGAGCTTCAAGTCTTCTTTCATTGTTGGCCTAGTATATTGACGTCTCATCTGCTTTTCAGGCTTTTTACTATTTTTAAGCATTTGGCGGATTCGACAAAAGCGGCGGAGGCGGAGGCGATCTGGCTCGGGTCGGTTGGCCAATCTATAGTTGAGGATAGAATTGTTGAATTAACTTCTCTTTTCACAATTTTACCCCTGTACTGTTGCACATTTGAAAGTTTTGACAGCAGCACCACCACACTGAGTTAAATTTTGGATCCACGTATGTAGATTAGTAGCAAATTTCTTGGTTTATATGCTTGTAATGACACAAATTTACAATTGTAATGAGATCATGGACCTAGAGGGATATACGGGGATTTGCCCAACAGTTTGAAGTTTCGAACAGCTAAGTCATAGCATAGCAAAGAGGAAAATTCGTGTTCATATCCAAGTTGATGGGCCTCACTTCTACATTGCTACAATTCGTTTGTGTTGCCGTCAATTACAATATCAATTTTTGAGGGGTGAGCCAAAAATGGGGATATTTCCTACACTTGTCCGATTAAGAGATTTGTGCTTGTTTATGATTCATATTTTTCACTTAATTTATACGGGAGAACGAAGAGAAAGATCCTACTGGTCTATAATTCCATTTCTCTATGATTTGCAACTGCCATCAGGTCCGTCTCATTTGCCTAATTTTTCTCTTATTATATTGTAGCAGTTCATTTGCTTTATTTACCTATTATGCAGTTCATGTTCATGTTACTCGTACCCCTGTTTCCAGTTATCCACACAAAAAAACGTAATGTTATTTCCTGCCATACCAGTTTTCTTAGTTATCAACCAGATCATTATTATCAGCAATGAAAAGAATGATCAAACTAAGTAACGTCAAAATATAAACAATTGGATTCTTAAAGAGTGGCATACAATAAATGCTGAAACAACAAATAGAAATAAAAAGAAAAACATCCTACCCTAAATGATAAATTAATCGTCAAATAATTCCCTCTGAGCAAAGTTAATATACAAAGATGTTGAGTAACCTTGGCACGTAAAGTAACATTTGAGAAGTTGCTGTTTTCTTAGCATTCGCAACCTGATGATCTTTGCTGCTGTCCTCCACCCACATCGATGGTGTCTGGGAGATAACTTCATCAACAAAATGTTAAATGAATTAGCTAGTTATGTTAGTATGAGGGCAACCAGACCCAGGAACTTGTCATTGTAAGAACAGAAACCAACACAGCTTAAATGAATTAAAAAGGTAAACGTATTTCAAATACAATTTCTCAGAAACAAAAGGGCCAATTGACATGATAACCTGAACTTTTTCCCAAACCCCCACCCTCCTACCGAAAAAGGAAAGTGATCTCTAACAACTCATGACAACACCCCAGCCATCCTTGAAAAAGTAAATTTCAAAAGAAGCAAAAGAAGCATAGAGTGGCTTTGAGCCAAAATAACAGTCATTCAATAAATGGTTCAGACCAGATAAAATAAGTCTTGTTTTTTCTTTTTTTGCCAAAGATACAAAAAGTCTTGAACTTATCGATACAGTATAATTAGGGGCAGCATTCAGGCCGAAATACATAATATAGGAGATTTAAAGGAGAAGAGTATAATGATGATAAAATGTCACCCTCAACAACATAATCCAACTTTGATATAACACTGCAGATAGTAATTGCTGACAAAACTCAACACATGGTAGGTGAATAACTCTCAAACCAAGAAAGAGATTGTTAAAAATATACTCACATTTCTTCTTCAGGTTCATTTTTTAGAGCATTTTTGGCTATACACTGGAAGGCAGCTTCCACATTGAAACCTTCTTTTGCAGATGTTTCAAAATAAGGAATGTTACCTTTGGAGGCACACCATGCCTTTGCTTTCTTCTCAGACACCTTAAAAAAGGGTAATGAGGAGCCAATGTTATGCATTCGTGATTAGTAGTGGGAAAAAGAAAACTAGAGCATTTACATAAAAATGTCTAATAATACCACTGTCTTGGGTATATGATCATTATGATGTGAAGAAATAGCTGGAGAGAATTTACTAACACAGCAATGCCATGCAAGAATTACACTAGAACAACCCGATAAAATATTTGCACTTCCCGATTTTCAGGTTAATAGATATAAAAATTAAGACAAAAAAAGAGTAATACTATATACTATCTATTGTACAATCGCAGATAGGTAATTGCTCATCATGGCAAGGGATAACATCTTGTATTAGCTAAAAGAGATCAAACATGTTGAGAGGAGGAATATTTATCATACCACTCGACTATTACCGCCATCAACATCCACCTTGTTCCCCAATACGACAAATGGAAAATTCTCAGGATCTGAAGGGCTAGCCTGGATAAGATCCCATTAAGAAAAGACTGAGTCAGTGATACAAAGGGACCAGGGATCAAGGAATGCTAAAGGGTCAAAATCATTACCTGGATCAGGAACTCCTCCCTCCAGTTGTTGAGGTGATCAAATGATTTCATGACATTCACATCATAAACTAGCACACAACAGTCTGCACCACGATAAAATGCCACACCTAGACTTTGAAATCTTTCCTGCCCTGCTGTATCCCATATCTAACAAAGCAGTCCAAAAACGGCATTTCAGTCATAGTCTCAAGCGTTTAAATCAGGCAAAACTAGACTGGAACTAAGTGGTTTAAGACAAATGACATTATGCTGACAGAAACATTCCAGCTGTTGTCAGGCTTTAGGTCAAAATTGATGAATAGGTGGTAAATCAAAGGATATTGGGGACCTATGCTTTCAATGGGAGCATATTAACCAATATCATACTGACCGCGACTGATGAATCCCTGATGTAAATCTAAAGGGGGAATTAACTCCTCTATGGAAATAAAATGATCATGCTTTTCAAAAAAAAAAAAACATTCCAGCTATTCCAAATGTTTAGCATAATCATATCTAAAACTAAAATTCTATTAAAGTCATGCATCACGGGATGTGAACTCATTACTAACAGTTAAAATTAATGGAAAAATGTGCAAATAATTTAAGACAATTATAATCAATTAAAATAAACACTATATGATCAATGAGAAATTAATTTCCAACCTGCAACGTGAAAATCCTATCTTCAAATTGGACCTCTTTCGTCAAAAAATCAGCTCCAATGGTCGCTTTGTACTGATTACTGAACTTGCGGTTAACATATCTGAAATTCTGAGTCTAAGGCTAATTAAACATTGCAATTACTATTTATTTATCAAAATATAAAGATTGAATTAGGATACTGATTCATCAAAGACGTCTTCCCAACCCTGTCCCCCCCAAAAAAAGCGAGAGAAATTAGTAACATTTTAACAATGATAAAACCAGTTAAAAACATTTAAAAGAAAAGAAAAAGTTACCCGCTGTCACCAACGATTATGACCTTGAGTAGCATGCGTCTTCGAGAAGCCATTTTTGATTCAAAGCTTCTGGAGTTTTTGTGAAAATTAGGGTTTTTTTTAGGATCTTTTCCTGGAAAATGAGATCAATTTTGTTTTTTTTTTTTCCCCTTCCGTTGGGTTTCAGAAATGAAAATTAAATAATTAATTCGAAATAAGCGACAGAAAAAGTAAAGTACAGAACAGAACCGTTGGGGGGAACAAATAACTACCTGTCTTAACCAATCCCACCTCGTTTGCCTTTCAAGTTCTTTTTTATTCCGAAAGTACCCCCTGTTTCCCTTAAATTACAACTGAACCAAATTAAATTGGGCTTGGGCTCAGAAAATTCAAACTATATTTTATTATCGCGTAGGTTGTAAATATTTGTAAATAATAATTATAATTATAATATAAAATATAATTATCTATAGTAAACAATTAATATTTTAATTATATGTAGCTGAATGTTTATAATATTAATCTATCAATCATTTAATTTTATTAAAATTAAGAAAAATATTTTATATTGAAAGTTATTTAATTTAATTATAATTTTTATTTATGAATTGAATATAATGAAAATTATTCAATATAATTAAAAGTCTAATATATTTAATAATAAAAATATTTAAAACTACAATTTTAAAATGTAACAAATAAATATGATCATTTTTGTTAATAATAATTTTTTTGAACATCCTTTTTATATATATATATATATATATATATATATTATGTATATCAATATATATTAAATGACTTACAATTGCATAGAACTTGTATATTAAGGAGGAAAATTGTTCCTTAGCTATTTTATACCATTTTTATCATTTTTAATTTGTTGATTTTTTTTTTTTGAGAGAAAGGGAATTGGACCCGAGTTTTTTTAAAGAATACTTGCAACAACCTTTTGATTTCCTCATTATTTTCTTTCATAGTTAATTTTATTTTATTTTATTTTATATTTGTGATAGGTATCCATTGGTGTTGTGAAAATTAGTTTGGAATATGCTAAAAGAATAAGAATTTGGGCCGCAATCTTAGGGAGGCACCGCAAAATGTAAACGAACAACTAACGTGGACAACATGACAGAACGGCACACGAGTGAGAAAACCAGGATAGTTGAGTCATTTTGAGGTGTCTCGGCCATCTTGACTTGGTAAAGTTAGTTGGTGGCACTCCAACGGTCTGAAGACGGGGAGGACAACAGCCCACGATAACCTGGCCATTTTTGTCATTTTCCATGATTTTCTAATGCGGGTTTGACTGTAACCTCGTTTTAGAGAAGGGAAAGGAATTTTTGCTTGTGATCAAATAAAACCCACACCAGCCCAGCCCCGGGCCCCAGCTAGGTTTCAAATTTCAAAGTTGGAGAATGCCCCCCGACGTCCAAAGCCATGATCTTCATCTGTATCTATCTTTACTTCACATTCAAAGTTTATACAAGTGGGACAAGAACATGACAGCCTGAACTGAATCTAAGCCCATGTTTCTAGTAGAGTGAGTGTGACGCTAGTGCCCTACATTTTGTTCTTACATCACAAAAGAAACGGGTACAACCAAATATTGGATTTCTGTCTGGGCTAATAATAAGTTTCAAAAGAGCTACCTTCAATACATGGATTTATGATCAATGCAGGGTGCTCTGAGTTGGTGTACATTTTGACCCACGACGTGCAGCTTCTCACCTGATTCACTCTTAGGTGGAGACTTGATTTATATGCAAACAACCACCTAGGTCAAATTGTCACCCACATAACATATGAATCCAACCTATCTACTAAAATTTCAATCCAAGCAAATTGACTAGGAAACAATTCACAACACCAAACGAAGGGAGAAAGTCCGGTTTCAGCAAACCAAATTGATATTAACATTTAAAAAACAAATAAAAGAATCAACCAAAGTGTATCCATTATTTACTGTGTGAATCACTAATAAATACAAATCAATGAAAACCCGTAATTTCCAAATTAGGGTGATAAAAATTTGTGTGTTATCTCATGAAAAACATGCCAATCTTTGCAATCAATGTGACTTCCAAATCATAGTACGAAAAAGAAGTGGGGACGGGGTCTTTACAAAGAAATGAGGTGTAGTTTTGTCAAGACGTCAAAGTTCAGCTAAAACCTTGGCTGTTTTTCTTCCTCCTTCCCATCTCCATTTCCCGGGTAGTTTGCCCTTCGTTGCTTGAGCCAGAAGGGTACAAGCCATATTCGCTGGTAGGCTCACTGTACTCACTACTAGCACCATATTCCTGTGTGCCCAATGCCATCCTCCTGAATTTTTTCATGTCTTCATTGTACTGGCTTGTATCATAGTCTGAGCTTCCATAAGAGCTGTAAACATTGCTCTGTCCAGGTCTCATTCCTTCGTTGAGATCAGACAATGATGCATCTCCTTCTAAAGCACGGACTATCTGCTCGGTTACAAGTTTAGGTTCAGAGTCTAATAATGAGTGGAACATAAGACTAACTATGAGGTCTAAAGAAAAGTATGGTAATCCACTCATGAATGATTAACTGGTATGCAAGTCTCACAATTAAATTTTATCCGATCATCTTATCAATCTATCTTCAGATCCATATACATCAACCAGACATGGCAGACTTAGAATTAAATCAATATAGCATTTGAAAGAAATTTCACTACACCAATTACCTGGCTCATTCGTGGTCGACGTCGTGCTGAATGTCGCACACAAGCAGCAGCACAAGCAACCATGCGAACCATCTCATTGTGGTTATATTCCTTTTGTAACTTTGGATCAACCAGACTGTCAAAATTTCCATCATCCAAAGCTCTTGTAAGCAAAGGTCTAGCCTGCAATGCCAAATCAGATTTACTCAATTAAAGATTGTAAGGAATTCAAATCCCAAAAAGAAAAGATGCACATGTGTGTGCGCTTGTACACAGAGACTATCATTGATCAAACTAATAACTAACCCAGTCCACCAAACTGTCCTCAATGAAAGAAGATCCAACTGGTCTGTGTCCAGTAATCAACTCCAAAAGCATAACCCCGAAAGAGAAAACGTCTGACTTGTCTGTGAGTTTTCCACTTGAAGCATACTCGGGAGCCAAATACCTGGAGATAGTGAGAATTAAGTGAACAAAAACAAAGAACAAACAAAACTAAACCAACTAAGTCTAAACCTGAATAGAAAATAAAAAGTAACAAAAGTCCAGCCCATTGTCAATAGAGCCAATAGAGAAAGTTTCCAATAATCATTAGAGCTTCGCACTTAAAAATGATAATGAAGCAGAATCTGACAGCATGCATTAACTTAAGCAGCCCAATCAGCTGTGCATTGCTGCAGCTAAGTTTCCAAATTACAAGCAAACCCATTAAAAATACTGGAGCTGAGTTCTATGCATGTTGAGGATTAAGTTCATTGGCTTTGAGCAGCTCATATGGAGCTAAACATAATTTTTAGGCATAACAAGAACCCCTTACGTTAGATTGCAATTCATCTCAAACAAAATATAAACAGAAGACAGACGATGCCAGAATACCAAGAAACAAGAATGGAGGAGGCATTCTTACCCAAAAGTACCCATCACCCTGGTTGACACATGAGTGTTAACATCAGAAGAAAACTTTGCTAGTCCGAAATCAGCAACCTGAAAACAAAATTTTTATCTACCATGTCAATGACAATAGTGAGAGAAATACATATACGTATGTGTATGTTTAGACAACCAAATAGAGCAAGACAGTTACATTCAAAACAACTGCACCCAAACTTGTATATAGAAGTGAACAGGTTGACACAAGCAAATCTATGGCAACCAAATAAACAGGATTTCACACAGACAGCTAAGGACCAGCATTTTGGTTGTATTTGATTGGATTTCATTCATGGTTCAAAGTTTAGAGAAGTCAAGAAATTAAAATGAAATCAATACCTTTGCCTCAAACTTGAAATCCAAAAGAATATTGGCCGTCTTAATATCACGATGAATGATCTTAGGATGACCTGAAAACATCGATAATGGTTACCACAAAGATATTAAAATCCTACAACTAGAGAAGTATGCACTGGAGAGAGTCAGAAAGCATACAATCCTCATGTAGATATGCCAGTCCTTTTGCAGATCCTAAAGCAAGTTTCATCCTTGTTGGCCAATCCATGGTAGGTCTCCCCTTTCCTGCAAATAGCATTCTCTATCAGATACTTTACCAGATGAATCAAACATCAATTAGCATTCACAATGCTTCAAAAAAAGTACTATGACCTGCAACTCCAAGTACAATCTTACCATGCAAGTGAAACTCCAAAGTGTTGTTTGGAACAAACTCATAAACAAGCATTCTTGTTGTCCCGGAGATACAGTATCCAACCAATGAGACAAGATGTTTGTGATGAACGCGGCTGATAATCTCAACTTCTGCCTGAAATTCTCTCTCCCCCTGCCCACTTCCAGCCTTCAGTTGCTTGACAGCTACTTCCTTCCCATTTGGGAGGACTCCTCTGTGCACAAACCCAAAACCACCTTGTCCAAGAAGGTTTGCTTCTGAGAAGCCATCCGTTGCTCTTGCTAATTCCTCATAGGTAAACGTGCTTTTTGAGAAACCTAACGAAATACCAGGTGAGGGTGGTGGAAGTGGGTTTTCAGAACCTGAATAATTAGAGCCAGAACCTCCACTGCTGCTCATGAAAGGTGGGGGTGGTGGAGGAGGTGGCATTGGAGGCGTAGGGGAGCGGGCTGGTGATGGAGGTCGCCATGCTGTAACTGGTGGAGGCATGGGCTTTGAAGGCACTGCACCATATTGATCTGCATGCGGGGGAGCATTTTGTTGCCTCCGGTACTGCTGGCCACCATAGGGATCATCTGTAAAAAACCAACAAGCTCTGTGAATTATGATTACCTACGTCAGAGTCAATAGAGTAGGGCTACAGGTAACCAAGAAGTTAATAAAATCGTTTTATAATTAGCATATGCATCGGCCTCTATGGTTCCCAAACAGTCAAAATGAAAATAAAATAAATCTCCAAAATCAGACAAAGAGAAATTCAAGTAAGAAACACCATGAGCGCAAGGACGTAGTGTGAACAAAGCAAAGGTTTAATTAGTCAAAGGCTTGATCATGTGAAAGCTCAAGCGAAAGCCATATGCAAAGCTCTCCATACTCCGTATGATCCAACCATAATCGAAAACGCCCATGCAAATGCACTAACAGCAATGCATATGAAAAAAAACCAAATATATGAATAAAAAAAAACTCTAATATTTGCTTGCTCCAAGCACGGATCAATCTTCAAAATCATAAAAATATGTTTTTTTTTCAAAGAAAAATCATTCAACTTTTAAATTACCACAAAGAGAATTGGAGGAAAGAATAATAAAAAAAAATTACAAATTCCATCTTTTTAATGCAAATCCAAACAAACGATTAAAACAAACATAACCCGATTTTCCTGCTTAAAAAAATAACAAAATCAATAAAATACGCATAAATCCAATGAACACTCTAATTCCAAAAATGCGAAAAAGATCTGACCTTTAGGCCCAGGAGGTGGAGGAGGCACATAGTAACTTTCCTCATCTCTTCTTCTCCTCTTCTTCTTACAACATATAAACAACAAACTCAAAACCAACAATATCGCCACTCCCCCTATTGCTATCCCCACTACCAGCCCTGTCGACACCCCATTGTTCGAATCAGGCGAAGACGACGGTGGAGGAGGAGACGGAGTCCCTGAGCTCCCCGAAGGCGGTGGTGGCGATGGAGTCTCCAAACTTCTCGGGGGTGGGGGCGATGGAGTGGATGAGGAAGGAGGCGGAGGGGAAGGAGTGGAGGACGACGGGGAGGGAGATGTGGTGGCTGGAGGCGGTGGAGAGGTAGAGGATGAAGGTGGTGGTGATGAAGTGGAGGGAGGAGGAGGAGACGGTGTGGTCGAAGGGGGAGGAGCTGATGGGGTGGCTGGAGGTGGAGAGGCAGTAGCGGGTGGTGGAGAGGGCGTGGCGGGTGGCGGAGAGGGAGTCGTGGTCGGCGGCGGAGATGCGGCCGTAGGTGGTGGTGGTGGCGCGGTAGTGTTGGTGGATGGTGGTGACGATGGGGCTGGTGTGGCCCCCGGTGATGGGGATGACATTGTTGTATAATAAAAAAAGAAAAAGAAAAAGAAAACCTGTCTAAAAAAACCAAACTAAAAACCTTTCTGGTTTTGGTTAAAGAAAAACGAAACGTTTGAGGAAGTTTTTAAGAGAGACGGAGAGAGAAGGGGAGGAAAAAAATGAGGGAAAAGAGTTCAATTGGGTTTCGGAAGAAGGAAGGGTTGGATTTGGTATTGTAGCGTTTCAAGTTTGAAAGTAGTTTTTTTGCACATGCTAGTGGCCCCCCTGCCCTGCTTGGTCCCGGTGGGGTTGGATTGAAGCTTTAACAAAATAAAGAAAATAATAATAATAATAATAATAAAGAGATAAAAGAAAAAGGACTAGGAAGTTAATTGTCTGCCCTCTGCAATAGCTGTTGTTGGTGCCAAATGTTCAAATGCTTTCTGTTTTTGCTATGCCGTTCAGTTTAGGATAAAGAGCTGTTTAGTGGGACCCTTTCACACGATTGGTCCGCGGTTTTATTCTCCCCTACTCGTTTTGTAACATTTTGTTTCAAGTAATTAAGTAGTAACACCACTAATTCACGGTGTAATCTAGAAGAAGAGTTCTTTATTTTGCTGAATCACCTTTCTGTCTATTACTTCAAGTTGTAGCTCAGGTTGGTAGGGCAAGTACGGCTGATTACAAAATCCAACTCCATAAAAATTCAAGTTCAAAGAAAAACAAGTCATGAACCCAAACTCAAGGGTTTTTTAGCACTAAATTGACCCGATTAGCTCTAATTTGGATGAAGTCAAATAAGTTTATATCATTTTAAAAACCACATTTTATCATTTCTTTAGTCTTTTTCTCCTCTCAAACAACCTGACATGATTATTTTTAAGATAATTATATAAATTATCTAATTACTAGATATTGCACTCTAATTAGATAATTTGCATAATTATCTTAACAATTATGATTGAAACAACTTGAGTTACTTGCAGTAGAGAACTAAAATAAGAACATGTCAATGGGGTTCATTTCATCCAAAAAGAGAACCAAGAATCACCATTTTTCATTTTTTTTCCCCTTTAATCATCAAATGAGTGAATATTATGAGCTGATTAACCACAAAGGGGAATAAGGAGAAAAGCTGGTGAGTGATAATATGGTAGGGCAGCAACCTATTCAATATCCCAGGTCTTTTCCAAATATAAAATGCAATGACAGAAATAGAATCCAATACCAATATATCAAGAAGAGCTAAAACAATCAGATGTTTCCATAAATAACCATATAATGGCTTAATACGAAAATCTAATGGAATCAATCACGGCAGATTGTTTGGGATTAGATGTCTATATCCAATCATTAAAACCAACCAAGAAGGCAAGAAATTGGCTTCAAAAGTCTGGCAAGTGAAAACCCTGTGTCCTTAAATTCAACAGTTTCTTTTTTCTTGTTGAGCAATGATCACAACAGCCCTAAATTTTCCAATCCCAGAGTCTTTTTCTGGAGTCATGATAACGCAAAGAGAAGATTAGCTCAATGTGGTTTTCCACTTACACTGCCCCCTCAAAGTGGCAAACTGATAAAAAGATGAAACGAAGTTCATTTTTAATCCTCAACTATTTTGGCCGCGTTGAAACTTTCCAATGAGGACAAGGACAAACTAGTAGCCGAAATCATTTCTTCGTCAATGGCTCTTAGTGCTAAAATTACGGTCTTAAGCATCTTTCATTTCTGTCGTATTTTTCCTTTAAGATATTAGAATTCAGCCTCTCTTAGCAGGTGCTCAGCAACGTTTTTGCGGTCAATTCTAGAGTAGCCAATTGGCATTCAACGCATGCAGCTGACAGAATGCTGAGAGTTGCAAATTAGTGTACTTTGATTAGCTACAATGGGTTTGAGTAGCTTTACAAAATGGGCTCATGAGAGAAAGATTGAAAATGTTCAATTCTTAAAATGATGATGATTTTATGATCGAAAATTTCTTGTTACATTGCTTTCAAAAGCACCGTAATGAAAACAGCAGTGTAAACGAGGTGAATGACTTTGTCAGGAAACAAAATGGTTATCTGATAACAGCATTGAGATTAGAAAAATACATTTGTAAATGAATAACTGTAGGTAAGTCAAGGATTAGGTGAAGCCTACTACATAAATTTTGTACACTACATATTTTTTTTTCAGATTTGAAACGTATTTAAGGGGATAGCTGTTACTCTAAGTAAAAGACAAACCAGCTGGAAACCAACAACTAATTGCGATCCCTAATATTAAAAAAATGATATTACTAGGAATATTATAATGGAAGAATTCTACAGACAAATAATTTCCTCTTTCCAATTGTCGTTTTGGATTTTATTGTCAGTTACAGGCTTCCAGCATTAACATTTCTCGCGAAAACTATGCATGCAGTCTAACTCCAGTATAAACCTGAACTTCCACTATCATGCTGTAACTTTAAGAAAGAATTTTGATTCTTGAAATTGTAAATAGATGACTTAAAAATTTTTATCACAATGTACGTACGTAATTTCTCTACTTGTTTTCTCGAAACTTAAATTAACATCTGTAAAAATGAATCCACTAGTAACAAGCATAATCAATCACTTTCTATATTTAATAACAATAAGATTAGTTTCTTGTGGATTAAAAATTTGATTTGGGTTTTTACATGCGGAGGACCATGGAAGAAGTAAGCGGCCGGCAATTGATTCTAAATATTTGGTAGGTGAGGCGGAGAGTGGAGAGATGTGTTCAAACCTGCATTTGAGGCTGCAGGCTCGACAGGATAGACTCGAGATAGTTTTGACTTGACAATATCTAAATCTACAATGCCTGCTAAGTGCCAGCCCAAATATCCAGGGAAATTAGATAACATTTAAAGATAAACGAACAAAACCAAGATATTTTCGTGCAAAAAACTGAAACAAATTCCATTAATTATTGGCTTCTTATACTTATTTCCAGTGTAGCAATAGTTATCCAATGTCATTTCCTGTAAGTTATTCGGCAGAGAGATTGAATCCTGAAAAAGGCTTCAGTTTAGCATTAGGGATGTCTATAAATTTTTAGCCTTACATGATGAAGGTACAAAAGTCACTTATCTTTTATCCTTCTGGCTTCCTCCTCCATTACAGCCACTCATGGTGGGCATGTACATTGAGCCTTGATGCTGACACTTTTTCAAGGTCATATTCTCCTAGTCTCGGAGGTTTTTTTCTTTTCATTGTTTTGAAAAGATAAATGTTTGCTTTGTAATTTTAAAAAGTCAATTTTCTGCTGTCTATGAATATTCTTCATGCTCCACAATTGACATGGAATTTAATTTGTACAGGGAAATTGGGAAGGCATTTGTTTACTTTTTGTGAGGGAGGGGTAAAAGTTGAGAGGTCGTGAGGGGCCATGATCAATCACATGGCCATGCTATTTTTATATTCTTCTCATGATTAGTGGCATGACATTCGCTGCTTTGACTAAAGCCATTTATTCAGTTCAATCCAGCTACCCAGTCCCCAAAAAACAAATAAACAAGAAGGAAAAGAACAGAGAATCCTGTCAAGGTTCTACATTCTTTTCCTGTGAAGAGAATTAAGCATTAAATTGGTTCCTTTAAGAATAAACCTTTGGAAAAAGGAAAAAATTAAGGTTAAATCAGTTTATTCCAAGTTCCAAAATTGAGTAGTTTAACTTATCTTTTCCAACCTTTCATTCTTTCTGCAAGCCTATTTGTTACAAGTTGCAAAGATTATTTTTATCATCAATTACTTTTCGGCATAAGAATTTGAGTTCAAAAGGCATCAAAACCCTTTGATTTGGTGGGAATAAATAGCTATTCAGCCATTTGTAATTGGTTGATTTCTTAAAGGTTCTTCAGATTAAAACACTTAATTTCTTTTCCGTATTAGACTTTCAAGGGTTCAAGAGAGAGAGAGAGAGAGAGAGGAGGGAGGGGAGCAGCCCCACAAACCATAACGAAGGTTAGCATGAGTAAACTACGGTATGTTGGCGGTTATAACTAATTGTTCATTGCACCAACGCATGCCAAGTTGGCGTCAAAGCCATTTAGCCAATGAAATGGAGTTATGCTAATTCTTATAATAACAATTTAAAGAAGTGAATAATCATATGTTCAACGCCGATTCTGTTTTTTCTTTTTTTTTTTTAACTGGGATGAGTCCATAAAAACATATTGTCCTGCATGACAGACAAGACAGCATATCATTTACCTTCCGCTACCATTGTCTTCCAAATGGTTTCTTAAAATGTCGGTACGTGACCAAAATATTTGTTTCCCATTGAACTTTCGGGTTATTGTATTGGAAATTCACAGTTCACGGATGGAAGTGACAAGCTGGATCAGCATGTCCAGGCATCCTGGAGAAATTTTGATAAGAAACTCCGGTATTTTGGCTTCGAAGGGATCATAAGATCCCCATCCTGATGGGTTTGTGCCGTTATCGTATTCAGCTATTTGTTTAGAATGGCCTTTGCTGTTTAATTTTTCTCTTGACAAATATCCACCCCAAAGGGGGCAAGTTCAAAATATACAAGCAATGCCTATCAGGGCCTCAGTAATAGTCCTTTAGGCCCCTTGCACCTGGACAAGGCAGTTAGATGCCTTTCATTTCATAATAATTTTGAATGCAGCCTGGGGGGGGGGGGGAACAATGCTCTTAGAGATGGGCTTTAACATCTAGTACTAGCAAATATGAATGAAGGAAGGATCTAAATTTCATTACAATTCGGTCATTAGATGTATACAGGTTACAGGTATAGGAATAAAGAATGCTTCAATAAAAATCTAATGTCTGTCTGCTTGTGTATTCAGAACCTACAAAGCTTGTCCCAGCCGGTGCTCATATCCATGGAAGTCCAAACATTTGGGCTCATGCTCTAAGACCACCGATGAATTCTCCAATTGTTAGATATATGCATATACTGAGAGGTTGCAGGTGAAAAAACCAACATGCAACGGCTGTTTATCCTTTAGAATCGTATCATATGTCACTTCTACAATCACCACCCTACTTGGCTCCTTCACCCCTATAACGTAGTCTCGATACTTTTAAATTACGACTGTTAAGTCTCAGGTGCCAGGATACGTGCTGCCCGTGCTAGAAAGGATAATGAAGGCACAAACAACCGAAAGTGAGAACACAGACACCCAAGTGTTTTCAGTGTACATATCCATCGCATCTGTAAATGAGAACTGAGTACGGTTTTCAGCCCAGTTGCGAATTCGGTCTGCCTCTGCTGCATATAATGCCCTACCCTGCAGTACATATTTTTGCATTATAAAAATTGGGAAAGTAGGAAAGAGGGAAGCAGTTTAATCTCCCAACAGTTCAGATACCAAAATGATAACACCACATTTCACTGAAACACAATCAATTCAAGCAAAAGGAGGCTTTAAAGCCAGAAACTGCGATTAGAACAAGAGACCATGCAGCATACAGAACTTGGAGAAGTGGGCTGAGCTTGGTGACACCGTTTAACTCTAAATATGAAATTTTCATATAATTATGAGGCTGGCTTTAGATGTAATGTAACAGAGTAACTTTAAAGTTGAATTCTCAATTTATCCAATGCAGCTGAGTTAATTAAAAGGATTTGAGGAACAAAATTTTACAGTTGAGCAGAAACCTTCCCTTAGTACAGGATTCATTAGCTGCAGGATACCATTTTGTCTTAAAAATTGCAACTATGTGACAAAATGTCTTCCCTGGAGAATCAAGGTTACCTGTTCATCAAACCATCGACCTTGTCGCAGCCAGGCAGTGACTAAAGCCAGTAATATCCGAGGTGGGGTCAAGTAGTTGATGGCCTTCCCTGTTCCCTTTACAACCCGCATTCGTGGAACTAGACTTCTAGCAACAGTTTCAGGAAGCTCACAGATAATGTTAAACATTTGTTTATTCTTTATGGTTGAGCCACTGTTAAAGAGCAAAAGAAATATTTTGTCATGTTAGCATATTTACCAAGTGTTAAATATTTGTATCATGCAAAACATAATGACAGTGAAGGACTAGTCAACCAACGCAGATTGGAGACTGCCTGTTTATCAAGTTTAGTTAGTCAAATTACATGCTCAATATAGGAACATAACAGTTGCAACCTCCTAAAAGAATGAGTTGAACTAGCCAACAGCAAAAAGTGAGTGCCTCGAAAAATTCAGGACATTCCAACATACCTCAAGAGCAAATCTGTAAGGACCATGCCTGGAGATGCTGTATGGATCCCCACTTTAGATCGCTTGCATTCCTTCAAAAGTGATGCATGAAGCTGTCTAAGACCACACTTCGTTGACCCATATCTAGAAGTTTGAGGAGATAAAAGACAGTGAGAATTATTATTAACTACTAAAAACATCAGAACCTAAAAAGTTTTGAGAAATGTTAAAACAAAAATTATCAAAAGTATTACAGGTGCAAGATAATAATGGCTGCCCACAAGAAGAAGAACTAACTCCAGTAGTGATAGATAATGACAACTTACACGGCAGTCAAAGGAGTGCTAGATCCCCCAGAACCTGCACCATCCATGTTAAAAATGTGGCCCCCCTTTGGCTGGTTTTTCATGATGCCCATGGCTTCACGAGTGCAGAGAATAGAACCAACAAGATTTGTCGAGACAATCTACCACATAATCAGCTAGTCAGATACAAGCTACTGCCATCTTCTTTTTTTTTTTTCTTTTGAGAAGTAAAAAGAAATTTTATTAATAACAGAGGATTCAAAATCCATCATGACATAAACAACCAAAATTAGCACCCAGCAATACAGAGTAACAAAAAACAGGTGTGGGAACAGTAAAGATTTCCTTCGCGGCATTTTGACAAACACCCTAGAGCAAAGCCAATCAACCCACTGAAATGAGCACAGAAAAAGCAAAATTCCATCTCAAAACTGAAAACCCATCTCAAGAGTACAAACAAGCTCAACTCACCACAGGCTTCCATCTAAACTTTAATGCCTCCTCCCAGAAAACTGCTAGCTTGTTAACCATATACATTGTACTAAAAGGCCATTCCAGCAACTAGATACCAAAGTGTGCATACATGTGAATAAAATATTTGTCTTACACACACTAATTTGAATGAGAGCGAATCAATCACTAGTTGGTTATTGGCTAGTTTGATCCTTACCCTAGACACAGGCAGTAGCAATGAAAACAAATCACAAAAGGCAGGAACCAATAACTCAATATCCCAGAGGCTACCTTTCTACCAAAGCTTACAAGTTTTGAGAAGATGCAAAAAGGTTAAATTTCTCAAGTGGCAAATCCAACAAACTTAAGGATACCTGTTTAATATCTTCATCACTGAACTGTAGCAATGGTCTAAAACCTTTGTTAGTGCCAGCATTATTTATCTGTCAGAGTGTTCAAAAACAAAAATGTATATCAGAATCTGACAAAGCATCATAATTTGCAAGAAAATGTGGAATACAAGAATCTCAAATGTTCTTTGTCCAATCCCAAGCAGACAGGAACTAATCTTGGAGGTAACTGGACATAGAACAATGCCCATAGTCATCATTAATAGTTCCGAGTAAATTGTCATAAGCTGGGCATCTATAAACATAGAATATGAAAATACAGCAAAATCTTTCAGACAGAACAAGAATGTCCATTTGTCAGGAGCAACAATTCCACAATTATCATAAGGTCATTCAACTTGAACCCAAGTTTAACCTAATACCATTTCCCAAAAGCATCAACATGCTAACATGACATTGTGGCGCATGTCTTATGTGTGAGTGCATGTGCACATGCAAAGAGAGACGGAGGGAAAGCTACAAACATCAAGTTAAATCACTCACCCAAATGTCAACAGAACCAAGTTCATCAATGGCAAATTTGGCCAATTTTTCAACATCATTGGCATCACAAACATCACATGTTATGCCAACCACTTTTGCACGTTTCAGATTCTTACTAGATGAGCCACCTGCAGTCATACCTTCCTTGAGGTTCTCCTCGAGTTCTTTGATGGTCATGTCAACAGACTCAGGACTGTCTTCATAAAATCCAACAAGGATAATGTGTTGTGAGAACTGCACTGATAAAACTGTACAAAAAGTATCATAAACTAGGGAAAATTATCATTTTGTACTCCACCTGCGAGAAGCAACAACCACTCGATCTCCTGAAAGAAGAAATTCTCGAGCAAGTGCTTTTCCCAGTCCCCTAGTGCTACATCAGGCCAGTCAAACAGACATAACCACAACAGAAAAAACATAAGTTTCCTGCATCACCAATTTAGTAGGAACATATCTGTGTAAAATTTTGCTTACACCTAACTAAATATTATTTCAGGCCTTAAGTGAAACCGATAGTAAAGCTTACCGAAGAAATTTAAAATCAAATATCATTTTGCAGACCATATATTGTACCTTCCGGTTATAACAACATTTCTTGGACCAGCTCGACAGTGTTCATCTAGAACCATATTAGCTCCAATCATTGTTCCAATGATAATCCCTCCAACCCAGCTATACCAAATCAGTGTGTTCATCTGACTGTCTCCACCTACAGAATTGAACTTTCAGAGATTGATTCTTCTTTTAAAGAATAAGGCATCTAAATCAGTTCAAATATCCACAAGTACTAAGATGTTCTTTGGCTAACCTGACAACTGAAAACCAGTCAAGAGTATCACTCCAGTGCTCAGCATGGTCACAATATATCTTCCTATTTGCATAGCAATCTGGCTCATGAAAGAAACAAAAGGTTAAATCCAAGTTGAACTGATGCTTATACTGATCAATCTTGGATAACATAATTTTGAAAAAATTTAGAAGCTGATAGCCCATATCAGCCAATAACAAAAACCCAGCAAACCATATATTTGCATAAATTACTAGAAAATAAAATTAAAAAAAAAACTTGAAATACCTTTTTTAACCATTTATACAAATTCTAAAATCGGAATTCATTTAAACAAGCATAAACTCATTTACCTGACCAATTATAAAGCATAATAAATATATTTGAACTGAATTATATAGAACAAATTCCGTAAGGGAACCAAGAGAGGGATAAATTATAGATATAACTCACCGAAGAGAAAACTTCCTCAACTTTAGCCACAGCTTTTTCATATTCATCTTGAGATTGAGAACCAAACTTACTAACCCCAAAAACAGAAGATCTAAAAGATTTCCAAAACCCATCTCCTTGCTCCAACTTCACTTTGTTTTCCTTCACATCCCCATACTTTCCCTCACTTTCCATCTCTTTCTCTTCCACTTCCCCTCCATCTTCTCCCCGAAACGACCGACACCTTTGCACGTACACCCCGTTACGGTTTCTAGTTATAACGGGAAACCGTACAAAACAACCCCCTTTAAGCCAGTTCCGTTGTTGTTCCTCGAAACAAAAGTGTTGGTCTTTCTGGAAAGTACATAAGTGAAGCTTTGTCACTGCCGCCATTTTTGTAAGAGATTGGAACTGAAAACTGAAAGATTCAGTTCCAACTTTATTGGCAATGAAAAAAAAATACTAAAATTAATCTTTCCTTTCGAATAATGATTTTCTTTTCTTCAAATTATCCAATTTATTTATTTTTTTCTGTCAAGTTTTTTACTTTATATAGGTAAGGTAATACAGGCGTCATAAAATTAAAAATATCAGGGAGATAGATTCGAAGCGGATCTTCGGTGGAGGAGTGTGATGACCACACGTTAAAGAAACCTAATCTGCTGCACTTTTGGTCGACACGTGGCGTTTGGGTTGGCGTTTTCTTGTCGTATTTCGTGGTGTTACGAGCAGGGGATGGGGATGGACGGTGACGCTTTTACGCCTTGAAGTTTTGGCTTTGGGCGGTTGGGTTTTTGGGTACTCAATCGGTTGAGTAATCCAAATAATAACCATTACCGCCAAGCGAGTTAGGACTTTGGGACTCAGTTTGGTTAGTTGACTTGACTGTGGGGATAAGTTGCCGACGAAGAATGGAGATGATGACGACCAAAGCAGCCATACATTAAGCTTCATCTAGTTTTGACAATAATGGAATAGTAATTGTCAGACAAGAATCAAATTTTCGAATTCTCCCCGTTTAAACTAATAAAGCCAATTCTGTTCGAGCCTTTTGTTGAACTTAAAGCCTGACTTTTGTTGAATGTAAATCATGTAGAAGGTTTTAAATGGATAAACACAATGGAAGATGTTTTTCGCGATGGCAGTACTTCGTCAGAGGTGTCTCTAGGCTGGCTTAAGTGGCTCCAGTTATACTAATTCAATATATTAGTGATTGAAAAAACCAATCGAATATTTACAAAATCCCCAAAAAAACCTTCAACACCTTGTTCTCGCATTTGGAGTAGAAAAATTTGATGTAGAATTTGACTATTTATTCTCTTTGTTTCCCTCTAGAAAACAAAACTGCTGAGAGAAATCACACCAAAAAATTGAAAATTGTGATGCTTAAAGAACTATGATAGATGGCTGCCTAAAGAATAAATGAGGTACCCACAAGATAAATTTGACTTTAAATTAAAATAAAAAAAAATAATTTTTTAAAGGTAAACGAGTCACAACATAATAATTATTTGAAAATTTATAAATTATTTTAAAAAATATAATTAAGTTTTTATATTTTTATTTTAAATGAAATAAGTTTTTATATTTTTATTTTGAATCAAATAAATTTTAATAATTAATGATTGATTTTGTTAAAATATTATTTTATGTCATGTGATATTGACGTAATATGTTAACACATCATAATTGATAATGATTTGATATATTAATTTGACATTATAATATAATTATTTAATATTTTTTACCGTACACATAAACGTTATATTAATATCATATGAATATAAAATGATAAATGGTATTTTGATTAATAATAATTAATTTATTATTAATTATAAAAATTTATTTGATTTAAAATAAAAATATAAAAAATTAATTAAATATAATAAAAATATAAACAAATTTAAAATTTTATTTAAACATTATACTTTTAAAAAATCTATTAATATGCATTAATTCTACACCTTTTCCCAACCAAATGCTTAATAGACTGTTGGACCCCGTGACAATGAAAGAAAGATTGCATTATTGGAAAGAATGATTTAAACAAAATAGCATTATGTACTACATTCTTACAAAGAGAGCAACCAAATAACAGATAGCTTATTTCATGCATTTGTTAAACTGGCCTCCTTTACTTACCAACATGGGAATGATTAGAGATCAGCTGGACAACAGCTCATTATTTCCACTGTTCAGCTCATAGGTTGTAATCTACTGTATCGGTCCCTCCGATAATAAGTCAACAACTAGAATGATAATTTTACACGTGTTATTAACCGATTTAAATTTTATACAATAATATTTTTATTCTAATAAAACAGATTATAATATGGAAAATATTCATATTTTACTTGGATTGATATGCTTAATCCGTTTTGTATAATTATGTTGGTATCGTAATCGTGTTAATAGATTACAATACAAAAATATTTATATTTTACATGTATTAATATGTCTTATCTGTATATGATATGTTTGATCAATCTTATTAACAAATTAAATCACATTACTCAATATATTTAATCAATTTAAACTCATTTATTGAATTGTTAATATTTTAAAAATACATACAATAATCTTTGCTCAACAAGATTGGATAACGCTAACATTAATTATCAACCATATTGATAACCATTAAACTAATTCCTCCCATTATCAAAATTGAAATGAAAAAAAGAAACTAAAAATGTCCCAAAAAAACAGTAACGAATGCAAATATTAAATCTCTACCTTTAAAAATGGTACTTAATATGTTCAAACCTTGCTATTATTTGAATTTTCTATTTTTTAAATTCAAAATATTTAACACATTTTTTAAAATTTTTTTGAAGGATTCCAGTAGTAAAACGTAGGTAAAGGATCTGTTTTTAGATATATACCAATCAAGAATTCTTTCATTCTTTATTTATTAGCATAAAAAACACATGATAAAATTTTGGTATAAATCAGATGAATAGGAGGATAAGATTTGATATGCTCATTCTCGAGGATGAACGCTACCCACTCTTTTTTCGCGTGATATACGATGGATACATGTTATTTGATGCCAAGTCCTGTTACCAGAGGAAAAAAATACAAGTATTTGATAGAAATAGTGAGAAATAAATATGTTTATTTCCTCTCAAATAGTTAAAAGAAATTAAAAACATATTAATAAAAGAATTGAATGGTGAAATATTAATCTTTATCTTTAAAATTTTATGATATTTATACATAATATCATTTATTTTTATTAATAATTAATTAAAAAGTTTAGCATGTCATTAAATTGAAAAAAAAAATAAAGACATTTAAAACTTGAGTAAAAATAGGGCCGACAATTATTTTTTCTTTTTTTGGGAAGAACCAAAATTGGGGTAAGAGTAATTATAAAGTGCCATATTATTGAATAAAAGGATGGATTTTGGGATGTTTATTGACAGCTCAAAAATAGGTGGCCACCTGGTGGGCGGTGGCAACTGGGAAGCTAACTGGTGAACCAGAGGGTCGCAGCCCACAGTAGAAGAAAGGGTCCCAAACCCAGACCACGAAAAATCGGGAAAACAAGAGTATATAGGAAAGAGCTAAAAAAAGGCAGTGTCAGATTCAGACGCGGGGGAATTTATTTCCACGTTTGACGGCCGATGACTCCCTCTGCCAACTAAAATTCCTCTCATTTTCTCTCCATTTTTTCCTTCCTTCCTTCTTTTTTTCTTTCTTCTTCTTTCACTTTTCTTCCATAAAGAGAAAAAGAAGAAGAAGAAAAGGTACTCGTTTAAGGTTAAACTATCTTTCTAAAGGATGCAGATGGGTCGGGATCAAAGGTCAAGATCTGCCAAGCCCACCACCATTCATCGGTTTGCTCAGTCTGGGGATCTTGTTGGTCTCCAGAAGCTGCTCAAGGACAAGCCCTTTCTTCTCAACGAGAGAAACCCTGTTGTAAGATTCCTCCATTTCCTTTTTTCTTTTTAAAAAAATCCTTTTGATGTTTTAGCATTTTGTAATTGACGCATGAATTTCGATTATTTCGCCTGCATTTTTAGCCATAGTTTTGGTTATGTTCTTGATGGTTTAACACAATACCCTTTTATTAGCTAAGATAAAAGAAAGATTTACATTTCTTTTTTATCCACCCTTTTATCTCTCTATATATTTTCTTTGGAAATGCAGATAATAGGGTCCATAGTAGACTAATTAGATCTAGCGGGGACTTGGTTGGGCTAGAGATGTCAGTTTCTTTTAATTAGGTATAAAAAAATGTAATGCATCGTTAGTATATGTCTTAATTAGTAGTTTTACGAATTTCAGTAACATAATGCAGGTTGTTATTAATGTTATTAAATGCAGCATTATAAAAAAAACATAGCATCTTATTTTAGCAAATAATGAAATTTGATCCAGGTCCTGTAACCAAGGTAATTATTATACCAGGGAGGTTGAGGGTGATGAACCCATAGTTATACAGAATGATACATGGAGTAGAGAAATGGGTTAAAGATGCAGTTCAATGTAGCATCAGTTCATTGTAAACAAGCGCGACGGTCTTTTTAATTATTTGTTGATGCAAAATTCAACCTATTTTAAAGTTGGATGTGAAAAGTATAACTGTAAAGGGCGGTTATGACATGTTGACCGTGAACATGATAGAATCGGACGCAGCATGTTAGACGATTCTGAATTGCTGGATAAAGCTCTCTTAGATCTTCAGTTCCACTTGATATTGTACTGCTTCATTTGCTTATAACTAATCCTTTTATTTGTTCAAAAAAAGAGGTGCAACAATATTGTTTCCCTGTTTTGTTATAATAATATGTTACCGATTTTTGTTACGTTCTTTTGCTTTATCCCTTCAGTTCTTTCTTGGTCGTATGGGCTCATGGCATATGCTAACTGATTCATTGTTGATTTTTAGCTTCTAACAGTGAGATACTTCTTATGTGATTAATTGCTACAATTCCTCTAAGATTTAGAGAGATTGAATTGAATGCCTACCACAGATATATATATGTACTCGGAATCACTTCCTTCTTATTCTTAGGTCTATTGGTTTCATTTGGTTTTCATGCAGATGGCACAGACACCATTACATGTTTCTGCTGGATATGATAGAGCTGAGATAATTAAATTTTTGCTTGACCGGCAAGGACCAGAAAAGGCGGAGTTAGAGGCCAAGAATATGGTATGTAAAAATTTTATTTGTTTTCACTAATCTTTCAGCTAAATATGTTTATCTGTTAGCTGCTTAAAATTTTCCTTTGAAAATCTAGTAGAGCTCCTTGTTTAGGACCTTTTAGAATCCTTTGAGTTGTATCTGTTGACTTTTGCAGTATGGGGAGACTCCATTGCATATGGCAGCCAAGAATGGATGTAATGAAACTGCAAAGTTGCTTCTTGCTCATGGTGCTTTCATTGAAGCCAAAGCTAATGTGCTCTTTCTTGGATCTTTATTTCCCTTTTATTTATGTGGGTGATTAGAACTGGCTGGGAAAGTTTAACTTCTATTGAAGATTTTCTTCTTCCATGTCATTTATGCAGAATGGAATGACACCATTACACCTTGCTGTTTGGTACTCAATTCGATCTGATGACTATGCAACTGTCAAGACACTACTTGAGTACAATGCTGATTGCACTGCTCAGGACAATGTAATATTCATCCATATACTTGGTGTATTTCATTGTGCTTGATTTGTCTTATTACCAATTCGTGACAGTTGGTTTATCTTTTGAATTGCAGGAGGGTATGACTCCTATAAAACATCTCTCAAATGGCCCTGGAAGTGAGAAGTTACGTCAACTATTACACTGGCACCTTGAAGAGCAGCAAAAGAGAAGAGCACTTGAAGCATGTGGTGAAACAAAGGCTAAGATGGATGAACTTGAAAAGGAGTTGCTGAATATCGTGGGCTTGCATGAGCTCAAAGTACAACTTCGTAAATGGGCAAAGGGGATGCTCTTTGATGAAAGGCGCAGGGCCCTTGGGTTGAAAGTTGGTGCTAGAAGACCTCCTCATATGGCGTTCCTTGGCAATCCTGGAACAGGTAATTGCTATTGGATCGCATGCCTCAAAATGAATTACTTGTCTTCTAGTGATACTCCATAAAACATGTAGTTTTTATGCATCTTATGATGTTTCGTAAGTATGAATAACAGGATGATTATTATTCAACAGGCAAGACCATGGTAGCTCGGATTCTTGGGAAATTACTCCATATGGTCGGAATTCTACCTACCAACAAGGTAACGGAAGTGCAACGGACAGATTTGGTTGGTGAATTTGTTGGACACACTGGGCCAAAGACAAGGAGAAAGGTGTTTCCTTGTGCTTTTTGGATTTTTTTTTTGGTGCTTTTTCTTGATCAAGGCTAGTCTGCTGTCTCATATGAACTAATTAACAAGTGATCATGTGCAGATCCAAGAAGCAGAGGGGGGAATTCTTTTTGTTGATGAAGCATATAGATTAATACCTATGCAAAAAGCAGATGATAAGGACTATGGATTGGAGGCCTTGGAAGAGATCATGTCTGTAATGGACAGTGGAAAAATTGTCGTCATATTTGCTGGGTATAGTGAACCAATGAAGCGTGTAATTGCTTCTAATGAAGGGTTCTGCAGAAGAGTGACAAAATTTTTTTATTTTAGTGACTTCAATTCCGAAGAACTAGCAAAGATCCTCCATATTAAGATGAATAGTCAAACAGAGGAGAGTTTGTTATATGGATTTAAGTTGCATAGTTCTTGCAGTTTAGATGCGATAGCAAGATTAATAGAGAGAGAAACAACAGAGAAGCAGCGTAAGGAGATGAATGGAGGTTTAGTTGATCCAATGCTAGTTAATGCTAGGGAGAACCTAGATCTCAGGCTCAATTTTGACTGTATAGATGCAGATGAACTGTGTACCATAACCTTAGAAGATCTCGAAGCAGGCATCCGGCTTTTATCACAATGATACAGGGTTTCAAATGAAGCCGAGAAGCAAAATATGTTCTTTTATCATTCTCTAGTGACCTTTTTGGGACATCAAATCAAGCTAAAGTTTTTATTCATTATATTCCTTTGAGGATGGTTGCAAGTGCTGCTGAAAACTCAGAAGCTGGTGGGTGGGCTTATATATTAGGGAGCTTATTCTTGTACAATTTTAATTTTCTTACTATTTCATTCCTTTGTTTCAACAATTGATTAACTCTCAGGTATCTATTCTTCCCTTAAAGGGCATTATTTCTGGGTCATGTTATAGGAGTATTCATTTGTTTTACGGAGCAGCAATAAAATCTCTTTTCCAGCATCTTTGGATGAATGCTTGGGTTGTTTTTAACAAACTTTCTGTACTTGTTGTCTTCATAACTCGTATACCTTTGACTGACGGAGAATGTGTTTTCCCTTCAGAAATTGAGTGAGAATTGACTATATATATATATATATAGTACTATTAAAGAAAAAAAAAAAAAAAAAGGACAAAAACGAATCTTGTGTATTGTTTATAGCGCTGTCGTTTTCATATTAGATGCATGGTTTTGTATTGGCAACTTAATCAAGTTTTGTTCCATGCCATTGTCCTAACACTTGCGATTAACTAGTTTCACTTTCTTTCAAGAAATTAGGACTTTGCCTTAACGTGCAAAATACCACAACAACAAAAAACGAAAAAGATAATTAAAAATAAAAAACTATGAACCAGGTTATGCAGTAAGGAAAAGAAAAAGCCCCATCCTCCTCGTTCTCTCTCTGGCAGCCATGGTTTCGAGTTCTCTTTCACTTATCTCTTCCACATCTTCATTTCCTTCGTGCTCTAACCCTGATTCATCTTCCACGTCTACATCTCCTCGGCCTATCTCATTTAAGCTCTCCAAGCCCAGTCCTAGATTCTCAAAAACCCCCAAATACCCGTCGTTGAAGCTTTTGGGTTGTTCCTCTAACGAGTTCGTTGAAGATGGGTCCGCGGAGCAGTTTTTCAAGAACAATTCGATAGCGGATTTCATGAGATTCAAGAGAGGGAGTCACAGAGGCAGCGGCGAGTTGCAGACTGCTGTTGTCAGCTATCGTAAGAGGTTTCCTTGGTCTATTCTTAACCCTTTTCTTCGGGTACAAACACAATCGCTCGAGCTCCGGTTCTAATTCTGATTAACCTTATAAAGAAGTAGTGTCTTCCTCTTGCTGGATTCTAATTGTGGGATTTTCTTTGATTTCTTGATGGGTCAGGTTGATTTGGTCTCAACGATTCATATCGCGGATAAAGAGTATGTTTGTCTAATTCAAAATATATTTAATGAAATTACCAGTAATCGTATATTTTGTTTCTGTCTTGGTTATGCATTATGGATGGAGGGTTGTGCTTAGTTATCTGGTTTTCAACTGACTTCCTTTTCCCCTAAAGAGTGTCATATACTAATCTAAAGACGACTAAACTTGAATGCATTGTTTAAAAAGGGGAAGTAGAAAAGTGGATGAAAATATCTGGTTGATTATAAGTTAATGGAGTGAAAATGAATGAAGTTGGGCGCCTTAGGATTGTGAGCCTCTGACTCTGTATGAATGCACTTGAGCAGTGATGAAGCAAGAGGTTTTAGTTGACTCCGTATCAAAACTATTCTACGGTTCGAATATTTAAAAAAATTTTAACCGAACCGCCCTATTCAGTTTTTTAGTTAAAAGAGTTTGCATTTGACAGTGAATGACAAAATTTTAAAATCTTTTTGTTTTGAAGAATGCAATTCTTGTGAGGAGAATCAATGAATCACCATTAAATAATCATTTACAAATTTGCAAGTGCAGCCTTTTGGAGTTTTCAAGGAAAGACTTTACCTTTCTTTGACCTTTTATGATGATTTATTTTTCAGTATTCATGTACTATTTAGATAATTAGTGTCACATGAGGTTCAGTTCAAGTTTATGTGCTTTTTCCCATATTCAAATCCGAAACTGAACGACACACTTCGGTCAGTTATTTTTAAAAACTGCAACCGAATCTATTATATAAAAATCCCAACTGAATACATCGGTTTGATTCAGTTTTTGATTTTGTTTGCTCTGCCTTAGTGGATGGTAATTAGTGAGAATAATGTTAAAAAATAAATAATTATAGAAAGGTGGGACTCTGAGACTGCTTATATCTTGCTATAAGAATATGCTGTATGGAAAGGCACAGAAAGATGATTGTATTGACTAAGGAAGCCTGCTGATGAAAAACTGAGTTTTGGTCTGGCCTGCCTGCATAAAGAACAGCAAGAATATGTTAAAGATAGATATATTTTTTTTTCTTAATATTTCTCCTGGAAACCTTCATAGGAGTATGATGGATTTAGTTTGTGCACTCTATGACAACTTCCTTATGAACGTGTGGCTACAGAATCTAGTTGCTTGTAACAACTTCTTTGTTTCTGCTTGAGTGAGTTTTCTATTAAAATGCTTGAATTACTAATCTTGTCTGCAGATACTTTGAAACCCTTCAGAAGGAACTTGCACCATATGATTGTGTTCTTTATGAGATGGTGGCCAGCAGGGAGAGTTTAGAAAATAGAAGAAACCCTGCAGCAGCAAAAAGGCTCAAAAGTTCACGTTCCCGAGGTTTCAACATTCTGGGTTGCATTCAGCGGCAGATGGCTTGGATACTTAAGCTTGATTTCCAATTGGATTGCCTTGATTACCAAGCTGATAATTGGTGCCATGCAGATCTTGACTATGAGACCTTCAAGTTACTTCAGGTTAGATAAAAGTGATTGGATGTTTTTTATGATCTGAATTCTGAGGTCAATTTTGTAGTCAACAATATCGTGTTGCTTCTATATCTAATGTTCTTAATCGTATTTTTTCCAGCTTGAGAAAGGTGAAAACTTCTTCACATTTGCTAGGGATATGACCCTTAAATCAACAAAAGCTTTAGTGCAGCCTGCTTCAATCCCAGAGGACCTTGATCCTTGGAGATCCAAGCTTCTGTGGGCTTCACGTGTGCTACCTATGCCGCTTGTTGGCCTTCTCATTATTGGTGGTGTTTGTGCGGATGTGGGAAGTCAGGCATCTGATTATCCAGAGCTAGAAGCTTTATCAACGCTGGACTTTGGTGCTGCTATGAAGGTTTTCCTGGCAAAGCGACTAACTTCTGAGTAAGTTTTGGCAAAAAAATTATACTTTTTTATTAAATGGGTTTTTCATCTGCTTCAAGATGTGATGATAAATGATATCTTGATTTATGAGAAAACTTATTTGCTGGATTTTGGAGTTTCGTACATTTTAGATGCTAGTAGCTATGGTATTTTTAATTGGGCTAGAAAAAGAGGCAGAGGGTAGTTTTTGCATTTGAACATGAGTTCATATGTATCATCTGACAAGAATTGTTGGTAAGAGAATGATGCCAAAATACAATTTTGTGAAGGTTCACACAAGTGACAGCTGATGTGGAAGAGAGATCAGTTATCATTGGTGAGAGGAACAGAGCTGCTATAGAAGCACTTAGAAGAGCTATTGATGATGGTCACATTAAGATAGCTATACTGTATGGGGGTGGCCATATGCCAGACCTGGGGAGGCGCTTAAGAGAGGAATTTGACCTGGTTCCTTCCCAGGTACAGTGGATAACAGCTTGGTCCATTACAAAACGAGATCTTGAGAGCAGTTCCCTTCCGTTTTTGAAGACAATGGCTGAGGTTTCTGGCTGGCCATTGAACCGATACCAGACATTGGCATTGCTTATTTTCTCTTCAGTCCTTGCATTGGATCTCTGGTTTTGGGAACTCTTTTGTAGCACTGCAGTTAACTGGATCTCAGAAGTAGTTTCAGAAGTTGCTCAATATATAGATAATGCACAGGTGATGTGAGTCTTTGTTTAATAAATTGTTTCGATCAACATTCAACACGGATAATGGCAACCTGTTTGTGCCTGTGTAAATATGAACACTTATTTTACAGATATAGCTGATCTGAAAATTGTAGAAAATGAACTTTGTGAATTCATTCATAGTGGAAAAATAATCTAATTGATTAATAGGTGCCCTCCACTTGAGGGCATCTTCTCTTTGTTACTAGTTCTGTACCACATGCTCGAGTTCATCTTCCAAACTTACTTCTTTTTGGGTTAAATTTTGATTTTGAAAATGTGCTTTCCTCGTGTCCCTTATAGAACAAATCGAAGAAGCCCCAGAATTAGCATTTGGCTGCGAGGGAAAGCCAGCCAAGGGCGACACCTGACATTTCTTGGCGGTTGCCAAAAACGGTAAGCTGACACTTGATATTGAGGTGTTAAGCCAAGGCGTAAACACGTCTTCCCTGATGCACTAACGACAATAATTAAAAGCTTTCTTGCTTAGCAATTTGAAACACAAATTCATAGGTACCAATTCACTTTCTTTTGTGTTGCTTGTTTAAACCAAAAAGGTCTGTCATGTCTGAGTTAATTAAGGTGCCTTATGGTTCATAAGCCAGCAAAAATTTCAAGGAAGAGCACTGATTTCCCACCTCGGCTTCTCTTATCGTCTACAACTGGAAAGATTCCCTTATTTTACGTTGCTCTTTTCACAAAACATGTTCCCTGTTTCCTTGACATTTACCAGCAATATTCGGGCAAAGGCTCCACTTTAAAAGCTTGTCAAATTTCATGTGTTCAAAATAAGTAATTTCATGGGTAGCTTTGAAAAATAAGCAATGCTTTTAAAGTCTTAGAGAGAATATCTTGTAATTCTGTGTGATGGAACTAGGGTGGATATGGGCAAGTATTTTTACGAGAATACCGAGATAGTGTAGTATAAAAGCTCTTTGAATTAGATGAGAAATCATTAAGAGAAATTTTATTGTATTTCAATTTTTCAATAATAAATGAACTGTTTCACCTGTAACTGTAGACAAGTAATTGAATCAAGTAAAATTCTTGTGTTTGTACTTGGGATTTATCTTTATTGTGTCTTGTTCAATTTTCACGACGGTAATTTTAGCTCCAAGCCATATCAATGCACTTTCTCCATAACTAGCAACTTGTACATCAATGGAGCTGTTACTGTTGCAAATCATTCAATGTCTGGAATGATCATTTACTGGCTCTCAGGAATGCTAGTTTTCTTACTATAAAGCAAAACATCTCCTTTTATGTTTTAACTTAAAATGGCATTCCATAACACAACACCTTGAGCTGTCTTCAGGAATTTTTTTAACTATCCCAATAGCTTTTTCCTCTTTTGTAGAACCTACAATTTTGTGCAAGCGACAGGGAGGATAAGTTCCAGGACCAAAAGCAGTAAAAATATAAATATATGCCTCATCATGGCAACTCTCTTCCATCTTACCAGTCTCTGCATTCCTTGATCACCAATATCTTTTCCATCTCTTCTCAGTTTACCTTCTTGCGTGATTGAATTTTTCTCACAAAGAGGATTGAGGGGGGTCTTGGCAAGCAAAATTTCAGAATCTGAAAATCCCTGTGAGGAGTTTTGCATTTTTGCGCAGTCCATCTAATTCTTTAATGGTATGATTTCTTATTTTCTCGCTTGCTTCTGATTGCCTTGATGTTTTACCCCGTCTCCGACTCTCAGTCTTTTTTGATCATTTTATCTTATCTGCCTGGTGGATGGTGTTGCTAGCTTAAATTTGTCCATTGCTTGCCAGACTCTACGTTGTTGACACTGTGATTGGAACAAATGCATAACAGTCTAAACACGATGTAAAGCTGTTTATGTTTCTCTTATAATTAAACATGTTTAGGACTTTACTTAATCTAACTTTAAAACAACATTTATAACCAGGAAGAAAAAATAGAAGGTGGTCCATGAGAATCTCGATTTCCCTTTTGTTGTTGAAACCACGAGTTTCATTTTGCTTCTGCTTCGAATACAAACGTTCTAGGTTGTCAAAGTTATAGTTCTACTTTTTTAGAAAGCAGAACTTAGAATCCTTTTCAAATTTGGGCTATAGGTTGATGGCACTAGCTATATGTTCTGATATGATTCAAGATCAAACTATATATCCATGCCATGATCATAATTGGGAAAAAAAAGGACATCAACAAAAGAACAAAATTACTCACTGTGGATGACATTTCCTGTTTGCATTGACAGTGATTGGTTTCCACTGACCTTATCTCCTGAACTACATATAGGACGGAAAAATTCCTTCTGAGATTTGTGTTCACATCGGTTTTGTGTCATTTGTCGCTACTCATTCTCTTGGGAAATGGGGATATGCAAGTATTAAAAAGGTTTCTGCTTTGCCACTTAAAAAGCTTGCTGGTTCCTGCTTCCTAGGATTCTGACTCAAAGACAGCACTTTGAAGACATGAGAATCTCTGAGTTAAGGAACCAAAATTCCCCTCCTTCATTTTAATATAGTTGTGACACGAACCGAAATCCCTGCAAGCGAGCATGCCGGCAACATTTTTGGTCCATTGTTTTACAAATGTATACTAATTGCAGAGGCTTATCTCTGCCTCCTTGAGTCATGCCACGTGTAAAATGAGTTTAAGACAATTCCGGAAGATTACTACCAAAAGCAATGAGGTCAGCTAAATCAAATTTGACAAGTATCTGATCCTAATTGCTTTGATAATATCTAATCCTATGCATTGTTTATTCATTGAGACATAATAGATGTATTTGCTTGTAATCAACCACTATAAAGTCTAATATCAAAGGTTGGAAGGAGCTGAGCTTGAAAGGTCTTTTGCGTAGTCCATTCAGACGGAAAAAGTTGACCCTATCACATGTGGAGTTCTCATACCTATTGATATTCTGGCCAGTATTCGATGATTACACCCCACCACATCCTCAAATCTTCAAATCCAGCTCAGCAAAAGAGCTACATCGTTTTCATGATGGCTGTTATGACTTTGTTTTTATGTAAGTAAAGAGGCTAAAGACAAGCAGACAAGTTACTGTTGGGTAGTTCATTAATTTCTTGTTGGATAGTCACTACTGTATCTGTTTTCTAATACTTGCATAGCAGGAGTGGCGTGCCTGGCTCAGGCCACTATGAGAAAAAGTGGCTTTGACAAAAGCACTTTCTACCCTTGTACTCAAATATAAATATGCGCAGGTGTGATAAATATTTAAACTGTTTTGAAGTAGGATGGTATAGATGTAAACCGGGTTGGGTTCAGCAGTAAGCCTGTGTCTTAAATGTTCCAGGCTTATGTTTCAGCCTTCTGACAATTAATTTTCCAGTCATGCGATTCAGTTCTTCTCAGGAATTGGACAAACAACATCACTACCATCTTCTTCCGGATTCCGATCTGCAAAATGATAGAACTGGAAGAAAGTGGCAGAAAGAGGTCACTAAATCTGAAACCCCAAAAAACAAGTCACAACCAGATGTCAGTGGTCGTAGGCGGGGCCGTTTCAACAAATATGCTCTTGCCGGTGCTATCCTTGCCTCCACAAATTCAATTCTACTTGGCTATGGTGAGCTATTTTGAATTAGTTAAATTGAAATATTTAATATATGCACCAGATCTTACTTCTGAGTTTTAATCTCCACGCACAAGAAAAGCTAGATAAAATCTGAGTACTAATCTAGCAAAGTTTCTGGTTATATTTTGGGCAAATTTTGTTGCTTGCAGATATTGGGGTGATGAGTGGAGCAGCGCTATATATCAGGGACAATCTAAAGATCAATTCAACCCAAGTGGAGATCTTGGTGGGTAGCTTGAATGTATGTTCTTTAATTGGCTCGCTTGCCTCAGGTAAAACTTCTGACTGTATTGGCAGGCGTTATACAATAGTCTTGGCAGCAGCCACGTTTCTGATAGGAGCAATTTTAATGGGACTAGCACCATCATTCTCTTTCCTCATGGCTGGAAGAGTAGTAGCCGGAATTGGTGTTGGCTACTCTATTATGATCGGTCCAGTCTACACTGCGGAGATCTCTCCGGCCATGACTCGGGGCTTTCTCTCTTCACTCCCTGAAGTCTTCATTAATGTTGGAATTCTACTTGGTTACATCTCCAACTACGCATTGTCTAGTCTTCCAGAGCACATAAATTGGAGACTAATGCTAGGACTAGCAGCCCTGCCAGCCTTTGCTGTTGCACTAGGCGTCACAGTGATGCCAGAGTCCCCTCGTTGGCTTGTCATGAAAGGCCGATTTGTGGAAGCGAAGCGAGTTTTAATCAAAACGTCAGATTCTGAAGAGGAAGCTGATATGAGACTTGCTGAAATGGCAAAGGCTGCTGCAACTTTAGAACAAGAACCATCTTCACGTAGCTGGCATGGCCAAGGGGTTTGGAAGGAGTTGCTACTGAGGCCATCTAGGCCTATTCGACGAATTCTCATTGCTGCCATTGGTGTTAACTTCTTTATGCAAGCTTCTGGCAACGATGCTGTTATATATTACAGCCCCGAAGTGTTCAAGGACGCTGGAATTCACGGAAGGAAACAGCAAGTCGGTGTTACAGTCATCATGGGAATTGCCAAAACATGCTTCGTTTTCATATCTGCTCTTTTCCTGGACCACTTTGGGAGACGGCCCCTCTTGTTGTTGGGCTCTACAGGGATGGCTATTTCATTAGCTGGGCTAGGCCTTGGCTCCGAGTACCTTCAGCAATGCTATGAGAAGCCAGCATGGGCCATTGCCTTGTGTATAGTGGCTGTGTGCGCTGATGTTTCCTTCTTTTCGATTGGGCTCGGACCTATCACATGGGTCTACTCTTCAGAGATATTTCCAATGCGGTTACGAGCCCAAGGTTCAAGCCTGGCAATATCAGTCAACAGGGTGGTTAGTGGGATTGTCTCCATGACATTTCTAAGCATTTCAGAAAAGATTACATTCGGGGGAATGTTTTTTGCACTTTCAGGAATCATGGCGGTGGGCACAGTTTTCTTTTACTTCTTTCTGCCTGAAACCAAAGGCAAGAGCTTAGAAGAGATTGAGATTCTTTTTGAGGATAAACCTCCTGATGGAAACAATAAAGGTCTAGCTTCCTAATACAAAGGGGCTTTGCCCACAAATTGAAAAATGATCTGCAAACATCTTTGTTTAAAGCTGGGTGCATGGTGTTGGTGGAGCTTTAAGGAAAAAAGTCCAAGCATTTAGAACAGGCAAAGACATGGCTTTCTGGGAAAAAGACTGTGACATGATACAGGTAAAATGTCAATTCGATTAAGCTTTTCGAGTCTAGAAGCGTAGACTTACACATTGATACTCAATTGGAAAAGATTTGGATTTTTGTTTTCTTGTGGCACGTGAAGAAAATCAAAGGTTGTCGCCAAATTCCTTGGTACTTCACTTAGTTGAAATACATGGGGATTGTGTAGTAAATATTTTAAATATATGATCAGATTTAAGTATATATCCCATGCTTCGTATATTTTTTTTGACTTATTTGGTTTGTCAGACTGGCATCTAATTTAATTATGAAATATATGTTTGTATAATAAATACGTGTATATATATATACTATTAATACTTATTAAACACCATAAATATAGCAAAAACTTATATTTTTCGTAGTAAAAATTTTGTAAAACTCATTAGTGGTCATATAAAAAGGACAAATTATTCTTTTTATTCATGGAAAGAAATGCTTAATTCTACACTGGGAGACACATGGCTTGATCTTCTTAACCCAAATAATGGTTTACAGCATCTGTAAGCTGAAATGGTTTGTCCAAGCCATGGTGTGATTGATAATTGTAAACTTCCCAAACTAAATTTCAGGTCTGCTTGAAGGCCACCAGCTAGCCAGTGGTAATCCCATTTTCCTTTTTCTAGTATAAAAGAAGAGTGCCGTGATCACCTACTTGTGGGCTTTCTTCATCTTTAATAGTAATATAATCCACAGTTTTATTTAGTTAATGGTTTTGTAGTCCTCCGGAATATGTGTGTAAGCCTCCGATTGCCCATTGATACTTGTAAAGGGGTTTTACTCGATGACTATCAGATGGAAAGAATTTTGCATAAAAGAGGAAGCGTTTCATTAATAAAAGGACAAAGAAAACAGTGCCAGCTCATGACCGATGGATATCACTACTGCCAAGCGCGAACGTGTTCTTCATTCCTAGCATAATGCCTAGCTATGCATTTCACGCAGTTTGAGTTCCATTTGAGATCCAAACAAACTCCACGGATACGACTTCAACTAACCCCTCCTTTCAGCCTCACCAAACTTATCTTCTTCCAAAAGTACCTGAGGAAAAAGAAAAATAGAAGTGGAAGGAAAAGCATAAATTAGCTGCAGAGGAAGCTGAAATGGACGCCAATGAAATGGAATCCCAACAACACAGGGCGGTAGGTGATGATGAATTTGGCCGTATAAACACTGGTCTAAACAAGTACACTATTTTTTGTGCTCTTCTGGCCTCTACAAACTCTATTCTCTTAGGCTATGGTGAGTCCACTTTCAGTTGTCTCTTTTCTATACCTTTTTTTTTTCTCCTAAAATTGTCAAGAATCCATGTAGAGACTAGAGATTAATTAAATGCGTTTTAATTTGTAATCAGAACCCACAAAAATTAATGCTTGTATGTGGCATGCCTTCAAGCCAAACCCCTTCTTCTCCGTCAATGGTACTTTTGGGTAAACTGTTGTGTATACCTTTTGCAGATATTGGTGTCATGAGTGGGGCAGTGCTTTTTATCAAAGAAAACCTCAAAATCTCATCAGTTCAAGTAGAAATCTTGGTTGGTAGCCTGAATGTGCTTTCACTCATAGGCTCACTTGCCTCTGGCCAAACCTCAGATTACATAGGCAGACGTTACACAATTGTCCTAGCAGCAGCCACATTCCTGGTAGGTGCACTTCTCATGGGGTTTGCACCCTCTTTCTCATTGCTCCTAGCAGGCCGCATAGTTGCTGGCATTGGCGTAGGCTATTCCCTCATGATTTCTCCTGTATACACAGCTGAAATCTCCCCTGCTATGAAACGGGGGTTCCTCACTTCCCTCCCTGAAGTATTCATCGTCTCTGGAATCCTCCTAGGCTACATCGTTAACTATTCTCTATCAGGTTTGCCCCAAAACATGAACTGGAGACTGATGCTTGGCTTTGCAGCAATACCAGCTATTGCCATTGGATTCGGTGTTACAGCAATGCCAGAATCACCTCGTTGGCTTGTCATGAAAGGGAGAACAGATGAAGCAAAACGGGTTCTGGTCAAAGTCTCAGATAGTTGTCAAGAAGCTGAATTTAGGCTGAATGAAATAACCAAAGCAGCTGCTTTGGATATAGGCCAAGCAGCTTCTTCAAGCAACAGTGAATGGCGTGGCCAGTGGGTATGGAGAGAACTTCTATTGAGCCCATCAAGACCCGTCCGTCGGATTCTTGTTGCAGCCATTGGGATTAACTTTTTTATGCAAGCTTCTGGCAATGATGCTGTCATATACTACTGCCCCGAAGTGTTCAAGGATGCTGGCATTCACAATAAGCGACAGCTTTTTGGTGTCAATGTGATCATGGGAGTAGCCAAGGCTTCTTTTGTGTTGATTTCGGCTCTTTGTTTGGACAAGTTTGGGAGACGACCTCTTTTGTTGCTAGGCTCAATCGGGATGGCGGTGTCCTTGGCTGTGTTGGGCATGGGTTCCAAATTTCTCGAACACTCAGAAAGCAAACCTTTGTGGGCTATTATTGTGTGCATCCTGGCCGTATGCGCTGATGTTTCCTTCTTCTCAATTGGGCTTGGTCCAATCACATGGGTTTATTCATCAGAAATATTTCCTTTGAGGCTACGGGCCCAGGGCACAGGCCTGGCTATCTCAGTGAACAGGCTGGTGAGTGGGGTGGTGTCCATGACGTTTCTGACAATATCCAACAAGATAACATTCGGAGTAATGTTTCTTGTGCTTTCCGGAGTAATGGTGGTGGGCACATTGTTCTTTTATTTCTTTCTTCCAGAGACCAAAAGCAAGAGTCTAGAAGAGGTGTGGGCACTATTTGAGGACAAAGATAAAAGTAATGATGGGGAAAGGGGGGGAATGCAAATGAGAGAAATTTGATGCTGTTATGCTACTATTAGTTAGGCACAGTTAAAAGCATTGTACTTAAAAACTAGTGTTTCGTACCTGCATTGACCTAATGATGAATTGTTATAACTTTTAAAGACCCTTTCCACATGTAGAACAGGGGAAAAGGATCAATTATAGTTGCAATCTTGCTTAAACTTTTTTTTTCCTTCTTGAAAGTACTTTCTACTTGATCCCCAGATCCAGAAAATATTACATCTACCTTCCTAATTTAGAAATGTGCACAAAAAGAATGAATTAATTTTACAAAAAAAACATATCGATTATACCGAGGAGAAAAGTCTATATTTTCTTAAAACTTGTAAGATGTTATAATTATATTTAATTTGTCCTTAAAAGGGTTCATTCCTTTTGTATTTGATCCCTCAATTTATCCAATACTTTATATCTCTTTTATCTTTAGATTTATTATGACAAAATAAAAAAAAAATTGACTATTAAAATAAGTTCAAATAATTTTTTTTGTATTGCGTTTGATTAAATATTTTTATTTTTATTTTTACATTTAATCAAATAAACTCTCATTATTAATTACTGACTAACTATTATTAATCAAATATCACTTATTATTTTATATCATGTGATGCTATGAAGACAAATCATAAAAAATGATAGGTAACATAAGGAGTTAATTTCTTATAGGTAACTTAATAATGGTCTCATATCCTCAGGGTATATACTTAGACGACTAGAACTGTCTGTAAAACAAACACGATGGGATGTGCATCTAACAATGCTAAAATCATGGATTTATGACTTGGAATTCGAAGCCCAAATTAATTATTCATGACACAAGTTTAAAGGATGCACGTATCGACGAAGAAAAGGGCTAATATTAGTATCTCACAACCTCGGCTTGTATTGTTGGTCTAACGCTCTTGTCCTGTAATGGAGGATCTATACTCTATAATCAAAATTAAAGAAAAAAAATTAATTACTAGGATTTGTTTTCTTGACAGTCAATGTAATTAATAAAAGACTTGATTGCGCTAATCCAATAATGAGGTCATGAATGTTGCAGCAGTAAGCTGCTTAATAGAGCCAAATGGAAAAAAGACAACCGCACAAGAAAAATTTTGACATAAACCCACAAAATTATGTTGCAAAAGTCATAACCCACATGGCAAATGCTATTGCAACCAATCCCTACGGGTGAAGCCCCCGATATGCAAATCCCATTTGATTTGAAATTTTCAGAGCTTTCGTAATGATGACCTTACGGTTTCAAAAGCTAACAAAGACAAAAAAAAAATGTGGGTCAGAAAAGATCTGTGTGAAATACAAAGGGTTTCTACTTGTCCCTGAGCTTAACTTCATACTCCAAAAAGCTGAACTCAACCACTCAAAACTGTCTGTTAGCTCTTGGTGTGGCATTTCAAAGGGTAAGAAGTGCACTCTTTGAAATGTATTTTTCTTGTTTGGAAGCTTCCCAGACGTTGAGATGCTCTTTGACAGCTAGTCTTGAAGGGTACTGAGAGAGGCCTTGACATTGTGTTTGTGTGTTGGTTTAAGACCCTTGTTTTTGGGAAATGGAGATTGCATAGTCTTATAAGAGTACTTTCTAAGATTCAACTTCTTGGTGTAGCCAAAGCCTTAGACCTGTTTATTTGTCCTCTATCGTACAAGTTTAGGCCAGACGCTAGCATATCGACAAGCTTCTGTGTAAAAATCTAATACATAGTTTGAAATATGGAAAGGTTGAGAAAATATATTAAAAATTTTCTTCCACTACCAATCATGGAAAAGGTGACAACATTACCTTTGTCCTCCACTTTCAGTCTTGAGTTTTTTAATTTACTTTTCCCATCTTTCTGTCACACACAGGCGGAACTACGCATTCTTGCACTATAAGCTTAATCATATGGAGTAATAATCGCTCGGTGGAATAATCAGATTTACTGTTAAAAAGACAGTTCAAATTGAAATCACAGTCGCTAATCCATCCACCGACATTGATGACAACATGAAGTTGTTTGCTAGTACTAGGAGTAGGTATTAGGTATGATACACATAAAGATGAATAGCGCGAGTAGGGCCCTGTATGTCCCCCAATTCCCATTCTTGATTCATGCATTAAGTTTTCAGGCACATTCCCTTTGGTGGTTAACCCGCAAAGGGAGCCCCATTGGCCATTGCTGGGGAATAAAAAGGGAGTCCTTATGCCACCAACCCTACCCCCATTTATAAGTCAAAAGATAAAAGCAAAGGATGGCAATGTCACGGTTCTTTGTTTTCCATTCGGTGTCCCACCCTGTTCCATCGTACAATACGAAGCAACGTATGCATATATAGTATTATACAAATTGAATGGGAATTTATAATGCTCTATATGCATCTAATTTATTTTCAACTCCTTCCTTTAAGGGTAAAATGTGAATATTTAGTATCTAACAATAATTTTTATTCATTGAATCCTTTTGTGGCACATTTCGAAATGCTGCCGCACCCCAGAAGAGTGATTGTCACAATTATCTGTTGAAGTGGTACCACATACATTAAAAAGCTACTAATAATGAGCTGAAACTCTTTGTAGGATCAGATATAGGGGGACAGCGTTCCTGAATCTAGTGGATATTCCCAGACTTCTCTTTTAAACAGTCTTTTGAATCCCGTGGCCCAAAATCAATACGCAAGGGTTTACTCGATTACCCAATAATGAACAATGGTACTCATACTTCAATAATTGTCTTCTACAAAATCATCTGTTACAGAGAACTTTTCTGTGTCATTATGCTTGGATGCAAGCAGTTTGAATTTCAAATACAATCCAAATTTCTCAACAGCTTTGTTTAATTGTTTTGGTCCCTATTTCCTCCAATTCTCCCCCAGTAAAATGTGGTTGGTTGGGCATTTACTTGACCATACTATATCTGGAATTCATTCCCCAAACCAGGATTAACCTGCCCAATTGATTACTCCTTTTCCTAACTTGAAATATTCCCCATATTCATCTGGACTTTTTATCAAACAGTAATTAAACTTTTAGTTGGGACAATTTCTACTCACATGATTCAAAAATTAAAGCACATAAGTTGCCGCGTGTTGTGACTTTCAACCTATTTTTCTACACTAATTAATCCAAAAAGAGGTCTTCTCCTTAACGCAAATTTTCCACAATGAGGACAAAGAAATGGACGAACAACAGCAAAATGTTTTTCACCATACTACTGGTTGCATTTATTTTTATTATAAAATCACGTTCACTTAAGGTTTATCATGTATTTTATTTGTATAAGTTATCTATCTCCATATATACCGCCACCCTCCCTTCAAAAACACCCACTCTCTCTCTCTCTCTCTCTCTCTCTCTCTGGAAATGGAAAATGGATTCAAGCTACGAATCTCTCGCATGTTTCGATCCTCGTTTGGCTCCTGCCGGACCCGGAACATCTCGGACGTTATCGAAAAAGCCGTTTTCTCACCTCAAAACCACAACAACCTCCACTTGATCGAGCCACTGTCGTCCTCGTCAGCTAAGGCTCGACCCTTCCCATCCATTTGCAAACCCAGATGCCCTGAATCAACCCAAGGCGCCATCAATCCTGATTGTATCATGATCACTCCAAGAGAAACTCTTCCAAGGCGTAAAGTGTCTGCTCGTTACCCTCCTTTTCTTGTCTCCTCGGCTGATTTCAATGGCCGCAATTGCCCTCCTGCTTCCCCTATATCGCCTTTGAACCTGTTCTCCGAGTGTAAAGACTTTGGTTTCTATGAGAAAAAGAAGAGTTTAACCAGAAACAAGAAGAAGACAAAGAAAAATAACAAAAGGGTTCATGTGAAAAGCAAGAATGTTATGTCTTCTACTACCACATTTTTCAGCTCATCTTCTCAAGAAAGTGCTAATCATAATTATGGTGGTTGGTGGTTTAGCAGTGAAGATGAAACCGAGACTCTTTTCTCTTCACGGACTCTCTCGTCGGATTCATCCGAGTCTCCCCGGCAACGTTCTTACAGGAAAAGGAGCAACAGTGCTCGTCGGAGAAGAGCTAAGGGCAGGAGCTGTGACATGGGGGTTTTACCTTTGGAAGGAACCAATAAAGTAAAAGACAGCTTTGCTGTGGTGAAAAGTTCCAGTGATCCGTACAATGATTTCAGGACATCGATGGTGGAGATGATTGTTGAGAGACAGATATTTGCAGCGAAGGATCTCGAGCAACTGCTGCAGTGTTTTCTGTCACTGAACTCTCATCACCACCATAAGATTATCCTTGAGGTTTTCACAGAGATTATGGAGACCTTGTTCTCCAATTGGTATTGATGAAGAAGTAGAAGAAGAAAAACTGTAACTTCGTTTGTACTTGTCTTTGTTTGTTTTACTTTATGTTCTTAAGAAATTTAGTTTAATCATTAGATCTTAGACTTCTAACTCCGAATTAACGTTGTTAATGGGATAAACCTTCCGTATTATCCAAACAGTTTAATTTTTTTTTTTCTCTTTTTGCTCTGTCTCTTTGTACTAGCTGGCTGGCTTACACAGCACTGATCAAGTATATGACTTTATATTTTATTTTAACAGTGCTTGTTTCTAGGAAACCCTAAAGTGGAATTTTCTCTCAAAGCAGGATTGGGTTTGTTTGTTATAGTGTTTGCTTGCCTTTCTACGAGCATATTACTGCTGGGGGAGAACTGTTACTGAAAAGATAGGCCAGAAGGGGTGAAGAGAACAGAGGAAGAGCAAGGAAAATTGAGAAAAAATAAAATAAAAGTCTTGTGGCAGGCAGTTTCTTTTATTCTTTTGAAAAGACAGGGTTTTGGGTTTGCTCAAATTTTTGAACAAAGAGGCGTACACTCTCTCCTGGATTCAACTTTAAAAGAAAAATGAAAAGATGAAACGAATGAGAGACGGTGCAGCTAGCAATCCTTTGATTTGAAAGCAGATACCAAAAAGTTGTGTAGAATCTCAGTCCCGTGTGTTGGACTTTTGTAAAAACTTCTTTTTCAAACCCCGATTGCACCAAAAGAATACAAGAGGAAAAATCCACCGCATGAATGTTTCTTGCTTGGATTGAACCAGATTTTGTTACATATACAATAATAATGGGTCAAAAGGCCATTGCTTGCCTTTAATTTAGCTCTCTAAAATCTCCATTAAGAAATACCAAACACCAACATCCTAATCGATGGCTATTTATGCCTTATACAAAAGTAATTAAATCGTTTGTTCTAAATCTTTCATTCCCTCGTCTAACACTTTTCGTTGAATAAAAACATCGTACAGTGACAAGTCCATGAGGTTTAATTACGACATACTGCATCCAATATCGGGCCTGCTGTCGAAACTCGGTGAATAAAAAATATGGCATCTTTATATAATTTAATTAAATTTAATTTTGAATATTGTCTTGTACTTTTTTGGATCATAGATCCACATACAAATTTAAAAAAAAATAAAATATTAAATGGAACCGATTTTTATGAACTAACATTAAAATTATAAGGTGAATGGCTAAAAGATGCTTGCCTCGATCAATCGTTATGAATCCTTAATTCCGTCCAGCTTGAGAACAATTTGACCATCACATCTCTAAGCCAAAAGCGTGACAATGTTTACGATTTTAAATGATCTAAAATTGTGGTTGGCAATGGCATGATGCCTAGAGACAATATATATATATATATATATATATATATATATANCTAATATATACTATATATATATATATATATTCAAATTGATGGTTTGAAAATTATGGGTCCACAACAAGAAACAAAACTATTGCCCACTAAATTGAAAGCTACATCTCTATTTTTGTTGTGTTATAAACTAAATTCGATTTACTATGCAATTCAATTTTTGTTTCCATTACGTAGATGAAGAGGCAAAGGTTAAACCAACACATCCCACCACCCTAACACATGAAATCAATATTTGGTTTTTGTCGTATAATTAATGTCCTTCCATAAGCTTTTTTTAAAGATTTTTCAAACATTAAAAGAAAATTTGTCCCTATATATGTGAAACCTCCGACAAATGATCACAAGAAAGATCCAGCAGCTCCCAAGCCAAGCACATTATGATGGTTTATACATAATCTTTCTGGGCTTAATTAATCTTGGGTCTCAAATCCCAAGGAAGAAAAAGGAATAAAGTAGATGAATAAAAAATTGGGTTCAATGGGTTAATACGAGGTCTTAAATCAAATTGGAACATCAATATTTCTTGGCTAATGCTTTTCCAGCAACATGAGTGGGAAAAAGAAAAAGAATTGAGCTATGGGCTGCTTGTAGGTAGGGCAGAGAACCAAGGCAATTGATGTTGCTTCAGAAGTTTTTCCACGAACAAGGAAACGTCGGTTTCAGAGGATGTGTGTGGCTTAAAGATTAAAAACGACACAAGGGAATGAAAAAAATAGAGTGAAAGACAGAAGGTTAATGGAAGGAAAACCGGTTGAGGTTTCAATAAAGACAAAGAGAGAATGTGAGCCTGCAGGAATCTGTTTTCCACTATTGGATCTGGCTTTTTTTTTTCTTTGCCCATTTTTGACACTGTCTGTTCCTTAGGCTTGAAAGCAATGTAACATTGCATAAGAGAAAGGAAGAGAGAAGTACTGGAAGGAATTGGTTGCGTAGCTTTCTCTTCTCTTTCTTCTATATATCATGCATTTATGAGCAGCGGGATTCTTGAAAAACAATTATCTAGGACATCCCTGATCCCTCCATAGTATTTAAATTTCTCAACAGATATCGCAGCACAAATTGCCAAAGGCATTTCCTTAATGGGATACAAATTAAAGAATGTCTGGTTTTGGCAGTGGGCATATATATCTGTCGGAATGGTTGCTTGCCTTTTTTCCATTGGTTTCGCAACCTAGCATTCTCATTAATGGTCGCATTTTGTGGGTTCTTGAGCCCCCCATTCCAATTCCTCTCTTTCTCTCTCATTTGCAACATGTGATCAACTCAGAGGGTTTCTTTTTAAAACTTTTTGAATTCAATTTGATCAGTATGTCATTGGGGCTGGCATGGGTTTCAAGCCCGTACGTATCAATGCTTAGCTAAAAGCTTTAGGCCAGCGTTTCGATGATGCTTGGGACCCATATGGATAAATTGGCTTAGCCCTTTAACCTTAGCTAAAGCCCATCCTATGTTTTTTGGCTATGTTTTTTTGGCCTCTTGGGTCCTTTCTGTTTTGACATTACATGTGGATGGAATCATTCAAAATCAGACAAAACCATATTCAATTTTTTTTTTAATATTTGAATGTCAGACTTACATTATATGAACAGAATACCAAATTTTGGGATCGATATGGTGCAAATCCATGCACGTTTGGAAATAAGAATATCTAATTACATGTTACATAATAAGACAGGGGATGTTTCATGTCTCTTTTCTTTTTGGTCAGCCATGCGAGCTGGTGCCGTGCATGTCCTGGAAGTCTTGTAAGAGTTGGTGGAAGACTTGGAATTTTGGAGACCAACTGAGAAGAAGAAACCAGAGAGAGGCATGTGCGCAGTTTTAATCAAGAAGCAAGAGTCCAAAAACCTTGAGAGAAAGAGAAGCTTTGAGAGCGGCGGCTAGGTCTCGGTCTCCTTCTACTCTGACAGAGACTAGTTCCAACCCTAAGACAACGTGGCCAGCTCCAAGGGGTCAAACAATCTTGTGTGCAACTCAACTGTCTCCATCGACTACATTAGACCTCTACTCCCCCCAGTTAAATAGGCGCTCCCCCGTCACCATCACCCCCTTTCACGTTTCTACACAATCGAGCCGCCAAGTAAGTTATTCAAGTGCCAAACTCCTTATTAACCTTTGTAGTTTGACGGTAATTTACGGTGTCCTGAGCTAACCCATGCATTCGATTAGGGTGTGCATCTAAAATAGTCAGACCTGGAGGATTATCCTAGATATCCTTCCAATAGATACCTTGCAATTGCCTTTGTAATAGTTTAATGGAATTTTGATGTGCCTGGGCATCTAACAGGCCTGACAGACTTGAAATAAGTTCCAAGTGGCAAGTTTAGCTTGAATGAGCCTAATCCTGGCACAAAGCTCTAAGTTTGGGCCTGGTTAAATAGTTAACTACTAGCTAGTTTAGTTTCTTGTTTGTAATATCCCAATCATGAAATATTATTTCTGTATGTGCTAATTTACGAAAGATTTACATGTAATTGTTCACTTCCAAATCTCAATCAAACTCAAAGTGTATGGCAAAGACTTGAACATTCTAACGTTTCAATTTAATAGAAAATTTTGTATATGCTACAATTTCTTAAAAAACTTATTTGTTTAAATTTTAATCTCATTCTAACTCTTTTTGTAGATATATAATTTAAGCATATTAGAAGGAATTAGAGAGGGACTGAATATTGAATTTTGATGCTTTGTTGGAAAGACTACTATAATTAGGCGCTAAGTTTGTTGCTTTGAAATTCTTAGAGGTAGTGTTTGATTATTTGTAAGTTAGATGCATGTAAAGAATTAGGACTCTTTCTAAAGGATGGTAACGTGTCAATAGAAAATTTAATTCTTAGGAGATATGGACGGCAACAAAAAAAAGAAAAGGTAAAATGTTTGTGTCCCAAGACCGATTTTCAAAGTGTCAACCGCAAATCATATCTGTTTGGTACAACATTCATTCAATAGGGTCGGTATCATTCCCTCCCATTGTTTTTCCTTTCTTTTTTTTTTTTCCTGTGTTTTTCTGCGTGGAAGTATAGGGTAGGTGCCCTTAATTTTGTCTCCTTCAATGCTGTAAGCTCTCGGTGTAGTGCTTGACAAATGTAAAATATTCTCCAATTCCCACCCAAAACCTGACACTTTTTTAGATTCTCATATCCAAAATAGGCCTTATGTAGTCTCTGTTTCCCTGTCCAAAGTCCAAAACAAATCTCCTTAACAAGCAGGCTCAAGTTATGAACTGGATAAATCATTAATTCAAAAGAATCCAATATTTGATGGCTATTCTTGACTCAAATTTGTCAGCTATCCCAGCATTATACTACATGTCTTGCCTATGAATTGGATGTGTTGCTAGCTTTTAAAAGGAAGTAGTAGTAACAATTTTTTTTAGGTTCTTATCATCAATTCCCCATTTGCCATACATCTTTTGTACTTAAAAAGGAAACCCAAATTTTCTATTACTCCCATCCCATATCACTTATCTATAATACTATTGTTTTCCCCTTTTTGGTTAAAATGTAAGGGGAATGTCAGCATACATGCATATACAATACAACTGGTTATAATATTTAGCATATGTTAGAGTAAACATGAATTAACTTGTGTACATGTATATATGTATTGAGGGGGCATATATATGTCTATGTTTCTGACGTAACAATATTTGGATTTTATAAAGACAAAATAAATAAAGAAAGACAGATTTCTTGATGCATTCTTTTTGTAGTTATTTGTGCAGCAAAAAGGCTATGTCAACAACAACTAGAAAAGGTAGAAAATATATGGACAAAGCTGCAATACTGCAACACACCTTTTTTTTTTTTTGTGATTTATGCAGGAAATAGAGTTTTACAGAGGAAAATGGTGGAAGTCCAGCTGGCTCCGTTATTCACGGGTAGGGATTTTGAGTATGAGCCTTGGTTCTCTGCAATTTCTACTGCATCACTCCAAAGTCTAAACGGTACAGATGACTCAATCAAATCAGAAGCTCGTTGAACAAATCAATCAATCGAAACATCCAAATGATTAGAAGTGGCAGACCAAAATTTGATTGGTAAAGCAGAATCCTTTCCTCCCGACGAAAGTATTCAAACTCTTTTTTAACTTATTCTGACAATGTCGGTCACAATCTTACGCAATTCTTCTTATGTTTACATTAGTTTATTATATCTCATGTAATTATTATTATTAGCAAATCGTGAATACAGTTGCATGTACATTCGTATGTGGAGAAACAACGTCCAAATTAATCAATCAAAATTAGCTAAGGCGAGAGGTCCAATTCAACAACCAGGACCGCTCCTTTCTTCTTCCTAAAGAGGCTACACACCAACTCCACCATCAAAAGTAAAAGTGACGAAACTATCTTTGAAAATTATTAATTATTATTATAACAACGAAGAAGAAGCCATCAGGAATTAATTTAAGCTTCGATAAGAACTTTTGATATGTCTGATGATGAGCTGCGCCTAGTGGGGACTCTTTTGGTGAGCAAAGGGCAAAACACAAAGACAAGGAAGGAGCGTGTCAAGACAAAGAGTAAAAAAAGAAGACAATTAAAGTGGAACCCCAAAGAGGGAAAGGACCTTTCTCTTTTTATATTGTTTCGAGTTTAACAGCCTTGAATTGAATTGAATGGTGGCTCCTTCTCTTCTTCTCTTATTTGTATAAAGAAATCTTCACCGATCATCACCGCTATCACCAAAGAAAGGAAGATAGCGAAACAAATAATTCACCTTTGAATGTCTTTGTTGCAGCTTGCAAAGAAGAAAACAACAAAATCTACACTACTTGCTTCCCTGATCAGCAAAGGTGAAAAAGAGTAGTCGGTACCAATGCTGCTTAGAAATTCCATTTCCAACACCAAAAAGTTCTTTCAAAAAACCTTACAAAGTTTCAGGTCTTTATTCTCTGGTGGTGGTGTTGATTACCAAAAGCTACCCAAAACCTCTCCTTACAATCCCTCTTCTTTCAGTACTACTGCCGGCTTTGACATAAATGGCCCAACCAGTTACCAGCAAGACCTTGAAAATTTCTACACTGACTTCACTGACCGATGGGAATCGGATAAAGGCAAGGAAAAGAAGAGAAACAAGAAGAAGATAGTGTCAACTCCAACAGAACAACAAAAAGAAGGGGACAAAGGAGGTTTCACGCAGTTTACAAAGACGAGTCCGACGAAGAAGAATACAACACAAACAAGAGAGGGTAATGATGATCAGTCGACCAAAACGAGGAGTGCCAAGGTGGAAAAAAGGCAAGAAGATCCATATATGAAGAGTAGTAGAGAAGCAAGGAGTTTGTCAGTGGCACAAAAGCTGAAGGAGCTAGAGATGATGGATATGAGCAATGTGGATCATGTTCTAGACATTGAAGAGGTTCTTCATTACTATTCTCGCCTGACATGCCCTGCCTACCTTGACATTCTCGACAAGTTTTTCATGGACATGTGCACAGAATTCTTGGGACCGCCTGCTTCTCCAAAAAGTGTCAATTCAAGACCAAAATTTCGATCAGTGAGAGCCTGATCAACCCTTTGCTTTTTTTTTTTCTTCTTTTTGCTTCTCTGGTTAGAGAATTTGGGACAGGTTAAGAATCGAAATTGTCATGGTGACTTCTTTTACTTTATTTTTTCCCCTCTTTAATCATGTTTTAGTTGTGATTCGCTTTGTTTGTATTTGTCTCCAAACCATTAATTCTTTGAGTTCTTCTGTAAAGCTCTGTGCTTACTTAATTTCCTTGATTGATGCCATTAATTTGACACATGATTGCAAGAAAAGATATGAAATTCACTTGGGCTTATTGCATATTGATTATTAGACATGTTTCATTTGATCAGTTAAAATGATGATTTTGGAGCTTCTTTTCATCCCTTTGTGGGTGGTCAAGGGACTTGAAGGAGTGGACCGAGCTATCGAAGGAAGCTCTCACTTCTCCTCTTTTTGGTGTTGGGGTAGGGTAATGGGTTGGTCAAAAGAAAGAGCATCGTATATCAAAATGAACAATTTGTTCTCGCACTAAAATGCTAGCTAATCATTATAATAATCGATGCCCATTGTTCACAGAATATGGAATTTCTATATATTTTAATTTGATATTTGATTTTGAGGCAACATGAATTAAGCCGTTCAATCTTAGATTTATTTGCTTATCATTTTTGTTTCAAATATCTGTACTCCTTGATATGATATAGTTATTGGATAAATTTAAGACACCCAACTTGGTCATGAACAAGTTGAAGACTTGAAATTAGGCAAAGGTTGTGTTGAATTAAAAGTTATCGAGTGGCCCGGAAAAGCGTCGATTCACGGCCTAATTATTCTCCGATGAGCTTGGTTGGGCAACATCTCTAGAAGCCCAAAAGAAAAAGCAATTGGAGGTCTTATTGGATACTTGCACATAAATGGGCCCATCCATATTTCTTCAACGGATTGAACCTGTAAAACTCTTAGGGAAAGAATTGTTTCTCCATATCCTGTGGGGTTTTACATCCATGATATGGAAAAATAAGGATTGAGGCCCAGGGCAGGCTTGTTAAAGAGAAAAAAAAACCACCCTGTTTGTAACTTTTCGATTTTCATAATAACTTATGAGGTTCCTATCAAAAAAGTAAAATAAAATAAAAGAAAAAAAAAAAAACCTGTGAGGTACTAGAACTCTAGAATCTAAATTATCTTTACACAATTGCAACCACATACATTAGTCTATAATTTGTATCAATCATGGAAGCCGGTTTACATACGTAATTTAAAAGTCTGTCGATAATGTATAAAATGATAAAACGATGATTCTTATCAGAGAATATGTTTACAGATTAAGTATTATTGTGGATCAAAACTACTGATAAGAAGATATTCATTGGGAGAAAAAGAGCAAAAGCTGTGAAAGGACAGTCATGTTGGAAAGACTTACAGTCATGCAACAAGAAACTGTCAAAACTTATGGGGAAGAAGAGGCAATCATTACTGACTAAAAATACTTGTTCTAGATTTTTTTTTTCTATTTACTCGAAATAAGCTTGACACGAGGTGTGATGTTTGCTAATAAGGGCTTGTTTCTTATACACAATAATTAAGAAAGCAACATCGGAATTGTCCTTGTTAAAAGCTGTAAACATCATAAGAGATAACTACGACACCTTTTTTTTTTCTTTTGTTGTTTTTTGTATAATTGAATTGAAAGAACAGAATACGACTTTGAGACCTTCCCTTTGAAATTGGAGAAAATGTGGTTTGAAATATTGAAGCAATATTTTTGTTTTTAGTAACACTTGTTTACCATTTTGATAAGGTAATAGTACTAGAAAACTTTTTTGTTCGGTATATGTATTTATCATTGAAACAAAAAATAAAGCATGCATGTATTATGTAATATAATATATGCTTATCCAATATGATGATTACAATTTTGGCACCTCTCTATAAGTTATTCATCTAATTTTCCATGTGGTTTAAATACACTGTTACCTNGGGGGGGGGGGGGTGGTGGGGGGGAAGAATATGGAGTGTGTTGATAATTTGTTGAGGGAAGATTGTAAGGGAATCAAAGTAAGGAAAGTCCAAAGTTCAGGAAATGTAGGCAGAAGAATCCTTTTAGCTTTCTTCCACTCATCAATTTGGTGGATCCCATCCCAACTCCCGACTTTAATTTCTCATGAAAAAAATTTGTAACTCCAAAGTTGGAAATGGAAACACTTTAAACATGGAATCTGAAATGTTACAATGATTTTGTTCTTTATTAGTATAGCGGGCTCTTTTTCACAAGCAAGAGGAGAATCCGCCAGTATATCCGATGAGATTCCAACAAGATGGGAAAAAGACCAAGTTTTGCACTAAGCAAAAAAAAAAAAAGGTGATGATCAAGTGGGATAACAGGAGAGAGTCTGCCCTTAAAGCAATCAATGTACAGTCTCCTCCAAACACGTTCGCCTGCAATGAAAAGAGAGGGATAAGGAACCATCTTTTCTCTCACCTGTCTCTCTCAAAGCACCTGCAGCTGAGAGAGAGGGGAGAGATGGGGTTGAATTTTTTTGGGGAGCTTCCTCTCTTTCATTCCCTAGTTTAACACATCATTCTGTTCAACTTGCATCTTTTATCACTCGCAAAAAGTGGTACAATAGTATTTGTTGTCCTTTTTTTGTTTTCTTTTTGGATTCCAACAAATATTGAAATTCCTTCAAAAGAAAATCTTATCAAGCAATGGCTGCTCTAGCTAGCTAGGCGCATGCTTTATATTAGTAGTGTTCGTTTTTGCTTGTTATAGTAGTTCTCGGGTGTCCCTTTCATAGATTTGTAATTAATGATTTTGCTCTGCAAGGCAGGGATTTGATGCCTCGTGGCTAATCTACCGAGTAAACCTTTGACATTGGCTGAGCTGGTTGTCCTATTAGAAAGAGTCGTTTTTGGCAAATTATGACTATTCTAGATTCTTTTTATTGTAATTTTGATACGTACCATGGCAAAATTCAAAGAGGCGAACAGATTGCATTCCAAACCTGTAAATATCAGCACCGCAAACCAAGTTAATGACTCACCATGGTTAATCTTGGTGTTGTTGTCCACTAGCTTGTATTACTTAGTTTTCATTTTAACCAATGGTTTGGATCTTAAGGCCAAATAGCAGTAACTTTTTCTTTATCAAAGTGATACATGATTGATCCTGAAACATCGATCAGTGAGTGTCCAGGAGAGGAAACAGTGGAAATAAACGCCCCATGAGCTTACAATTAACCATAAATGACATAGCACCTAACTTGAAGAAATTAAAGCGAAGTAGGACACTGGTGTACATCAGTTTTTTCAATCCTTATCTCCTGGATGCTTAATCTGATCCACTTTGATTGTAGAAAATTAACCTCAGATCAGTGCCGAGACCAGGAAGTGACAAGAACAGAGTGTCTTCCACAAATTAATAGCGGTAACTCTCTCGCATCCTTTAATCTCCCTAAATCAAGCGTTAAGAGTTGTGGCGGCGAAATGGGTCTATGCCAAAAGAAAAAAAGCATCCATATACGACTAAACAGATAGCCGAATTATATCTTATTTTGACGTCTTTCAACATTCCTGCACTCATCTTAATGAAAGTAGCTGGAACTATACTTGGAACATTGAATCAACATTTAGTTGAAAGTCATATTAACAAATTCTTGTTTGTTTATATGGACACGAATAAGAAATGCAAGATCACATGCCAGCAGATAGAAGCATAAAAAAAAAATTAGAGAGAGAGAGAGAGAGATTTGCTAAGGGGAATGAGCATGCAGCCTCCGTCCCCCCTTTCAACCTATCACTTTTGGGAACCCCATAACATGTGGAGTGAGAGATGGTCTAATGATTGAAGAAGACAAGTTGCAAGTGGTGGTCCCTTGTACCTTGTGTAAATATAATATTGCTAGAGAGAGAGAGATCGATGGGCAACGAGTCACAGTCGTCCATCACAAAATTCCTTCCTCTCATTACTGATCGAATATCAGTCAGTGACGAGTCATTCTGCTGTAAGCACCCTCGCGCGCCTGCATGTCTTGGCCCTTTCAGCTACGTGATAAAGCGTAAGCCAAAGCAAAAGAGAAAATTTTATATTTCATAACAAGATCATGTCAGCCTATTATTTATATGTACAACATCATTATACATATGTGACAAATCTGTTTGTTCAGAGAGTGCAAGATACGTCTAGGCTGCTACAGATTCGTTATTTTACTTTTCTTTCTTTGTATGCGTTCAAGGAAAGTTTAAATATAGATTTCTCACATTTGGGACAATGGATTGTGTTATGAAAATTGTGTAAAAAATAACAAAGATAAAATCTAAAAAAATTAAGTAAATAAAAAAATATAAAAATTTACATGATTCGGTCTCTTGTCTACGTCCACGGAGTGAAACTATTATTCTATTATTGAAAAATTAAAGTATAATAAATTGACCTCTATGGTTCTTCAAATCAATCTAAAATCTCTTACACACTCTTTCTCAATAACCTCCTAAGAACATTCACCCAAATCACTCTAGCTCCACTTAGAGCAAAAGACAGAGTTACAAGGTATTCCTTCTCTAGAGCTCTCAAAGCACTACTTACAATTCTAAAGCTTAGAGATCTATTTTTATAATATAAAATTTCAAAGTAGAATGCGATTAGGACTCGATGTGGAATAAGAAGTTTAAAACCATACAACTACTCAATATTGTACATAAATAAGAATCCTAATCAAATAAGATCTAGAATTCTAGTCAACCTAAAACTCAACAAATCTCCATCTTTGACTTGAATTCAAACTCCTTAAACCTCTTCCTTAATCGCAGCTAATTGCAACTTCCTAACTCCACCTACTTTTTAACACCTTGAACAACTCTCTAAGCATAAGACTTTCCAAATCATTGACCTTTATAATTACCATGACTACACATATCAAATCAAGCTTGATTAAGCACTCGATTTCACAAAATGGCCAATGCACCTGTGTAGCCGTCAAGTCAATGGCACTAATTAACTTCGAAAATGGACCTCGACAACCCTTTTAATTCACTACTGATAAGATTTTTCGTCCTTTCACTATCATTTACACCATGGGAACCTTTCATCACCTCCTTGCCAAATGAAATCTCACTTTGGTAGCTACCATCTCCTGTGCACTTTTCCCATCCTTTCGAAGCCTCACATTCTAGACGATATAAGCCATTATACAAATTCTCCCTCATCAAGATCATGTTGCCTTGTGTGACTTTTACCACTCCATCACAAGCAGAATATCCATACCCTTGGAGTTTAATAGGCTTAATTATATTAAATTCTTACGCATCTTTGGGATATAGGCCACACCACCCAAAGAGTGCACAATCCCATTAAATATTTTGATTTTCACCACTCAAAGACCCATGACCTTCACTATTGAGTTATTACCCAAAGTAAAATTCTCAATCACCCCTTCTTAAAGTAAATCAAAATAATCTTTTTGATAACATACGTGAGAGGCAGAAGTAGAATCTAAATACCAATAAGAATTTTTATCCATATTTTCTGAGATTGCAAAAATATCACAATCATCACCTTTAGCAATAAAAGCACACTCACCTTTGTTCTCGTTACTTTCATCCATTTTTGTAAGACAATCTCTTTTAATATATCCATACCCTTTGCATTGAAAACATTAAATTGTAGTCACCCATTTAAAAAAATATAAAAAAATAATAAAATATAAAATATAAAAATATAAAATAAAATAATGAAAAAAAAAGAAATGGTTGGGCGTATGCCCAACCATCCCTTCCCCCAACCATCATGAGTGATGGGGTTCTGGCTACCAACTCCTTGGTGCCAGAACCCCATTACCGGATTGTCCAAATTTTTAGATAACTCGACTTTTAAAAGATTCACAACCTGCAAAAAAAGAAAGGGGCAGATTTTGAAAAACCAGAAAAAGCCAGATAAAAAAAAAACACCAATCTTGTAAAAACAAAAAAACTAGATCCATCAACAAAAAATCTCATTTTTTCTTTAAACAACTGACACCTACAAATCCAAAATACCCTAGTTTTCTACCAGCAGACTACCCTAGCCACAATAACAAAAGATCTAAAACCACAATCCACAACCAAAATAAAAAAAATAAAAAAATACAATGATTGAAAAGGGGGGGGTTTGGTTGGAGGATTGGTAGCTCGTTTTTAGAGAGATTCGGAGGGGGTATTGTGCCGCGAGTGGGGTATTTAAGTTTAGGGTTTTCTGCTGTCGTCGGTCGATGAAAGGAGAGCTGTTTCGGGTGATCGGTGAAAGGAATGAGAAGGAGAGAGAAAATTTTGATTTAGGCAACAAGAGAAGGAGAGACTGGTGGGTAGCCAGAGAGAGGGGAAGCCGTCTGCTTAAGGGAGAGAGGAAGAGAAAAAAAAAGGTGAAAGTAGTGCCGCGCATCAGATCCGACGACGGCGGAGATCTGGCTGACGAAAGGGTCGATTTTAGAGAGAAAGGAGAGTATTTAGCCGACTAGAGAGAGAAAATAAGAGAGGAAAATAAGAAAAGAGAGAAAAAAAAAGGGTTTATATACTAAGGCTTAGAGCCTAAATGGCGTCGTTTGAGGGAGACTTGTGCACCAAAACAATGCGTTTGGAGGGGAACCTAGTGGGCCAACAAAGTGGGCTTGGGGCGTTCCTTCCTTGGACTGGTCTTCTTGGGTCACTGCTTAAGCCCAAGTCAGGTAAAGGCTTTATTTTTGTAGATCTGTTATGACTTAGGTTGGTCTATTTTATTTGTTCTAAATTATTTTAGTATAACATTTTAAATTTTTTAGATGATAGTTTAAACTTACTAAAATATTAAAACATATATAAAAAAATGTCTAGTTATAAAAAGCACTTAAACCTAAGAGAATATTTATTAAATATGTAAGTTTCGGTAAGTGAAATATATATATGTAAAACAAACAAAATAAATTACTAAATGAAATACGTTTATAGTAATAGATCTAGATAAATAAAAAAATAGAAAACAAAAAATAATAAAAATAGATAAATGAATAAAGCAAAGAGATAATTAAAAAATAAGGATAAAATAATTAGTTATTTAATATAGATAAAGTAATCGTTTAAGTTTAGTACCGATGATGGGATGTCCATTCGGAGCGCGAGAAGTCACAATTTCGAGTAAACTTCCCTAGGTTAGGGGTTTCGATTAAGACTCCACCAGTACGATGGGAGGGTCTTAATTTGGAATTCTAATGTTCCTAATTTTAAATAAAATAAAAAACTATATATTCAATCACCAATTAATCAAAATATACAAAACAAAATAAATAAAAAATTAGCAATAACAATAAATTCGTTAATCATAATACAAAAGTGAAAAATACATATTCAAAAAATAACAAATTACGGATAATAAAAAATAATAATACTTGGTCTAAAAATTTGATTTTTGAGTTTCGTATAATAAATAAATATCTATATAGTTAAATATATATCGACATAGAAATGGTTATACAAAAACAATCAATAAACGTAAATTATTTGTTTATAATAAACACACACAAAGAAGAAGTAGTAAATTTCGTGGGAAATAGAAAACGAACATAGAACCTATGAGTGCATCACGTATCATGGTCGCATTGTTAAATGTCATGGCATATAGATATATTCTGTATATGGGTCTAAACCTTGATGATGGGACTTTCCGAGAAAGCTTGTGAAGGCAAGTTTCATCAATAAACTCCCTAGGTGAAAAGATACCTCTGAACTCCACCAGTACGATGGGAGGATCCGAAGAAATATCTTTAATAAAAGGCTTTTACCCGTATTAGGATTTGCATTCATGAAAACACTATTTTTTTACTCACAATGACTATCCCAATGATGGGATCTACCAAGTAAACTTACGAAGGTGAGTTGCTAAGGTATTTCCCTAGATGAGAGAATACTTTCGGATCCCACCAGTACGATGGACGGATTTGAAAAGTACACTCAATAAAAGATTTTAGTTTGGCATTATCCCCAATTTTATGCCACGCATTTCACAATTGCATCATGTGCATGTTAAACCCGTAAAAATAAAATAAAATATTCTAATAGAATATGAAATAAATAAATAACAATTAAGGAAGCATAAGAATAAAATTAATGAGTTAGGATAATATATGATTAAATTGTACCATTTGTGGAACGGGCGTCACGGAGGCGCTAATCTTTCCCCGTGTGTAACCATATTTCTTAACCCAAATCTAAAGGATATGTAGACTAGTTTATCGTTCTTTCGACGGACCTAAAATTAATTTAGAATTTCGTTGAGTAGGATAAAATAGGGTGGCCAATCACACCTAAAAGAAAAAGATTGGTGGCGACTCCCAAATTTCACTAGCGTTTAGCGTTCGGGTTCCCGGACCTGCACGTTATGACAGCTTGGCGACTCCGCTAAGGACACTAGAGAGTCGAGCCATAATTAATTATAGGTTATCTTAAAGCCGTAAATAATGTAGTGTTTCCTTTAAATTTGAGCATTTTTTTTTGGCATTATGGTTTTGTGCATTAATTGTTTTATGATCTTTATTTTGTTGTTTTTTTTAAATTGTAGGGCATTTAGGATAGAGGGATGTGAGATTGTTCGTCAAAGGCTGGTATGTTCTTTCTCACACAAAACACGTTTTGCGTTCATGCATAAGCTTTCTACTCAAGCTTTGTCCTTAATTAGGAGGGGATTAAGTAACTACGCTATCGTGAGGTGATAACCTCCGCATGGGCTAGTGAAAACTCCCACTCAAATCAAACCTAGTCCGTTTGAAGCCTGTAATGGGTGACGACCGGTGTGCCTTACTAGTCCATGTGGATGACAGTGAGGAGCGATCTGGGAACCTTTTCCTCCATTTTTGACCTGAGCTCAACATGTAAAATACTAAGAGTCGCCTTGCCTAGGTAGAGTTTTACCCATGAGAATATACCTTTTAATTAAGCACACATGATGGAATTTTCATAGTCCCCTTGTCTTGAATTCTTCTCCGCAAAGTAATGAAGGTATCATGCTATTAATTATTTTCATCTTTTTAATCAAAATTACTATTGGGATTTTTAATTATTGTACTAACTTGAACTTGCTATCCTTTTCATTTTGCTTATGCATGTTTGCATCATAATTTTGCATATAGGAAAAGTATGTCACCTGACAACCATTAACGGAGTAGATGTAAAAGATGACTCCTAAATTGCAACAAGAAACAATAGCTTATGCACTGAATTAGTTTGTTGAGGGGTGTTATGTGACAGATACTTTTAGTACATGATCATTCATCTATACATGCATAAATCCTCATTTCATGATAATAAGTATTTTCGCTTGTAAATAAAGAAGAAAAAGATTGGTGGTGACTCCCAAATTTCACTCACGTCTAGCGGTCGGGTTCCCGGACCCGCACGTTACGACATAAACATTGTTGGATCTAAACTTGTCACCCTTAGATCCTATACTGGTTGACTTCCTCCTACGAACCTCAGTTACCAATGCCAAGCCACTTAAATCTCTATCTCCTTCCTCGCTTTTCTTTCGGGTTTCACAAGACATTAACGTTACTTATACTTGTTCTAACGTTATTATATCCATCCCACATATTAAAGATTCCACAAATACCTCATAGAAGTTTGGAAGCGAAGCTAGAAACAATAATGCCTTTTCCTCTTCCTCCACCTTCACATCAACCTTTTTCAACTTATCAATGATCCCATCGAATTCATTCATATATTTCATGAGGTCTCCATTCTTCTCCATCTTTAAGCAATACAACTTTCACCTAAGCTGTAACTTGTTAGAAAGACTTTTCGCCAAGTAAATCCTCTTTAACTTTGCTCACAATCTTGGAGCAGAATTCTCATCAATAACATGGTTAAACACATTATCTCCAATGTAAAGCCGAATAGTGCTCACACACATTTGCTCCAACTTTACCCATTCAACATCTTTCATGTCATCTGGTTGCCCTTCCTCCTTTCCTAGCAAGGGGCGCATTAAACCTTGTTGCACAAGGAGATCTTTCATCCTTCTTTGCAACTGTGTGAAACTAGTCTTCCCATCAAACTTCACAATTTAAAAATTCATATAACTAGTAACTTTTGACATCCTTGTTGAATCTTGAATTTACAGTACTCGAAGCTCTGATACAAGTTTGTTATGAAAATTACCTAAGAAACAACAAAGATAAAACCCAAATAAATCAAGCAAATAGAAAAACACAAAAATTTACGTGGTTCGAGCTTACGTCCATGGAGTGAAACTCTTCTTCTGTTATTGAGAAATTAAAGTAAAATAAATTGACTTTTATGGTTTCCCAAACCAACCTAGATCCCTTGCACACTTTTTCTCAATAAACTCTAAAGAACATTCACCCAAACCACTCTAGCTCCACCTAGAGTAAAGAACACAATTACAAGGTGTTCCCTTTCTAGAGCTCTTAAAGCACTACTTACAATTCTAAAGCCTAGAGATTCACTTTTATAATACAAAAGTTCAAAATAGAATGTCATTAGGACTCGATGTGGAATAAGAAGTTTAAAATTATACAACTACTCAATATTGTACACAAATAAGAATCCTAATTAAATAAGATTTAGAATTCTAGTCAACTTAAAACTCAACTGATTGCTTAACCATGAGTGATATAATAATCTTACATCGGTTAAAATTTGAGTTAATTGTGATCTTACACTTAGGTTGCTGCAAATAGTAGTATATTTTATGTCAAATTATGTAATTAATGCTTATACTCTTTTAAAGTGGTGAATTTAATCTTTGTATAATAATTTATAAAAATTAATTTTTTATATTTTTTGAAATTAATAATGTCATTCCAATCACTGACGGTGTTAAATTGTTTTTCATTATTATGTTGACATGGTTTTTAATTGTATTGACATGATACTAAATTTGATGCGTGGCAATGATGATATGACATCTAAAAATGATGAAATAATTATGTAATAAAGCATATCGCTCTAGATAATAGAAAATTTTTAATATCGTTAATAATTATATTGACAATATTAATTTTAAAAAATATAAAAATTTAATTTTTATTAATAAATTCCCCACTTTGATAGTGTGGAGGAACTACATATATTTTAAGAGCTGTTAGCCTGAAAGTGGTAAAGTTGCAAGTGGTATATTGTAGTATTTGAAAGACTGAATCTGATCAATTTAGGATTGGACACATGCATTGACACCAACTTGGCCTTGTGAAAGTTCTTTTAACCAATATTAAAACGAGGAAATGGAATATGAAACCTTTACTCCTGGCGTAGATCAACCCACATACTTAAAAGCAGACAGCACTTTTGAGATTGAGCATTTTTTTTTTTTGATAAACTATTAAATTGTGCATTTCATAAAAAGATTGAGTGTGAGCATTTAAATGATAATAATGGGAAATGGTCCAGCGGGTGGAAAAACTACAGAGAAATAAGACGGTTACTACTACCATAAATTATAGGACCACGACCAATAAAAGCAGTAAATTAATCTTATGACAAATCATAGTAGTAGTAGTATTATTTAAGATGGTCCAAATCCACCGGCCTGCATGTGCACCATGTGTGCCTCAGGCTAGGGATAGCTGCGCCCTGGTCGCTACTTGTACGTCCGCGTGGCAATCACATGCTCCTATGGACCATGCAATTGCAAGCTGCTGCTTCAGCTCTCACATCTTAATTTGTAATAAGGCAGCTGCTCTCTAGTCTCTACCATGTCACTGTTTCGTCTTCCAAAACAGCTAGCTGGCTGGACTGCTCTGCAATAGAGTAGTCTTCTTCGAAAAGTCTGCCCTTTATTTTTAAACTAAAAAACTCTATCACTTCACCAATATTCTGATCATATTCTTTTATGTAATGTGATCTCTTCTCTTTCTTTTTTTTTTTTAGTTAAAAATGAAAAAGAATATCTGTAGGCCAAAGTAAATTAAAGGGGGCAAATATATGTTGATATATATGATGATGTTAGTGGGAGAGGAAGCAATTGGCAATGGATCAAGCTAAGAAAGAAAGCATTTTCAAAAGGGTATAAAAATAAAAATAAAAAACGAAAGAGTCGGTAGGAAAATGGGATTAAGATGGATGTAAGGATGGACTTATGGAGAGTTCCATGGGCCAGGTAATAATTAGTAGGCCAAACTTGCTGGTCCTAAGCCGGATTTTACAAGTAGAAGCCTTTGATGTTGATACTTGATCAAAACTACTGTTTATCTCTCTCTCTCTCTCTCTCTCTCTTCTTTGAGTTTAACGTCTTTTTGGCAAAGCCAAAGATTCGATTTGTATGTGCCCATCAAGTCCATTCGGTCGGAATAAAACCCACCAACAACATATCTTTAAACCCTAAGTAACACCATCCTGGTAACATTATGATCCTGTCCATATCCACACACTATTAAAACATTGCATATCATTTTTGGAATATCTTCATTTGCTTATATAATTAATAAATACACGCTATTCATTTCATATCTGATCTCGCGGCTTCTTTTTTTCGGTGGGTGCCTTTATCTTTTTCCTTTTTTTTGCAAAATCTAATAATTTATTGTACCCAAATATCTAATCATCTATAACGCTAGACACAGTATATAATGGTTTGCTTAGCCATGAAAAAAAAAAATACCCATATAATTTATATATAAGGTTTTCATCATTTTATAATTAAATCTCATCCTCCTCATCTTATCGTTCAAACTCGATATCTTTGATATTGAAACTTCATATTTTATCTCAATCACTGTTAAAAGTTGATTAAATTATATGTAATTTTAGAGATCTTTCTAATTAGTTAACCCTTTTTTTTCAATAATAATTTTTAAAAAAAAAATTGAATAAGGATGGTCCCAAATTAATGGTATTCAAAATGCTTATCTCTTTGTGAGACAGATGAAGAAAACTCCCAGTTCAGAAGTTGGAGTAGCCAATCTATAATCCGAATTTTATTCACCAAAATAAAACCAAATGTAATATTGTTAGTTGGTTTTTCCAAATTGTGTCGGCATCCATATATCCGAAAACCTACTCTCCTGTACAAGCCTCCAGTCTTCAGTTGTCAGTAAGCAATGCAACCTTCAATTTGTTTCAGCAACCCTTTCTTTTCCCACCGCCCTCACCTAGATCAATTATATATAAACAAATAGTACAATGTTACATCTCCCCACTATTATTATCTACTCGAAGACTAAATCAAACCTCTTTGTCTTACATCTTCTAAAAAATTTCAGGTATGACTATGGCTCCAAGTTTTCCCTGACAATAATTGTTTTAAATACAACAGACCCCAGCCAAGCGTTGACAGGGAACAAGCTGTGGTGGAGATTGCATGGACTGTGCATAAATAATCAGTGGTCCAAGCTTCCTATTAGCAAAGCTAGCATTAAGGAAATATATTAAAGTTAAATGCAATTTATATAATTAGCTGTAAACTAATGAAGAAGGTTATGATCTGCTGAAGATACGAAGAAGACCCGAAGCTCCACTTCATTTTATTTTGCTAAGTCACTTCCTTCTACATGGAACCTTTCCGTCATCTTAAAGGTTTTTTCTTCTTCTGTTGCTTTTTCTTTCTAAATATTTGGATCGCTTTTTCTTTTTGTTTTGAACAAATGATCAAGATATATACATGTATGCTTCATTCCTGATCATTAATGAAAGTTCATGCTTTTCAAAAAAAAAGATATGTACATATATCGTGGTCCCTTTGGAGCTGAAAGTTCCAGGAATCATTAAAGGATAACTATTCGTTCTATTATTCATTTAGTACAAATCATTTATGTGGTACCCAATATTATGACTATTGAATTGTCTGTCTATATTAAAGGTACACAAAAACTTTTATTGGAAACCTAATTCTGATTTTATCCAAGAAAATAACACATTAATCTTTTATAGACAATGACCCCAACTCCAATGAAAACTATAGTACACCACCTTGGCAATATGTAAAATAATCCTAGACCAACTTCTCAAAAAAAAAAAAAAAACAATTTACCTCACTATTGGAAAATGGCAATATACAAGGTATTCACACTGAGAATAATTTTTCCTCTAAATCCTCGCCTAACCTACCTCCAAGTTCTATCGTTGACAAGTACATAAAATAATCACATATATTCCTCTTTGTTTTTTACTCCACATTTCGTCAACAGGGAACAAGGGCGAAAACAATTTGTCAATACAGTGCAGGGGAGAGGTAGTCCATTAGTCTTTTTTTTTACTTAGAATCCTTCTAATCATGATTGTGGTGGCAACGGTGACCGGCCGAGTTGATGGCCATGAAATTTTCTGGGCTCAGCTTTCCAATGATGCTCCATATCTTCAGCTATCCTTTTCGCATCAATGGAGGCACCAAGCAAACCACGCTTTGTAAATCCTACAGCATACAAACCACATTCGCCTTTCCATCCGTTTGGGAATGACTTCCGAGGCAAACCATCAGTCTCTGAAAAGAAATCTGTCTCCTGATCAGTGCAAGGAGTTCGAGTCAACACGTCTTTTCTTGAGTCTCAAGGAACAGAATATATACATTTTAATTTATAACTCAAAAGAAACAGAATTAAAGAGGGGCCTTGAATTTACCTTCAACCATTGTGGTACATTGCTTTTGTAACCGGTGGCAAGGACGATGGCATCGAAATTCTCCTTTCTCCCATTAACAAATTCTGCGGCACGGTATGCTAGTCGCTTTATTCCCGGATAAACCTAAACATTACATAGAAAATTTATTTTAATTATAATATTCGTAACTCTAATATGATAAAATTAAGATAATAACTAGTTTAGCTGAAACATAACATTCATTGATCATTGAAATTAAGCAGTAGTAACTTGAAATGCAAGATTTGTCTAGGGTTGGATTAAGTAGAGAAAATATTTGCATTCAACCTTAATGTTTCCACTCTTGATCTTTGCAAGTGTCCCAACATCCAAAACAGGTGTCTTGCCGGATCTGCTCTTGAGTTCTAGAGGACCAAACTCCGGGCGACGGAGGCCGAATTTTTCAGTGTCTCCGAGCATAAAACGAGACACCAGAAGTAAAAACCGATCCACGAGGCGCATGGGGAACCACTTGAGCAACCACATGGACAATCCAAAAGTTGATCTGCCTAGCATCTCTTGGGGCAAGACGTGCACCTGCAACAATGAGAAAAAAAAAAAGGTTGCTTAAAAAGGCCTTTTAAAAAAGAAGTATGCGCTAAAGATGAGATGACAAAATGAGCGCCCACACACTCACATATGATCAGTTTGCTTCTTCTCTCATGTCAGTCACTTATCCATATATACCTTTAGAATCTTGGACGTATGGTGCTTTGTACAGAAGAATTTGCACAGGAAAAGGAAAAATGGGCTGTACGGCATAAAATTTTGGGCTACCGACCACTGTTCCGCATGCAACCAAATTCCAAGAAAGTGAGAAAAATTTTACCCTTGTAACTGCTGTACTGTACTTTAATAGCAGCACTTTGGAGTAAATAAAATCCTAAGGTGAAGTCTTAAACAAGGTCTTTGTATAGGTGAAGCCGGAGGCAAGGAACATTTTATTGCAGTTTTTCTTCCATTTTTGGCTTGGAATGATTTTCTCAAGGAAATAAGGTCAATCTCCAATTTAGAGAACGTTACAAAAAAAAACTTGACTGTAGCACTTAGGTGAAACCTAGGAAGGGAGCGAAATTACGCATTTGCTGAAGACATAAAAAAGATTGACTTCTAGGTTATGATATGAAGGACGAAAAGGGTACAAGTATGCTCACCGAGTCTCTAACGACGAGGGATGGGCGAGCATTATAGTTGCAGAGATCCAAACAGACCTCCATGCCTGAATTGCCACACCCAACCACCAAAACAGCCTTTCCTCGAAACAATCCGCCACTCTTGTATGAGCTTGTGTGAACTATAGGCCCTCCAAAACCATCCATTCCTTCAATTTGCGGCACCACTTCCTCAGCATTCTCCCCAGTAGCTACAATTAGCCACTGAGACATATACTCAGTTTCTTCTTGTTTCAGCCCCACAGTCTTAACCCGCCAAAACCCACATCGATGATCAAATTCTGCACTCACTGCGGTTTGGTTGAAAACTGGTTCTAAACCGAAATGGTTTTTGTAGGCCTCCAAGTAAGCCACAAACTGCTCTTTGGTGGGATAAGTTGGGAAATTTACTGGGAATGGCATGAGGGGTAGCTCACAGAATTGCTTTGGAAGGTGAAGACGAAGACGATCGTAGGTTTTTATCTTCCACAAGGAAGCTATGCAGTCAGCCCTTTCAAGGATTAAGCTAGGGACACCTCTTTCTTTGAGACAAGCAGCTGTGGCTAGACCGGAAGGGCCGGCACCAATGATAACAGGACCGGGCATCCATAAACACCTTGCTAACGTAGTCATATTCTTGTTACAATGGTCATGGACTTTTTTTCCTTCAACTTCCCTGGAGTAGTCCATGAACAGCATAAAAAGAACCAATAAAACAGCAGTTTCAAGAAGCAAAGCTTCTCTAGGTTTCAAAACTTGGGATATTCAAATGAAGAAAACTATATGGATAAGAGATGCGTGATTAGCGGTTTTTGACACAAGCTAAAACTCATCGTACTTCACAGTTCAACCTACTCTTTGTCTCCCCTTCCTACGATTGAATTAGAAACTGGGATTAGGCTGAGAAGAGCGACATGGGTTTTATCTTATCTACAAAGAGATATATAGGAGAGAGAAAATATTCTGCGAATTCCTGGATATTTGGAAGTATGAATTGAAAGAGTCTTATCCACGTTGTGAAAACAAGGGTTCTGATAAAATTTGGGGCTTCTTTTTTTGGTTTTTTCCCTCAATGAAGGAGGTTGAAGAGAAAGAGTTGGAAAATAGTTAAGGCAAACAAAATGTAAATATGGGTTTCCCCACAAGGGTTTTAACAGAAATACGGTTCACGATGGAATTGGAACAGGGCTCAGTCTATAAATATATGAGTTGTGGTGAGTATGGTACGAAATGTAAATAAAGAAAAAATTCCATGCATTTATACTAATAACTAACATCAACCAACAACAAAATCATTATTCGCCCTCTCCCAAGAGAAAGAAGGGAAAAAAAAAGAATGAAAACATTCCAGTTTTCAAGGACAAGTACTATCGCTATACTCTAGACAATCCGTATTGATGGCACTACTCAATTAAACAGGGTCAACCAGTGTCCAGACGTGGATATTTTCGAGTTTTTCCGGGGGAAGGGTCCTACTAGACTGTGGTTCCCTCTCCAGGGAGAGAATCTGTAAAGAGCAAAATAGTTAGAAAAGAACTGAAAATAAAAGCAAGCCAGAAAGAAAGAAAACTCCAGTGGAAGTTCCTAACCATCCGATTATTGAAGGCCCTCTCTGAACTACTCATCATAAAGATCTTGACAAATCCTGCTGATTGATTATTAATGGTTACAGAGGGAGAAAACCAGTCAACTGATCAGCATATGGTTTGAAAGAGTGATAAAGTGTCCAAATTCCTATGAAAATAAATGAGAAAATAATACATACATATATATATATATACATATATATATATATATATATATATATATATAGTAACAAACTACATAAATTGAGAGAAGGATTGTAAACTTGCATTCATAGGGTTGGTGCTTTTCTTTTTTGGTGGTTCAATTATTAATCAACTAATTTCAGCTTTCCTCCACTTGAAAATGACTTTCCTCAAGTTGATGATTTCGAGTTGCAGCTAGTTCGTGTTTATCATTAATAGAGATTAAGATTTTTAGTAGCAATAGGCTTCCATTTTGATGATTGAATTTTTCAAATCTTTTCTGTGAACTTTTTTCTATGTCAACTGACTACGCGAACTGCCTAAATGGTCCAAAAAGAGAAAGTGTCAATTCTTTCAAGTGGTACCATATGTTCTGGTGAACATCAGCAGAGAAAAGGGGGCCTATAAGCACTTTGCATCAATCTAAAATGTAAGATAAAAAATCCTTCCGGCCCCTTCATTTCAACTTGTATTGAAAAACTAACGTATATATATAATATATGGAAATGTATATCTATTCTATTTTTACGAGAGTATACATATCACAATTTAAATAATTTAGAATAATTTTTGTACGAATTTTTACTCATCTCTTAATGATTACAATATGAAAAACTTAAACTAAGTTCTAGTTGGCGATGCAACCTAAACTATTAAAATGTGTCCTCCAATCTCTTTTTGAATTGTACGATGAGAAAGGTGAAAATCTTGTAAAATATTTGGGTCTTAAGTAATGCAATGATTATACATACCGTGTTAGTTATTAACCAATTAATCAAATTCGGTATCAATTAAATATTTGTAAAATCATGGTAGTTATAATTAAGGAAGATGGCTTACTAATAGTAATCATCGTTTTCCTTACTTCCTAACAATATCATGACACTTGAAAGTGAGGCTTTGACAAATATTTTTCTTCCTGCTTTTATGAACAAATTGTTCAGAAAACAGTATAAACTACTCATTACTGTGCACATCCCCAATCATTCACGGATCCTGCAAAAATTTGTTTCGAAATACATAGTGGGATGTAAAATGAGAATCAAAGTAGACTAGTTCAAGTGCCAAGTCCCCATTTCCTTGTGACACAGTCCACTATTCGTTGTCCTTTGAAGGCAGAGAACCAGCCAAGTACTTCACCATAATGCCCCACAATTTTGGGAGATTCTCGTTCCATCGACACCTTACAATCTTGTTTCATACGAACAGTATCTTGCCGATACCAAGTCTCCTTTCTCCAAAAAGTTTTCTAATGGAGCATGCAGTAAAAGAAAGCTGTTATGCTTTCCTATCTTTTGCTTTAATTCTCTTCAGTTTTGGTATTTTTAAGACAAAACTCGTGCCAACTAAACTATTGAGAAGTATTAGTAAAGTCTGCCTCTAAATAATTGACTTTCGAGTTACTTTTATGACCATTAATTGTTTCGTCATGCTCTTAAAGTTTATGTACTATATATGGTTCCAATCTCTTAAGAATGTTTAATTAATATTTGGCCAAAATGTTTAATTTACAATGTGACGCAAATTAAGTCATTGACCTTATATGTAAAGCATGATATGTGAAGGAGCTTCGATGCAAGATACTTGCACATGCCTAAATATTCCTTACGCTGACCCCCAACCCCTAATACAGGAATATATTATTTAAGTTATTTGTACATTAAATTAGGTTAGATTAAGTTATCTTTTACTTTACTTGTATTTTAAGAAAGTTTAAGTTAGATTATTTTTTTATTTAGAAATTGTAATAATCTCATATAAGAAAGTTAGAAAACTCTCTTCTTAGAAATAATTATATAAAGCCCTCTTAGCTTAATTGTTAAACACATTGAAGTTGAGAATTAATAAAGAATATTTGATTTTTTTAAAATAAGTAGGAATATTTATTTTCTCTAAGCTCTTTTTAGAAGAGTAAGAGATTTTAGTATTTTTGATTTGGCCAACTAAAGTGAGATTTTGGCCATTATTCACCTTAGTGGAGTTTTCTAACCTCATCAAGATTAGTATTCACTTTAGTGGAGTTTCCAACCTCGTCACGATTCGTGTTTCACAATGCCCCGACATTAGTTTGGTATCAAAGCAAGAGGATCATTGTTCGCTGCATGGTTTAGGTTCCTTGTCAAGTTTCAACTCTCTTTGTTCAGGTAATTTTGTTTGGTTATTGTTTTATAGTTTTGTCATCATTTTTTTTTCTGCATCACCCCATCGTTATCACCATGTCCTCACCATATCACCATTGCCATAATTGTTGTTCTTATTTGAGTCAACAAAATGCCACCATGACTCCAAAATCATCAAAGAGATGTTCACGAGATCGAGGTAATGGAATTACATCGTCAAGTTCAAGAATTACGAGATCAACTCACAAGACGTGATGCTGCTCAAATCAACAACAGTAGCTTCAATGATAAATAGGAGAATACTAATCCTTTCTATCAAGAATTGTCTTCTGATGAAGAAGTACCTATACGTCATCTAAGAATTGTTGCTAATAGAGATTTGAGAATTAAAGTAGATATTCTTGAGTTTAAATGAAGGCTTCACCCTGATGATTTTCTTGATTGGCTCTACATAGTGGAAAGAGCTTTTGAGCTCAAAGATGTTCTTGCTGAAAAACGTGTGAAGCTTGTTGCAATTAAATTGAAGAAGCACGCCTCTATCTGGTGGAAAAATCTCAAACAGCAACGAGAAAGAGAAGGTCGTAACAAGGTCAAAATATGGGATCAAATGCTTCGAGAACTCAAGCGTAAGTTCTTTCCTAATCACTACCAACAAGAAATTTTTATCAAATTTCATAACTTTAGACAAAGAACAATGTTAGTGCAAGAATATACAATGGAGTTCGAGCAACTTCACATGAAGTGTGATGTCAAAGAACCTGAAGAGCAAATTATAGCTTGTTATCTTGGATGTCTCAATGTTGAAATTGCATATGTTATTCAACTATAATCATATTAGAACTTAAATGATGTCATCAGTTTAGTATTAAAGGTTGAAAAACAACGATCACGAAAAAGCTCAGTGAGTTTATTTAGGCAAAAAGATTCTACCTCAAACCATGGGAGACAAAGTTCGGTGACCATTCAACCTCCAAAAATAAACTCTTTCAAAACCACAAGCAATAATGATAAAGAAACTATTTCTACTCGTGCTTCTAATGTCAACAAGAAGTGTTTCAAATGTCAAAGATTTGGGCATATTGTTTCTAATTGTCAAAATCGAAGAATTATCTTCTTAGTAAAAGAAGAAGTTATAGAAGAACCTATCATGGAAGAAGTAGAGGATGAACAAGAAATATTCAATGAAGATGAGACAGAATAAGTTATTGCTGACCATAGAGAAGCTCTTATTGTTTGTCGTAACCTTAACATTACTACGATGACTAAAGATGAAAGTTGGCATTGTCACAACATCTTCTATACAAGGCACACATCCCAAGGAAAGGTTTATAATGTCATTATTAATAGTGAAAACTGTGAGAACGTTGTTGCCAAGTACATGGTGGAAAAGTTTAAGCTTCCACCTAAGACACACCCTCATCCTTACAAGTTACAATGGTTGAGAAAATGAAATAAAGTTAAAGTAATGAAGCATTATTGTATTCAATTCTCTATTAGGAATAAGTATCAAGATGAAGTCTGATGTGATGTTATCCCAATGGACGCATGCCATCTGTTGTTGGGATGCCTATGGTAATATAATCATCAAGCTCACCATGACGGATACAAGAATACTTATTGCTTCATCAAGGATGAAGTAAAAATTATGTTCACTCTACTAAAGCCTAAAGATTGTCCAAAGAGACAAAAGGTAGATGAAGCACTCATATCTGTGTTTAGCCTAAAAAAAACTTATCGTGAGTCAAACTTTTTATACCTCTTATTAGTTTGTGAGGAGAATAAAGTATCTTCATCCTTACCTAAGGATGTCAAGCCCACAATTGAGAAGTTCTATGATGTTGGCCCTAATGAAATACCCCACAAACTGCCACCAATGCGAGATATCCAACATGCCATCGATATCATTCTTGGTTTTGTAATTTCAAACAAACATGCTTATCACATAAGTCCACAAGAGCATAAGGAGTTACAACGTCAAATCAAACAACTTTTGGAGAAAGGCCTAGTAAGAGAAAATGTTAGCCCCTATGTTGTTCCTACTTTATTAATTCCAAAAAAATGATGGAACACGGCGTATATACATTGATAGTTGTGCCATGAACAAAATCACCATCAAGTATCGTTTTTCCATTCCTAAACTTGATGATTTGTTGGATTAATTGCGTGGTGCTATTATTTTCTCCAAGATTGATTTGCGTAATGGTTATCATCAAATTTGAATGCGACTTGAAGATGAATAGAAAACTGCATTTAAAACTCGTGATGAGTTATATGAATGGACAGTTATACCATTTGGCCTCTTTAATGCACCCATCACCTTTATGCACCTAATGAACTAGGTATTCTACCTTTTTATTAGGAAGTTTGTTGTGGTTTATTTTGATGATATTTTGGTATATAGTAGAACTCAGAAGGAGCATTTAGAACATTTATGGTAAATCTTTGAAGTACTTCGAGAGCAAAAGCTTTCTGCTAACTTAAAGAAGTGAGAATTTAAGCTATGTTGAGCTATGTTACTTTTTGAGCTATGTTGTGTCAAGCCAAGGAATTGAAGTGGATCAAAGCAAAGTTGATGCTGTTATCAACTGGCTAGTTCCAAAGTCACTTCATGACGTTCGAGGTTTTCATGGATTGACCTCTTTTTATTAGTATTTCATAAAAAATTTAAGTTCTATTACTGTTGCACTTACAGAATGCCTTAAGTAAGATAGTTTTATATGAAGCATCAAAGCGCAACATATCTTTGAGGAATTGAAAGAGAAGCTACTAAAACTCTTGTACTTGCACTTCTAAATTTTGATTTGGTGTTTAAAGTTGATTATGATGTCTCCAATGTAAGTATTGGTACTATTTTATCTCAAGAGGGACGACCAATTACCTTTTTTAGTTAAAAACTCAATGATGCAAAGTTGAAATACTCAATGTATGATAAAGAGTTTTATGCCGTTATTCGAGCCTTAGACCATTAGAGCCACTATTTGTTGCCAAAAGAATTCATCTTGTATTCTAACCACGAAGCTCTCAAACATCTCAACTCCCAACACAAGCTTAATCCCCAACATGCAGCTTGGAGTGAGTTTTTTCAAGCTTTTCCAATTCTCCCAAAGCATAAGTCAGATGTGCAAAACAAAGTAGCTGATGCGTTAAGTCGTCGCCATACTCTTCTCTCCATCTTATAATTAAAGGTTGTTGGTTTTGAAGTTGTGAAAGAATTGTGTGAGAAACATCCTGAATTTGGTGACATATGGAAGTCCAATTGTTAACATCCTTATCAACATTTTCACCAATAAGAAAGGTATCTTTTCAAAGGTAACCAACTGTGCATCCCTCAATATTCTTTACACCAATCTATTATTTGGGATGCTTATAATGGAGGATTCGCTTGACACTTTAAGAGAGACAAAATGTTGGCTCTTGTAAAAGAAAATTTTATGGGTTCAAGTTCGAACGAGATGTCATCCAACATATTCAAAGGTGTCGTCCTTGCCACACTACCAAGCTTGGAAATCAAAACACTGGTACGTATAAATCGTTATCCATTCCTAAAGCTCCATAGGTAGATGTGAGTATAGATTTTGTTTTGGGTTTGCCAAGAACACAAACGTAAAAGGACTCTGTAATAGTGGTCGTCGATAGATTTTCTAAAATGGCTCATTTTGTGCTATGCCATAAAACAGATGATGCTTATCACATAGTTGATTTGTATTTCAAAGAAATTATACATGTTCATGGAATTCCAAAAACCATAATTTCAAATCAATATGTTAAGTTCATGAGTCATTTTTAGTAAACTCTTTAGAAGAAAATGAGAACTCATTTGCAGTTTATTTCAACAAGTCACCCTTAAACGAATGGTCAAATAGAAGTGGTCAACAAAAGTTTGAGAAACTTATTGAGAAGCTTTATGAGCAAACATATTTGCCAATGAGATCTTGTGTTAACACAAGCGAAATTCTCTTACAATAATTCTGTAAGCCAAACCACTAAAAAATGCCCATTCAAAGTAATGTATGAAAAACGTCATCTTAGTCCTTTAGACCTTCTTGTGTTACCAACTACTCGTGAATTTAGTGCTGATATTAAGGAAAGTGCTAAGCAAATCAAGAAGCTCTAGTTCGAAAGAAGATTATTCGTCAAACTGTCAGATACTAAAAGCAAGCCAACAAGCACAAAAAGTCAGCTAGTTTTAAATAAGAAGACTTAGTGTCGATTCACTTAAAGAATGAATGTTTTTCTAAGTCTTGTACAAAATTATTTTCTCGAGTTGATAAACCATTTTCGAGTCTTGAAATGTATCAATGAGAATGCTTACAAGATCGAATTTCTTGGAGATTATGAAGTGTCTACTTTCAATGTAACTGATCTCTCTCTTTATTATGGAGATGAAAAATGAGACACGAATCTTAAAGGTGATTTGTCTCCAATCTAAAGAGAATGATACAGGAGTATATTATTTAGATTACTTACGTATTAAGTTAAGTTAGACTAAGTTATCTTCTACTTTACTTGTACTCTAAGGAAGTTTAGGTTAGGTTATTTTTTATTTATTTATTTAGGAATTGTAATAATTTCACATGAGAATGTTAAAAGACTTTCTTCTTTATAAATAGTTATATAAAACCCTCTTAGCTTAATTGTTAGACACATTAAAGTTGAAAATTAATAAAAAATATTTTCTTTCATAAGCAGGAATGCTTATTTTCTTTAGACTTTTTTTAGAAAAGTAAGAGATTTTAATATCTTTGGTTTAGCCAACTAAAGTCATATTTTGGTCATTATTCACCTTAGTGGGGTTTTCTAACCTCATCAAAATTGGTGTTCACCTTAATGGGATTTCTAACCTCGTCACGATTGATGTTTCACAATGTCTTAGTGTTTTCACAACGCTCCAGTGTCTTCACACTGCTCCAACGTCAACCCCCCAGTGTCTTCACACTGCTCCAACGTCAACCCCCCATTGGTCTCGGACCCTTTTCAATATTCATAAACATAATCGCCTATGTGAGAAAATTCTTTCCAATTCACAGCTATAAATTCATGTTCCTTCTCCTAAATTTTCTGAATATTTGCAAAAAGAAGATGCTGTATATATATCAAGCAGCAGAGCTTGTAGCTAGGTGTGTGGAGAAATGAGTTGAGTTACTATATCGAGAGGTATATTTTGTGCTTTTACCTAAAGAAATAAAGAACTGACTGTGACATTAATCGCAAGTTGTCCCTTCAACCAATTTATAAATTCCATTGCTGTGCACAACACTTGGAGCTTTACAGATTCCGCAGAATATCAAGAATCGCCCTATTGAGGGAAGATCATTCCCAGTAGATCACTACCCCTCCCTTACTCTTTTGGAAAGGCTTTGCCTTTAAGGCTCAGCAGTTGACTCGATGAGATCAAATATTCTCTACCTTTTTTTTTTGGAAAAGTAAATATTCTTTACCTTATATGTGGTTGGATGTATCACAGAGCAGGGGAATGTTACACAGTCAACTTACAGAAACCCCATCACATTTATCAGACCATAAAACTTTGATAGTTTCCAAAGATTCAGGGTTGTATTGCTACATTGATTTTAAGGAGGATTTCAGACCATCGTTAGTGGCCATTATCAGAACCTAGCAATAGCATGAGCCATGTGTAGCAGATTGATTCAGTATCCATCACCGAATCTTGATCCACTTTCTGTGTAACTCATATTTCCTGATTCAGATTGCTAAGCCTTGATTCCAAATGGGAGGTCTTTTTTTCTTAATATATGCATTGAGTATTTTCCTCTATAGGAATGATCCTTCATTTTTCAAATCATACTATTTTGATGAATGGTCACGATATGAAATAACATACGTACAAATTTGGTTTCTCAATAATCTAATTGCTAATAGCTAACACTGTACTGACCTGATCCATGTCACTGCACTTTGGGTGGGATTGTGCAGCTGCAGCATTCAGAGAACAAGGATTTTTACTGAGTAAGCTATCATTTCATTGGGCTAAATTCACTTCCTCCAGTGGGTTAAAACTACAAAGCATCCGATTTCAGTCACACTAAAAGAAAAAGTAGAGAGAAAAGAAAACAAAAACCAAGGCAGGCACTTCATTGTATACAAATCACCCCTTCCCCTTTAAATTGTACTTATACTCAGACAGCTACAAAGGCTACAACAGAAAGCCTATTTATAAGATATATGCTTAAATGACATGAAAAGAGGCCAATCTTTTGCAACGAGAATAATAAACAAAATTATATCCATAGCCGCACTTTAAAATGGAGAATTTTTTTTAAAAAAGAAAAAGTATGTTTTGCTGTAATTGCTACAAAATTTGCTTACATTTCCCAGAAAGAAAAACAATAAATATGGGTCCAGCTAGATGGCATTCAGTAGCCTAGCATCTCTTAGCCTTCATGACTTAGGTACGAGCTAACTAGTCCTTTACTGTAAAGTATTATTGTTGGTATGACTTGGAACTCAGAGTTACATAATTAGCACTACGAAGTTAAGAAAGTGGAACCTGTCCCCTCCTCCTCACAGTCTAGGGCTTCGGGGGAGCTGCATATCGCTTCCCTTTTGTTACATTTGATTGACGAAATAAATAAAATAAATAAAATAATTATTATAATTTTTTAATAATTTTTTATTAAATAATAATAACTTTGAAAAAAGAAAGAAATAAAAATAAAAAGATAAAATATTTTTTATTATTATTATTATTTATTTTGATTAGATTTTTAAATATTAATAATTTAAAATTTAATTAAAATATTAATAATTAATAGTTTAAATATCAATATTTTA